>NW_016690223.1:2394556-2755144 GCF_001604755.1 Lepidothrix coronata
AAGGAGATCGTCTACTTCGTGGCGGGGGTCGGCGTGGTCTACAGCCCCCGGGAGCACCGGCAGAAATTCTACCTGGGGCACCAGGACGACATCATCAGGTACCGCCGGGCCACCTCCCGCCGCGGGCCCCGACCCCCTCTGGCTGTCCCGACCCCCACAGCCCGGCTGTCCCAACCCCCTCCGGCTGTCCCGACCCCCACAGCTCGGCTCGTTCCCTGCCCTCTCCTCCCGTTGCCCCGGAGCGGGGCGCGGGTGTCCCCACGCCGCCTCCTGCCCCCGGCGCCGTCCTGGGCAGCACCGGCGATCCCGCGTCCCGTCAGCGCCGCGGGGACTCGGCGAGAGGACCGGGATACATCAAGGACAGTCAGCGCTCCCTCACCGCCCCCCCCGCCCGGGCATCGCCGTGGGTGAAAGCAGCCTGGGAATGGCTTTTGGCTGTCGTATTTCACGGGTCGGGTCGTGTTCCCCCCACTGCCGCCGGTGTGCGGTGCCGAAACTTGCGCGGGCGCCTGTGCCCGGCGCGGCAGCCCGAGGGTCGCGGCTCGGTCCCGGCCGCCCCTGAATGTCAAAGGGCCGGCGGGAGGAGAGGCGGTAATCGCGTGTGTGCCCCGGGCACTCGGGATGCGGAGGAGGTTAATCTGCAGCAAGGTAGACCTTTGGCTGGTGTTAAAAAGGCGACGATTACATGGGGAATTAGTGGCCTGCCTATAACTCACGCAACTTTTAGGGTGATCTTAAAAGAACAGCCTTTCTTGCGAAGTTGAGGCTTCTTCTGCAGCTCAGTAGTTCACTAGGCAGGGAATGTTGTCAGGTGCTGAGTTCATAAAAAAAAATAAAATTAAAAACTGATGTTGGGGAAGAGATGTGCTGGTGTCATTTCTTAAATGTGTTTCCACTCCAAGGATGCTTTCATAAGCCTAGTGGTGCTGTGAGATCAATGAGAGTATTTGACGAGTATGAAGGGCAGATGTGAGCCTGAGTCATCAATCTTTTCCCTTCCAGTAGGTGTCATTGCAGATGGATTTTGAATTCTGATTTCTTTTGCTCTTCATGTTGGGGCAAGAGCTAGCAGCTGATAGTTTTGTAGGTCTTTTGGAAGTTTTACAGCACAAAATTTGTTTTTATGATGCCTGCTGCTCCAAGGCATACCCTCTGTGTGTGTTACTCACATGAGTAACAGGTATTGCCTGCAGAGAGTGTAATAGATGTTATGTCTTTCGTTTAAGCTTTTAGACACATTAGAAAAGTTGGTTATTATGGCCACTTTTTTCTTTTGTTTAAATCTTCTTGAAGAAATTTAAGTAGATTTGAAGTATGGCTGGGAATGAAGGGTGTGACTTGTGTAGTATATTTCTCCTTGGTGCTAAATATGTGAAGAAAAAAGTAGTCAGACAATGTACCATTATAGACCCTTGTACTAGGGGTGTCGAATCAGGAGTTTGAATCACTGTTATTTGCATCATTTAATGCTTTAAAATTCTCAGTTTAATCCAGGAAAAACTGTTTTCTTAGGAACTGCTAGCCATCTACGATGTCAGGTGCTGCGGGAAATCCAGATCCGCAACTTCCTATCGTGCTAAGGAAGCGGTGGCTAACTACTTGTTCTAAGGTCGCCGTAGTGTAATGTTACACATTTAATACTTTGTATTCATGAGTGCTTCTGAATGACACTGTTTGTTTCAGTAGCACTTCTTATAGCATAAGAATTATATGGTTGAGGTACGACTGTGGTAACAGTTCCTTGCTCAGTGTCTCTCAGTTTTGGTACAATGTGCTACATTTGGCCAAAATGTGACAGAACTCATTATTTAGAATAGTACTTTAAAATAAAGAAAAAAAATATCTACTGACAGTCAACTAAACAGAGGGAAAGAATGTACCTGGTTTGTGTGGGAATGTACTTTGAATTGTTTGATACCATGACCCAGCATACTGGAGTTTCTCCTGCTCTGAATTGTACCGATGTTGAGAGAATATAATTCTAAGTATGTTAAAGCATTACAGGTTTATGCAGTTAGAATTTTGCATGCTTCTTAAGTGCAAAAGCTATATAGAAATACTAGTATGCCTTAAAAAGAATGCTTGATTTAAAAGCAGCATGGCTATTTCTAATAGTAAGATTAGAACTTGAAGTGATCGGTCTTTCACGTGCTACTTTTTCTAAAAGCAACATGGTACCATTTAAGTGTCATCTCACACTTTTCATGACTAAACTTGGGTACCTAAACATATTAGTTCCCAAAATTTAAAGGAGTCATAGTATTAGGTCAAGTATTAAAGGTATATAAAGGTCAAGTATTAAGAAATAAAAATTAAAATACCAAAAGGCAGGTGCAAAAATGGGATTATGTAATACAGTAAACAGTGTTACTTGATTTTCTCTCTGAAGATAACAAACTCAACTGTTGATTGCAAAAGAATTCATATGTTTGGTATTTTAATAGGCTTGGCAAGTATTGTCCAAGTGCTGGGACATTTGTGATTTTTTTAGTGAAAGCAATGGGAGGATTGAGTGTCTTTTTACAAGTATGGGATCTCACTTGTGAAGCTCTGGTGTCTGAAAATCTTACATGTTTAAAGAATCAAACTTTCATGAGCCCAGCTCCATAGCTACAAGGACTAAGCAGTAAATATTGCACACTACATGGTGATATTATTAGTACTCTTCATTATGAGAACTTTTATACCGTTAGCATGCTTTGGATGATATTGTAATTGTGAACATCAATCAAGAAGAGAGGAACTGCAATTTTTTCAGTCAGAAACCATTTCTTTGTCTTTAGTAATAGCAAACAGTATTAGAGTAATAGACTGCTATAGGATATTTTCCATTTTAAAAATTCTTTCTTGCACCAGCAGTTAGTGTTCTACTGTGAAGTTTTGCCTCCTTTTATTAAACAAAAGCCTGTAAACCTCCTGTAAGATTTTTTTATATGATTAGATGTTTTAACAAAATTTATTTTCAGTATAATAATCTCAATTTTAATTGCAGTGTGCACACCACGAATCCCTTAGCCTCAGTTAACTATGTAGTGAAAGCAAGAGAGCTCTCTTTCAGTGTTTTGTCCCTCAGTTCTATCAAACACTCTTTTGAAATAGAAGAGGATAATTAGGATCACTTAGGACCTCTATCAGTCTTTTTTTGTTGTTGTTGTTGGTTTTGTTTGTTTTAATTGGACAATCTCAGCTATAAATCCATCTTTAAAAGGACTTCTCTTGCTTTTTGGTGAGCTTTTGCTTTTTATGTTTTGGTTTTTATCTCTTCTGGGAATTACTTTCCAGAAATCAACTCACTATTCTGGAGGATAGAGAGTATCTATCTTATTTGTCTCTTATTTCTTACGCATCTGCATATTTTTATTGTTGAGGTCCAGGTTCCATATGAACAGTTATGGAACATGCCACTTAGATGCAGAAATGCTTTGGAAATTTGCATCTTTTGGAAGTGCTGATATCTGAGTTTCTTGCGTTTTCGCGAGTAAATAAGGAAAAAAATCTTGCACATGAAACCTCAGCTGACTTGCTTTGGCAGTGCTATCTGTTGCCAGCAGCATAACCTGGACATCCACTGTGTTTGCAGAAGATAAGATCCCCTGTCCAGCCTTGGCTGTGTGTGTGTAGGAGATACAAATTTTGAATGAACATGCAAATTATTCCTACAGAGCTACTGATTTAAACTTGTGTTCTCTAGGATTTCATGGGTCACCAAACTAGTTTGTGAGGTGTAGAATGGTTTGCTTTATGATAGACAAGGAAGAAACTGTGTGTTGGTGTGTTCAGGTTAGATCTTGCCATTGTTCTCGCCATAATTTTATTGATTTAGAGGACCATAGGTTATTTAATGTAGGCTGTCCATCCTGTGTCAGAGAGACCTCAGGGGGATCATATTTAATCCTGATCTGTAGAAAGATTTCAGAAGATGCCTCCTCAGAGTATTAACTTGTCATACGGGAAACTGATGCTCATGTTGAGGGTCCTTATTTGTCTGGGCTAAGTCCTGTTTATGTATTTTACTTTTTTAATGTAAGGTAAGAAAATTGGAAACCCTGAACTCATCCACCTTTTTAAATGGCTGTCTATTGCCAAAAGCCTTTGATGTCACCTGGTCTATTCTCTATGTTGACGTGCTCGAAGAACACTTTTAGAATAATTTTTTTACGTTTTTATTTATTAGCTGTGACCATCTTTTTTGTGACCTTCAGAGAACTGGAATTTTACTGGGACTTAACTTTTCATCTGGCATCGATGATGCCATTGAAAAGTAGAAGCTCAATCTGAGGTTAAACCAGTGCATCTTTTTGAGATCTTTAGCAGACTTGACAAAAATGCGTATTTTGCTTTATGTGATGTCTGTTTTGAGCTCAAACTTTGCATTTATTTGTAATTATCCTTTTGTACCATTATCTCTTTGCTGGTGCAAAACAACCACACAACTGTGCTGGTCACAGAAAGAAGAGGAATTTCATTTCTCTGTCAAAAGGAGACAAATGAGGAAGGGTTATTATCTCTGTCCTACTTTTTAATATCCATCATGTGACTAAGTGGGCAAATAATAGTGCTGTTGTATATTATTCCTAGAACTTTATAATCAGTAAAGTGTGACTACTTTAGTAAAATATTTGTGATACATTTAGGGTTTGTAGCTGGCACATTTTATACTAGTAAAAATGCTTGAATTTCTGCTGATAATGGCACCTATAGCTCTGCTGTTGAGGAACCATAGGCTGTGTCTAATAAGTTCATTTTCCTTCTTGTCTAAAATCTATATACTTTCCTTCTCTGGGACTAAGTTGGGGGAAAGAAATCGTGTATCTTCTACCCTAGGACTCGTGCAGAGTTGTGTTTTTAGGGCAAACATAACTCGAGGAATTATTTGGAAAACACTGAAATTCTTTACTATTAGTAGTTATAGTACCAGAAACTACCAGATACCCTGCTACAAAGACAGAGGAGAAAGAAATCTTTCTACTTTGAGTTCGATTAAAACATAGGGTTCTTTTCCCCCTTTATGTTTCTCTGTATCCAAGACTGTAGAGAGAGAAATTGTGTGTTTACAGGGAACAGAAGTATATGCAAGACAGGTGACAAGAATGGCAAAGCATTTATCTGTATTCTCACAGAGATAGTATTTGGCTGTTTCCAGAAAAATGGTTCACTTGTGTAAATCACAGCTTAAGACAATTTTAATTATTTTTTTTGCTGTCAGCTCTGTAGGAATCATGTTGAACTTTGTTTCCCAAGAAACAAAAAGAAGAAGCCCAACCTCTGGCCACTGAATTGTGGTCCTTCTAGACGCTTTATTTAAGACTGTCATTTTTTTTGTATTTCAAAATTCAGCTCAATCTACAAGAGATTGCCCTGCCGAAGATTCTATGATCTTGCTCCTTTATTCCAAGGCAAAAAAGCTATATCTTTTTAGTTTCAACATTTCTAAGGTTCTAGTGAAAATCAAAATCACTTCTGCTCCCTGGTGTTAGTTCTATTCACCAACTCGGATTTATCTACTTATTGTTGCACTCTCAGTGTTAGTCTAACCATCAACATCTAAGAAATTCTTGTACTCCGTCAGCTGCTCTCTAAGACTGCTCCTGGATAATGCTCTCAGGAAGGCAGGTCCAGGCTTCCTCTATGTGGCTGTCAACTGTGGTTTGCAAGCAGAAATTCTAGCAGTGCAGTGATTAGTCACATCCTAGTTTTGAATGGCAACAGATCTTTTCCTCACCCTCTCTTTTTGTTAACTATGCATTGTTATGACTTTGGATGACTAGCTGTTGGACTTTTTTAATAAAGATGCTGTGTATTTCTACCACCTCATTCTATGAGAGAGGCTTTGTGCCTCCATTTTCATTAGATTCTAGTAATGAAAAAACTTATGAAAGAAGAGATTATCTTTTCTCATAAAAAGAGCCAAACAGGTTTCACAAGAATGTAGAAGGAAATTGTTTTGTTTCCATCTTTTGTATTCCCCCAGTAGTCTGACACCCTAGTTCTCAAAAACCTCAACAAACAGTTGAAGTAATTGTAAGTTAAGGTATCTGCTGTCGGATTTATTTTCTTGTTCTTGTCTAGAATAAATGCTGTGTGTCTCTGCCCTAACTCCAGGTGACAGTCAAGCACAAATGTTAAACATAGGTTCTAAGTATAGCTACAAAATTTTATCAGATGGAATTCTATTAATTGGTTTGGCAGCAGTTCTATGAATTTTCACAAGGAATTTCATGATTAGTTGTGTATTTCGGATTTCAGGGAATGTAACTGAATGAATAGCACAGTTGCCACATAAGGAGAACTTTTTTAATTATTCATTCTATGTGCAGCCTGTTCTGTCTTTTGAATTACTTAGGTGACAGAGGAAAAACAAGCTTCAGCATGGGAGGAATTGTTTGTCCGTCCTTGAATTTTATGCAGTCCAGATCTTTCTTTCTAGAAACAAAATCTGTTGTTTATTCATTTGCAGAAAGGTAATCTCCCAAATTATTTCAATAATCATAGCCATCGATGAAGGCCGTCCCCCTTTGGATCCTTTAATAACTGTGCTGGAGGAAAACAAGAGCAAAATTAATTTTAACGTTATGGTTCAAATGTGAAATGGGTCATGCATAGAAACACATGAAAATGTTGCTTGTATAATGCTTAGGAAACCTACAGCATGGATACATTCTGGATTACTAGAGACAGTGTTAGGAAACCAGTCTTTGTTCTGAAGGCCCAAAGAAAGTCTGTGGTAGGAACAGTTCCCCTCTATAAGTACTGGTGAGGCTGTACCGTGTCCAGTTCTGGGCTCCTCATTACGTGGGAGGTGTGGAGCTACAAGACAGTCCATTAAGGGCCACTTTGAGATCCTGTCGATGGTTAAGAAACTGGACCATCTCTCCCAAGGAAAGGCTGAGAGAGCTGGGACCATTTAGCCCAGAGAAGAGAAGGCTCAGAGGTCATCTGATCAATCTATATAAACAGCTGAACGGAAAGTGTAAAGAAGATGGAATCAGGCTCTTTTCAGTGGTGCCCAGTGACAAGTCAAGTGACTTCCCAAGCAAAAATAAAAATTGTAGGCCCAAGCTGAACAGTAAGAGCTTCCAAAATTGGAAATTATGTTCCAAAGCTTCAGTGTTTTGACTACAAACATTAATTTATGATCTTCCCACACGCAAATTCAAATAAAAATAATTTAATGTAAGTCTAGTTAAGGAAATAATTTTTCAAATTATTTTTTCTTGACGAAAATTAGACATCGAGAAAAGATCGTGGTTTTTTGATTTGCAATGGAATGTTTACTGCGAAACCAAATACTCTTAAATAGTTCATTTTTCTGTAATGAAAAACAGGCTTTGGAGTGTTTGCTGGTGGGTTCCTGCTCAAATGTGACACCTGGGGTTCATTCTCCATTTGGATTTGATGGGGGAACTGCCTTCTTCAAAGAATGAAAGCAACATAATGTTGAAACCATGTAATGTGTACCATTCCAAGAGATTTATTGCAGCAACTCAAATCACTTGAATGGGTTAATTCACCAAACTATTGTACTTCCTTAATAAGGCATTAAGGCATTTTTCTTTTCTGAATATGATATTTGGAGGGACTGATTTCTTTTTTTTCTTCGGAAAGTTTAGATTTCCAACTGAAAAATCATGTCTTTCCCTTAGCTTATTCTTGGGCTTATATGGTGCAATGTTTCATTTGTTTATACTAAAGATAAATCAATTGACTCTCACTTCCTCACCTCCAGATGATCTCTAAGGACATAGTTTATATTCCTCCATTGAAGAAGTCATGACTTAATAGGACCTAAATTATGTCATAATTAAGCTAAGCAGTCCTCCTATAAACCTCTAGCTTAAGTATCTTTTGTCTGTCTGTCAGTCAAAATGGCATTTTTTACAGCAGAAGCACTTGGTAGGACAAGGGGTGAGATAATTCCCCTGATGACCATTTTATGCCATGCTTCACAAGGACAAAGTCCCAGTTAAGTGCTGACCAGCTTTTCATGTTAAGTGGTCTCAAGTTGTCATATCTGTAAAAGTCTGGAGGGAAGATGAATGATCATATCTTAAAGAGATCAGAGGGAGAGAGGAAAGAGCGTGATCTACCTTTTCCTTGAGGAAAACCAAGTTTTCTGGGTGGTTCTAGAGCTTTTCTGGAACATGTTCTACCAGGCTGAAATATGTTTTTTGAGGGATTTATTATTGAATCTTCATTACAATTTTTTTTTTTTACCAAGAGCTTTGTGCATCATCTTTTAAAAAAATATTTTGCTTGCATTTGGTTTGATAAAATGAAAATATTTTAGGAATACAGAATAAGATATTTCTTTGATTCAGTTTGAAGTGGGGCTAGAGTGAACCTGTTGCTTAATACACCTGCATACCATTAGAAACTATATTTTTCCTAATTAAAACAACATGAATAGTAATATCAAAAATATCCAACCAGAACTGAACATCTAAACCGTACTAGAAGTTGATTAAAGTAGATAACACAGCAAGGAGCTACAGGCTTAGGAGCTTGCCTTCATGCATCGTGCTTTTCATAGCCAGCAGTCACATCACCACCTGAACTGATTCTGTCAGCACTCACAGGCAGGGTCAGGTCAGGTCAATACTTAAATGGGAAAATGTCCTGGTGCTGTAGAAAATGCTTTTCTTGATTTGGTAGTTGGGTCTTTTTCTCATAACTGTTGCAAAAAAGTGAGGCTTTGGGACAATGTCTGAGAAAAACAGGAAGTGTAACCAAAGCCTTAAGAGTATTTAATTTTTAAAAATTTTGAAGTAATTTCTGCAGAAATTTTGTGGTCTGCTCTAATCCTTCAGCTTTTCCAAATTACAGCCAAAGCAGTTATGTTTCTGTTTACCTATGTTTTCAGTGTTTTAATTTGTTAGTTATCATCTTGATATAGGTAGGAAAGTAGATTATGTTCCTGGCTGAATTTTAACAGCGTTATGAGGTTAGCTTATTGTGTTAACAATGTTATTATGATAGTGATAGGCTATCTTAGCCTAGAAACTTGGCATGTTTCAATAATATAATTCTTTTGAAGGGTTTGCATGAAGTCAAATGTTTGGGGTTTTAAATGCAAAATTTGAAGTTTCAGTTAAGACATAAATTAAACTTCAGGTTTAGAAGTTAATTATTGAGAGTTCATTTTTTTCCCCTCCGTAATTGTTTTAGATTGTAAACCATAGTGCACATGTTCTGTATGACATATCAAAAAATTACTTTAGATTTTACTGTAATTGTTAACACAAGCAATGCAGGCTTTTTAAGAGATACATACTTGAAGCAGAACCTGAAATAATTATGAAGAGATGTTTTTAGTTTTATGTCATCTACATTTTGAGGTTTTTAAAGCTTAAGCTGACACTGACATTAAGCTAAAAAAGCTGGAGAATTTAGTTTTACTTTATGTAGTACCTCAAGGGTTTTTTTTACTTCAAGATGTAGTTTAACCAGTTTTTCAAAATGTTATTATACCACTTACAGAGTTGTGTTTCTGATTTGGGACAGCACTTTTATCTATCATTTAATTTAAATGAAAAGTAATTTATTATTCATAAAAGTGGCAAAGCTGTCTAATCTGGACTGATAAAGATTAGTCATGTGCTCATATTAAAATTTAGATTTGTTACAAACTTAAATTATTATGCTGTTATAGTATTATCAAGGAAATTGGTTTATTCACAATATATTTATTTTACTTGGAATGGTTTATTGATTTTGGCATGTTCACATGGTAATCAGAACTACTGAGCACTTGAAATAGCTTTCAAAGAAAAGTTATAATTTTCTTTGAACTTAAGTGTCAGAAAGTGAAAGTTCTCATAACCATCTTAATAATTTGGTTGAGTGTTTAACTGAGATGCCACTGAATGTTCTTTTCAAAAACATGTATTCAAGATTTTCTGCCCAGGGAGATGCTGATGTGTCATCTGTAGTATGAATTTCCCCTGGTGCAATAGTGAAGCACCTTACAGAATGTTATAGATATGTATAAACTACCTGCATTAGGGCACAGATTGCTCTGTTTACTCCATGGGCTGCAAAAGACTTTAATTTCTACAAGAAATAACCAGTATCATTATTTGCATTGCTGTTGTAGCTACTGTGATAGTCATGGACTTTAAAAATGCAGTGCTTGATTTGCACAAAAAAGGTCAGAATCAGCCAAGATTGCCTTAACTCTTGGTAGCAAAAGATACGATTGAATTCTTAAGTCAGGCTTATGATACCTATCAGTTTTATATTGTAAAAGATAGAAACCACAAAGAATTCCAGTGCGTGCACCATCTGATAATACCACTACTGTACTGCATTTAAAACAAGATGTCTCTGTGAGACCACTGCTGTTTAAAAAGCAGGTTTTTTTGTTATTTTACCTAGCTGCTAGAGGATACATATATTCTTAAAACTCCAGAGAAATACTGTATCTCTTCTTCAGAATAACTGTCGTCATCCTAGTTGCAAAAGACTCCCCTTTAACTAGGATTCCTCATCACTGCTGAGAGGCTTCCTGGTAGACTCCTTTTCTTTTGAATAGGATCTGTAAGATGGTGCCTGATGCTTATTCTTTTATGAAAGCCCTGGGTATTCAGATATTACTTCAGAAGACACAGTGAATGATCCTTCCAACCATTTTTCATAGGGTTCTAATTTCATTTCACTGCTTGATCCTCCAAGCTTTTTCAGGGGAGTTCCTTTATAGTACCTATTGCTTTGGGCTGCAGACAGGGTGGATCTAGACCAGAATCTGTATGCCCAGGTCAGTCTGATTCTTTTGCTTTAAAAACACACATCCTCTCATGTTAGCCTTGTTAGCCAAAAAAACCCCCCAAAAACCTAACCAAAAACCCAATCAATCAAACAAAAAAACCCCAAAGGTGCAAAAAACCCCTCAAACCAAGCCTTCCATCCTAACAACAATGTCCAGCCTGTAATTGCTGAAATATTCATGGGATCATATTTGATAAATATTTTTGGAGACTCCTTTTTTGGAGGTCTTGGTATTGCTTGTCTGTGGATTAGCACTGTTTTGCATCAGAATGATGTTCCTATGCTGAAAAGCAGTGGATTTCTAAAATAGGAGTAATAATTCCTCTTGAGCTGTGAACTGAAATGCCTCTTTTTCCGAGCCAAGGTAAGCACATTTGTTCACAGGATTTTTTCCCTCTTTATACTGTCCAAATATAAACAGAATTACTAGGTTTTAAGACAGGTTTATGGAAATAAAAGAATGTTAAACATATGCTTCAGATTAGTTCCAAGAGATATTTCTGTGTTTGATTCAGCTGACAGACTGCTGAGATGCATATCCAGTCTCAGAGCCAGGACCCTGTCTTCAGAAAATTCTCACCTATGCATCCTTCTAGAACAATCTGTGCCTAATTGGGGCATAGCTTGTAGGATTTGTGGCTGGCACAGGAAAAAACCTGAGCAGATCTTGGCATTCTGTTCAGATTTGAACTTTCCCCTTCCCAAGGACTGCTGCAACTTGGATTGGATGTTTCTCTGGGGTTTGAATTCAAGAATCAAGAGAAATGTGTCCAAAGAGTGAGTGCCATAACTTTGGAGAGAGTAATGTCAGTTTGAACCAAGTGATCAGCTTTAGAGGTACCCGAAGGTGGTAGTTCTACTGATGGTTTAGCCAAATCAGATTACATTTAGGAAAATTTTTCATTTGCCTCTTACATTCTGTTGATGATAGGATCAGTTACATCTTAATTTTCCTCTGGCTTCATATAAGGTATATTGATAAGATACTTGACATAAAGTTACATGTAAATAAAATGCTTGATTAAGGTGAAGAATTTAACTAAAAAGAAGAGAAACAATACTGAGGCAAAGGACCAGACCTAGTAATAAAGAAAATGTGTCCAAGCTGAAAATCCTGTTTATAAATTGGTCATAGTTATAGTAAAATCATTGTGTTCTCACATCTAGCTCACACTTTTCACTCCTGATTACTTATTGTATTTTTTACTTTGCCAGAATTGGAGAATGAAATCTGTAGATACGACATAGTTTTATAATAATGCTCCAAAAGACTGGATGAAAAAGTATTGTTTTACTGCTTTGATTGTTTATGTGGTATATTTCTTGTGACTAAATCTAGTTGCATATAATGTTAGTTGCATGTAATCTAGTTGCATATAATGTTAAAAATAAAATTTTCCGAATGATAGGATAACGTATTTTACGAACAAAGCTCCTGAAAATGTCAGACTGTGTTATAGGTGCATACAAACATTATACATACATACCATTGGGGAAAAAAACCCAAAACATACTTAAGGGTAGAAATAACTTAAAAAAATCTATGCATTTTAGTATTTTGAGGTGAGTGGTAGTAAGATGTCTCCATTTTATCAAGACAGTCTACGTGCAGAATGAGTGGATTAATTCTATGTTTTGGTTAACTGACAACTGTATAAACCTTCTCTTGACTTTTAGAACTGTGTTAATCCCTGTTCCCTGTTTATAATCTCTCTACAAGAGCAAGCAAGGTGAATGATGCTTTATCTTAGATCAAGACAGGGCATCAGACGGCATTTGGAAATTGCCTGAAGATTTACTGTGGCAAGTGTGACATTTTAAGTGAAATAGCCTTCCAGAATACTTAAAGAAATAACAGGAATATTTGAGAACTGATAAATGTTTTGGGGTTTTTTTAGATCAAGGTTGCACATTAGATGATATTTGTGTTTTTAGTTACAAGTTCCTCTTCTACTAACTGTTTTTTTCAATTACTGTTTCTTCTGCCATAGAAATTAATACCATGAAAATGAATAACCTTTGAAACATTATTCAGTAATAAATTAATTTATGAATAATTGTGGTTTTATCTTTTGCAGGTTACAGCATATGCTTATGATAATGAGTATTCCATTCCATTCCCTTACTGGGATTATTCAATTGAATCAGTATTCTGGAGATAAACATAATTTTTGAGCAGAAGAGTTGTATTTTCTTGAAAGTGCTGCACATGAATGCTCTTCATCCATCTTCTCCATTTAAGTAGTTTTTAATAATTAAGTTTGTGAGCCCACAGGGTCAACAGCTTTCATTGCCTACCAAATACACATTGACTTCTGAGTCCCTTTAGTATTGCATTTTCATATGCTTCTTTCCTGTTTTGTTTATGGGTCTGGTACATGTGGGGGTTTTACTTGTTTTAGCAGATGGTCTTTTGTGTAAATACTTTTGTAGCCTCAATCCCATTTTTAGTTTTTTTTCTAAACAAGGGTTCAGATGATGTCCCAGCTTTAAGTGGTATCCTGGCTCTTCTCACCTTTCTGAGTAGGAAGTTAGATGGCGGGATGGTAAATTATAAAGTGTTATAGAGTCCTTGGCTTTCTTTTTCTGTAGGAAAACACCTCTGTCTAACTCCTGTAGAACACCTGTAGGCCTGAACTTCTCCTGAACTTGCGAAGAAATCTAGTGCATCTGCAGTCTCCAGGGTTGGCAAGATAGTGTTCTCTTCTGCTCTAAACCTTCTTTGGTTGACAATGAAATGCATTCCATTGAAGTACAGAATGTTGTGCTTATCTCAGCTTTTTTCACTCACAGCTCTGCTACTGCCTTCTTCCCACTATTCCTTATTTTAAGCCAACTGCTAATTTTATCAGGATAACCTTTCTGTATAAAAGAACTTTTCAAAAATTGTCACTGATTACTCTGTGACTTCACTCTTGAATATTCAGATGATAAGTTCTTGCACAGAGAAGTTTTTCATTAATATATCCCATAGGAGAGAAGACTGAATAGCTGTTTAATATACTTGGTCAGAAATATGAAAGAAAATTTTACATTCTGTGATTTTTTTCCCCCTATATAATACTAGAAGATCTAGTATAAATTTCAAAAATAGTAGATGGAAAATTAGTAGTGAAAAACTGTTGTAAATCTCCTGTGGAGATGCAATGACTGAGTGAAGAGTTGTTTGAAGGGTTTTAGTGATAATGAAGAAATTTTGTACCTCAAGCAAATTTAATTCATTAACTTCTGAGGTCAGAAGCATCCAAAATAACCTTTTTCTCAAAAGAAATTTTTGAAATGGTCTTGGCTAAGTAATTTTAACTGTGGGAAGAATTTTTGTCATTCAATTTCCCTTTCTAGCCTGAATTCTGTTACAAAATTTATTTGAAATTAATTCTGTTCTGATTTTATAGCCATAATTGTCTCAATTTTCCCACAATTAAGTGGCTACAGCATGATAATCTTTACTGAAGTAGTTTCTTAGCTTGTAAACTGTTTAGAATGGGAAATCAGTGTTTCCACCTTGATTTTAGACTGCTTTGGTTTGTCAGTCTGTGATAGGTTTGTAGGTTTGTATGCTTTTCACCATATGTATTCCAGAGTGAAGGACTGCTTTCTAACTTTGTGACTGACAAATCCTAACCAAATGGTTTAATACTGATTGCTGATTTGTTAAGGGATCTCTTTCAGGTCATCAGATCTAGTGACCCAAAGGAGCTGAATAGCTGGACTGCCTCCCTCCTAAGTTACTGACAACTGATTGCACTGCCTCTTCTCTCCACAGAACTTGTGCTTCTGAAGTTTTTTTCCTTTTTTTTTGGCGTCCTTTTTTTTTATCTTGATGCTAGTACTAGGGGAATTATGTTTGTCAGTTTAATTATTTAAACCTTTATAAGATATAAACTTAAGTCCATGCATTGTCTTTTGAGGAAAGTAGGAAGTTGGATATTTTTTGAGATGAGATTCCATTCCTTGGTAACTTACCTTCAGGCTTTAGTATGTCACATTATTGTACCACCAGTTATTATAATCAGAATTGTTTCTTTCATATGAATAGTTAATAAAGGATAACAGGACATTATTTGTCTCCAAACCGTTCTGGAGTGTATGATATTTCTAATTTTTATGTGAGAAGATTTTTTAACTAAGAACATGCAAGTAATTTTGCTGTCTTCTTTTTCAAGGGGCATATTAGAAAAGAAATTTTTTCCTCAGACTGTAAAAACCTGGTGATTAAAGTGTCAAGATCATGTAGAATTTGTAAAAAAACACCAACCCCACTCAGGTAAACCACGAGGTCTCCTGTTGGCGCTGGCAAAATCATTCATATTTGAAAGGAAGAGGAATATCTTTATTTTTAATCATTTTTTTATGAATGGTTACTCTTACTAGAAAACTGAAGCCAATACCTTCCTGAGCAGTGGAGGACATGACTAAGGTAAAATGCACATCTGTATAAAGGAGCGTACAGTTCCCATAATCTCTTTCCTCACTTCTCATATTGGATGAGTTGGGAACTTCACATCAGTGTTGCTGTACTCACTGTTTCACTCTTTGAAGCTCATCTGGGCTTCCCTCTCTCCCTCCACCTTGGGTTTAGGAGCAGATAGGAGCCCAAAGCAATCTTTAGGATTCTCTAGGTTGTTTATAAATGTTTCTCATTAACAAAAAAAATTCAGATCCAAGAGGGGAAAATATGGAATGGTAATGAGATAAACTGCAGCTGGGAATAATCAATGTACAGTTTCAATTCACCCTCCCTGTCTCCAGTGCAGACTCTCTTACTTTGAAGTTGGATGCTTTTGCAATTTAAGGAATCTTCAGAAAGCTATATTTGACATTATTGGTGCTGTTACAATAGCTGTATGGAAGACCCAGTAGTGATGCTCTATGATGAATACTGCTTTGTTTTGTCTATGGGAAGTAAGTGTGCTCTGACTTGATCTGTTTAAACTTTGATGAGAGATGTTTGCTGATTACAGCTCTTTCTGCTCTAGAAACTTAAATAGTATGACAGAAATGGTTTGTAGTTTCCCCTGTTACTCTTTCTGGGGTAATGTGAATAAATGACAGCAAACAAAAAATATTCTCGACTGAATGTAAAATTCTGTAAACATACAATGAAAATGTTTTGCTGTATTGACACATAGAAACAATTTGACAATTGAAATTAACTAATAATTAATAGATATCTGAGATGCTGTTATTTTACTGCAGCATTCTTCTGTGCATTTTTACTGGTGCCCTACTTTTATGAAGCTCAGGAGTAGTCACATGAATATATTCTTGGATTTTCATCCAATATTGTTGCTAAGGAAACATCATCTTTAATACTGTATCCTTGTCTGCAGCTTGTCTGTATTAATCAATGCCTGTTAACGCTCAACACAAACCAAATAAAGATAAAAAAAAAAAGCTTAATTTCTTTTATTATAAAGTAGTTTATTATTGACTATTCTCCTTCAGGATCCCCTGCCACTACAAACCTCACACAAATTGTAGGGTCTTGTCCATGGCTCTGGTCTCATCCCAAACAGACACAGCATGGACAGTTTTTATAATTTTTTTTTTCCACAGGCTGCCATTAATATTTAATGTAATAATCTATCATAGGTATTGTACAGTGCACGGATCTGGTCAAAATGGTAGGAAATTCGTACATATTACTCTAAAAGGGAGAAAGAACCTTTTCTGTATGAATTAAAAAGAGGGACTTGAATGCACCAAAGTGAGAAACATATCCCTTTTCAGTATACTGTTTAAACTCTAGCTGTATTTTCAGCCCAATTTGAATATCTGTCTAGGAAAAGACCTGTCATTCAGTCATATCAGTGGAAATCTCAGTTCATTACAAGTCCAGCTATTTGGCTTTGTTGCAATAGTGACAGGCAGGTTTTTTGAATTTTCTACTTCTGAATTCTTTCAAGAAATACCAAATTTTATAGCCAATTTCAAAATTAATTTGACTTAGCAGTTTATTAGCCTAATACCTGCTTTGTTTCATGATAATGTTGGCTTTTTGGACATGTCGTTTGGACATATCTGCCTCTTTGGAGACACTACATTAGATCTAACATCTGTTATTGAGAAGCCTAGGTCAGAAAGGCCAGAGGCAAACAAGAAGTCCTGAAGAACTTGTGTCATTAGGGATATCTGTTTCCTTTTTTGGACAAGCAGCAATATCTCATTCATCAGCTTAGTCGTCCCTCAAGGAAGAGGAAAGAAATCAGGCACCAGTTTACAGTCTAGCTGTGTGGGCTAGATGCAAGCACAGTTTCAGCAGTGTAACTTGGATAGGTCATACCAGCTTTCATTACCAGGGCAGTAAAGGGAACACAAGTCCTCTCCTCCTGAGTGCATAGCTTCTCATGCCACTAAGTAATCTCCTCCTTCTCCCTAGGAGAAAAAAATGTAAGAAAATATTCGTGAGAGAGTCAGTGTACTAAAGTCCACAGATCTCACAGTAACAGATTGGAAAGTTGCCTTAGGAGCCGAGCCACACTCACGCTTTTCTACCTGACCTCAGGAACTGACTGGATGGATGGTAAGCAGCTACTTCAGATACCATCCCAATAGCTGTATGCTGTTAACACCTCAGTAGAGGTGTGTTGAAGATCTTACCTGAGGTATGCAGAGACAACTCCAACTCATTATCTGATCCTGTTAACTGCATCATGCCCATGAGTTAGTGTAGTCTTTGTATAGCAGATGTTTATGGTTATCCATTTCTGGGCACCCATTCTAGTTATATTTTTTCTTTCAGCACTGAAATGAAGCTATTTACAGTGCATTGTTCAGGACTGTTTTAATAATGAAAATTCCCAAATATGTGAGTTTTATTGGTGCTTTTCCTCTAGAGGTTATACGAAGATGCTGTATTTTTGCATTATTTGCTATACTTATAAGGATTGCTTAATCACTCATAGTACAATGAAAGAACTGAAAAAAGTCACCACATTGCTTAGAACTGGAGTGTAATCCTTGAGTTTTGATCAGGACCCAAAATTTTAAGTCTGCATCATGTCCCGTGGGATTAATAGTAGCCAAGACTTAAGTATTAAGGAAAAGCATTGTCTTATCATTCATGACTCATATGAAAATCATATAAATAAGTGTGGCAGTTACTTTCTTACTGTTGATAATAGAAATCACAGTCCCTTGACTCTTTCCATGCTTCTCTTTTCCATCTGTTCTGATAGCCTGTGAGATAAAATACTTGCAAGTAGTACTTTAACCTATCCTTCACTCCTTGGTCTGTAGGAAATGCTGAGGAAAGGTATTTTCAGGTAAGTATTTCTTCAGCCTCTGCAAACAGCTCTTCTTCTCCATGTTGGCATTTTTTTAAAAAAAGGTTGCTGTTTTAAAGTATTTATTGTACATTTATTTTCTTCTATTGTCTAGAAAAGTTATTAGCAATTTATAATAGAGACTGAAGTGGTAAAGGAAGGACACTGGTAATTCTGAAGTGTTGTCTGTTAGGATTAAAATACAGCCTTTGGATCTTAATTTGTGCTGCATTATCCCATATCAAGGCAGAATTTGAGCTCAGTTGTCTAAGCCTGTATTTTGCATCATGATGTAGAAAGAACTAATACTATGATATTGCTATTAGTTATTATTTTCCATTTATTACATAGAAAGAGAGGAAGCATTCTCTATATTCACTTAATATTCCTCGAATGAAATTAGTTGGCACACTTGGGCTAGGACAATGTTTTCCTGGCCCTTGGCAGTGCCTTCACTGTTGTCCCTTCCATCTCTGATTCATTGCATTTCTTGCTTCTGGTCTTTAGTTAAAAACATGATAAGCTAATTTTTGGTTGCTGTGAAGTGTTTTCTAAGGTGTGGTGTGGGGTTGCTTTTGAATGCATGTGTGCTCAAGATGGTGCCTGAGTGTTTTTCAAAGTTGCAACTGTGGAGTGCTTTTCACTTGTCTAAAAATGCACAGTGCACTAATAGCACAGCTAAGTACAGGATTGAAGAGGTCATGAATCAGACATGAGACTGCTGTGTTTTTTCTTTTTTCCTCTTAGCTTCTATCTCTCTTTCTTTTTTTCCTTTCCTTTTTTTTTTCTTGCTTATTCTTTGTTTCTCAAATTTCTTTATTGTCCATGTGGTCTAATATCTTTCTTTCTGTGGTGCCATTGTAAAAATTAGATCATTTTGGATGAAGCATTTTGTTTCCCTCCAGATGCTTTTCCTTTTTCCCCGTGAGTACACCATCTGCCTGTGCGTTCTCTGGGAGATGTGCAGGTGTTGGTCAGGACTAGGTGGCAGAACTGAAGTGAAATGTGATAAGTTTTGCCTGCCAGCTCCTTTCTGCTTTATTTTTTAATTGCAAAGTTGCTCTGCCAAATAAAGAAGGGAAAAACTAGAGAAACAGCTCTAGAATTGGAGTGAAGCAAACTGGGGAAATGTTGGTTACTTGATCCTAGTCCTGAACACAATGTGGAGTAGCAGAGGGCAGAAATTCCCATTAAAGAATTGAAAGGTTCAGAGGCTTTTTACCTTTTTAACTTTGAAATTAAAAGTTCTTCTTAGAGTTGTGCATGTGGAATTTGTCAAGTAGTATCAACCAACTGAATTGCTATATTAAACCAGAAAAAATATAGAAGTGTATATATGGTAATATGACTTCATAAAATATTAAGCATCTTCTAATGTGGTTTTTTTCTGGCTCTCTATATAGAAAATGTATGCAACTTTTGAGTTAGATATTTATTTTTCTGGTAATTTCCTGGTTAGCTTTAACCTTGCTATTTCTTCTATGCTTATAAACTCCCCTTGTTCCACCCTTTGAACTTCCCTTATTGAAATCTGTGTTCAGGTGTAAGATCATCTTACCTTTGCAAATGGCTCAACCTTTCTCCTTTCCAAGTGATTTTGAGAAGATAAATACATTTACTGTATGTTGTTAGTGGTTCTGTCCAGCAGTCTCTGAAGATCGTTCATTACCCTGTGAGTCATTAGGCTAAGAAATTTTTTAGGCAAATTAAACAGCCAACTTAGGAAATTTTGTTTTCCTGATTTACATGTGGTATTTCTACATCATTTTGGACTGCTGTACTTAGTCTGTGTAGAATGTCATCAAGTAGCTTGTTTGGGTTTCTGTTAGAATATATTCTTTCCTTTCTGTATTATGAAAGCTGACTCTTCAGACCTCCTGTCCTCCCTTGCAGCTTGCTTGCACAAACAAAATGAAGAACTATCTTGCTGACTAGCGTGCTTTCTAGCTTGGTCCCAGATTTGGCAGAATAGTTCTGATGATCCTCAAGTGGACTTTGAAAATACAAAGCTTCTTATAGCTTTGAAATACAAGCTGTAAGAAAATTCTCTGCAACGTTAGAAATGCGGAAAGTAACTAGTTATTCAAAACCAACTGTTCCCAATTGTTCTACATTAAAATTATGGCATTTAGGATAATCTTCATTGCTCCTCAGTGTAGTCATCTGAAGTGTAGTTGTTGCATCCAGTCTAAGCTAGTCATGCTTTGACTTGCTGTACAGTCAGTGGAGAGACAGCTTCAGAAGGCTATTCAGTCCTCTAATAAAAAGGGCATCAAATACTATGTGGAATGAAATACTTTTGGAGATGCATTGATCCATACTCCGTTGGTGATAGATATGTAGATAGTTAAACACTAACTTCTGTTGCCCATTGTTTGTGTTTTTAAATGTTAAGAAAGAGAAAGAAAGGGAAAGTAAATGTCCATGAAAATCTGACCTAATATATTAAATACTTTTGAAACAGAGGATTAATGGCTACTTTGTAATTAGTTTGAATTTAGAAGGCCTGAAGGTTTAAATTGAAGAAAGGTGGTGGTATGTACTATATTAAGGGAATTTTACGGCCGCTGTGGAATCTGTGATAATAAATGACTTGTTAATATTTACTATCAATGAGAAAATATTGTAAAATAATTTTTAAGGGAAAATATTAGTGCGGCTAACTAGGTAAATATAAATGCATGTTCCATGCAAAAATGTTTTGTATCTTTTTTTGGCAGCCTTGCTTTGCACCCTGAACGTGTGTTGGTGGCAACAGGTCAAGTTGGAAAAGAACCGTACATCTGCGTGTGGGATTCATACACTGTGCAAACCGTGTCTGTTCTGAAAGACGTTCACACACACGGTATAGCTTGCTTGGCTTTTGATTTAGATGGTCAGGTATGTGATTAATATTCTTTTTTCAAACACTTGAATTAATATTTTATCTGTTAGAAATCTTGTCATGTAGGTTTTCTTAAAAAAAGAAAGTATATTGTCTCATGTGCTTATTCTCAAGTTGAGGAAAATAAAATTACATTACTAATGAATGACAAATATTCACATTTGGCAAGGAAAGTATAACTTCAGAAGAGTTTTAAATGAATATAAGGTGGTAGGGAGGTTCTTGTGGTCTGTGGGCCACAGCTCAGGGTTAGACCAAATGGTTGAAGATAGTGGACCCCCTATGCAGGGGCACATCATGTGCACAGAGTGGTAGCAGTACCATTGTGTTCCTCATCTTGGACTCTAAATATCTTTAGGCAGTATCCCTTTCTCTGCATGCACTGATGGCTCTCCACATTTTGGTTGGTTGTTCAGACTCATTTGTCCTGGATCTAAGAGTCAAGAAAAATGTTTTATTGGATTATAATTTTGTTACTTTAGAACATTCTCTCAGTAGTGAATTGGTTCTCAGAACTGCTACCTATAATGGAGATTGTTTTTACCAGACCCTTGCTCCTGTGAGTGAAGAGGCTTTCTTGATTGATGTGTTAGAAATGGAAAATACACATTAGGTAGCAGCTGAAAAGGTATTAACTGTGAAAATCCTTTCTGCAGTTGTGCTTTCCTGGTCTACGAAACACTTTCCCTCCCACTCAGCCTTGCAATGGAATACTCAGATTTAGCTGTATTCTCAGTTCCTTTTGCTTGCTAGAAAGGTCAGTATCTTTTAGCAAGTGGGGAATGTATTGTAGAGACCAGTTTCTATCCTTATTAAGAGAATATCAAATGGAGCTCTATTGGACACGAACAGAAGAAAGCCTACTGATAGTTTGTTTCTGTTAAAACATGCTGTAATTGTTGTAGGGAATTTTAAAGTTTGTTGGAATGATCTACAGATTTTATCATTTAGGTTTCTCACTATTTAGAAAGTCAGCTCCCAGAGTCAGCTTCTTCTTAGAACATAATTTCTACTTCACTGCGATATCTTTTCTCTTGTCTGTGTAAACTCGTGTCACTTCCTCACATAAATGGCCATAATAATTTAAGGTCAAGATATATCAAATTAGGATTGAAGTCCCCTAATTTTTTTTGAATGCAGTTAGACATCCCCTGTGTGTATTGGAGGGTTTTGAAGGTAGATCTGTGTTTTGTTCTAGGAGTACCCAGTACTGATTCTTGTGTCTACAGCCATAAATGGTCAGAATTTAGGCTGTCTGCTTTTCTCAGCATTTCCATATGATCACCTTTTTTGTTGCATTTGTTAGAATTTTGCTGTCTTGAAGGAAAGCTGGATACAGATTTTTCAAGACCTGCATCTCCAGAATTGTCTCCCTATGTGTACTGGTTTAAAGGTAAACCAGCAGGGGAAATGAACCCAACTCAAAAGAGAGATTATAAGTCAGAATAACAATTTAATAAAATAATACAATAAATACGATTATACAGACAAACAATTGGTTTTAACCCACAAAACCCAAATGTATAACCCAGCACCCTGGGGCATGAACAGAGTGGTGTTTGTTGGGCCCCCTGAGTCCAAAGTGAAAGGAGAGGGAAAAAACCTGTTGGTGAGAGTGGTGGTTGCAGTCTGGTTGAGAGTGGTGGTTGCAGTCTGGTTGAAAAGTGGTGGTTGCAGTCCAGTCGAGAGTGGTGGTTGCAGTCTGGTTGAGAGTGGTGGTCACAGTCCTTCTCTGGATTCCACGAGTGGTTAAAAAAGTCCCAAGACTCCAAGATTATATATCCTCTGGTTCAGGCAGGAATGCCCAGTACCTCCCTCAGGGCGGGGAGTTCCACAATGGGTGTGAGGACAAGAGCATCCTCCTATCTCACAGGCCTCTTAACACCCAGCTTATAGCCTGAGGAGTCAGGGGTGCTCTGGGCAGATGGTATAAATGATCTGTTCATAACAGTTTCTGGGAAATGGCCTGGAAGGCTATAGAATACAAGTTTTGGGTTACACCCATACAGTGATGAACTGGTCCCAGCTGTTCTAACTAGGATACTATGAAAATACCATACACCACAAATTCAGTTCAGAAAGATCTGCAAAACACTCATTTATATCTTGCCCATCCTTTAAAATCCAAATTTGTCAATCTTTAACCAGGTTGTTTTAAAGGTTTAATGTTTGATGTTAAATACACTTATTTGGCATTAGTTGGGTAAGGGTTAGGGTTTAGGGTAAGGGGTTAGTATTAGGGCGATGCAGCAATATACTAAAGTCACAACAAAAGCGATTGCAATATGGATCACAAGAAAAATCTGGTTCCTACTGATCTCTGTAGGATTATTGTCACGATGCTGGACATCTCCACTGGGAAGGAATGTATAGATTGAAGTGAGGTCAAGCCTTCTTCAAAGTTTATTTTATTAGTTGTTCAGGTTTTATCTTTCATATCGGGCTGTGCCACACACATGTTCTCCTTCTCACCGACACTGGTCTGGCACAGGAGGACATTATTTATTCTTTATTGTTCTTTGTTAGTCAGGGGAACCTGATGATTCACTGGTGCAGCTGTGTTATCTAAACCCAAGGTTACCCTTCAGTCTCCCTGGTGTTGAGAGTTCAACTCACTTTATGATACTTTATTCTCCAAGCTTGCTGGTTTTTTTTGCTCTTCTCTGAGGTCTACTTGAGTGTGGGTGTGCTCATTAGAAACAAGATTTTTTAGTTCTTAGGAGAACCAAGAACATTGTTTAATCTCCCTTTTCGAGAAGTTGGTGCCTGGAAAGGCTTCACCCACATTTTTATGATGGGTATGCAGTAATTGTGAAACTAGTCTGCATTTATACACTCGTTCTGTAGTAGGACTGGAATTGAACTATTTGGAAGTGTAGCTGGAATTGAAATTGATGCTCCTTCCAACAATGTTTTCAAAAACGGAATAGAAAGGTTAGACTCTGCAGTATTAATAAATAAAAAGAATGGATAGGAATTGTATTTAACTTTTTTATTTTTCTTCTCATAATCTTGGATTTTTTCAGACAGTAAAGAAATTGGGAATAGCTTCCTGTCTTTGGGGTTTGCTTTTGCTTTTACAAACTCACTTTGATAATCTACACAGAAATTGAAAATAAATTTGTCTTTAATATGTGTATATATTAACTGCTGAACGGTGAAAAAACTTTGTCTTAAAGATTTGCAAAGCTTTTATTTATCAGCATTGAGGTATCACAATTCATGCATAAACTGAACAAAAATACTCAATTTTCTTTAAAAACCAAACTCAAAATCACTCAGCTTCTTTTTATTCAATCCTGTTAGTCTTTCTGTTGAGAATTTCTATAGGAAAAATAAAATTTTTAACTGGTTAACAGATATGATAAAAGTGTTTGCTAATATAGTCAATGATTTGTATCAAGAAATCTGTTCAAGGTGTCTTCACAGTGAAGACAAGACAGGCTGCAGAGCGTAGGAAGATCTCAAACTTTTATTTTTCTATATTTTTTTGAAAAAATCTTTTTGTCCTTCCTGGTTTTACAGTTTAACTGGTTTCAAACTCTTTCTGAGTATTAAAGACTTCATAAAGACAGATTGTATATTTGGGGTCTTGTTGGATTCTGTTTTGAGAAAAGATTCAGAAATAGTTAATCATACATGTCTTGAAGAATCAAGCAAAAGACTTTTAAGACTTTTAATTGTTAATAATATTTCGTTTGTTTCCAAGAAGATTGAAGAAAATATTTTTTCTTTGTATCTCTTGAACTTGTAATATAAATCATTAAATTCTTCAAGTTATATGCAATTAAACACATATAGTTTCATTAACTTCAGTGATTATTCATTTTTTACAAATGTCTCCTGACTGTTCCTTGCCATGTGTGCTATATATAATTATGTATATTAAACATTATAAATCATAAATGCATTGTTATCTAAGAAGATTTTCATGATCATGATGTAACTGAAAAATGCATCTATGGAAGCTTTTGCACAAGATGTAGCTTATCTTTTCTTCTATATCAAAATGTAGGTATTGCTTCTAACTTAAATATGTTAGGAAGTTTTTATCATTCATTCAAAATCATGATTTTATCTTTCATTAATATATTGAGTTATTTGTTTACTTTGGACATTTTTTAGCGTTTGGTCTCAGTTGGTTTGGATTCAAAAAACACAGTTTGTGTATGGGACTGGAGAAAAGGAAAGTTGTTGTCAATGGCTCCTGGTCATACAGACAGAGTAAGTATAACTAAAGGATCTGAGTGTCAGTGTAATGTTAGTTTGTTAAACTATGTCCGTGTATAATTACTGGAGCTATGTCTGAACAAAAAACATTTTGTATTTTAGAAATTGAATTTGCATAAAGTTTGTATATGTATTAAGATATACGAAGATATTTAAGATATATGCATTTATTTCTAAAATAAAATGCATAACTCAGCACTTATTTGTGTCTGATTTGTTGAGACTGTAAGCATGTAGAAGTGCAGATTTAATACACTTCCTAGACCCATATGGGAAATCAAAATGCAAATAGTTGCTTAAATTTTTCTAGTCCGTAAATGAACCTTAATGTTGTTTTATCATGTGTTTTAATTATTCTAGGGAAAAAAACCCAGAACTCACATGAGCTATACATTGCAATTTCAGTATTGAATGAGAGGATGATAAAGTAATTCCAATAGGTCCATTTAAAGCATTTCAGACTCTCTGTTAATTTGCTACAAGTTTTTACTGTTTACTGTCCCATGCTAGAAAAACCATCTTTGCTGACATCCTTGGGTTTTTTTATGCAGATATTTGATATTTCTTGGGATTTATACCAGCCAAACAAGCTCGTCAGCTGTGGCGTAAAACACATCAAGGTAATGAAATAAATGTTAATTCATAAAATATTTAAGATGCAGTAATATATACTCTATAAAATATATAAAAATTAGATCTAAAAGGAATATATGATGATAATATGGAAAGTTCTCTGTAAGAATAAGTTTACTTTTTAGGTGCAATCCATGCAATCATGGATCACACCTGACTACACTAGACATTTTATGAGATTTATATAGTTGAAAACAGACCCTCTCTGCTCAAAAGAGTTTGTGCCCTGACAGAAGGAAAGCAGTAGGAATGAAACAGTTGTTAGTAGCACTGTATGTCGTGATTGTAATATAACTTAAAATTTAGATTGTCTAAAACATGCTGTTTGAAATCCCTAGTAGCATAAGACAGGATGCACATGTTTAAGGTGAGTCCAGGTACTCAAGTTTCTGATTCTTGAACAGTGAATGAATTGTTGCACTACAGAGGGGAAATGAGTTGAAAAACCTTTTCTTACCATTTGAGAGAGTACGGAGAGTAAGTGGAAGAGAAAGGAAAATGCTTGATCTTTCTTTTAATTCTTTTCCCAGCTGTTACTCATACCTTTATCATTTGGAGCACTCTGTACCTGTTACAGGATTCATAATTTGGACAGTTCATGTCTTTTTCAAACGTCCTTTGTTTGATCCATGTACCAACTACTGTGCAGAAAAAGCTTTTTCAGCTTTAGCTCTGCAAGCAGGTTTATCAATGATTCACTACCATGAAATATGGCTCCTAAAAAACGTCCCTGCGCTCTCCCAGGCAGTGTCTTCTGTTTTACCACATAACAGCAGTAGATGGCAGCTTGAAAGTTCTGTATTGCTTTTATGTGTAGGTTCCCACGGTGGGGAAAATGTGTTGCTTTTTACACAATGAACTTTTAGATTAATATTTATTAGTGGTTTATGGGAAAAAGTCTTCAATGTGTTGGCTAAATTGCATAAGTCTGATTTGGCAGAGTGTTTAGCATGTCAGTTACATATTTCCATTAGCTTGGTTAATAATGACCTTTTTTTTCACTTCAAGATCTAAGAGGACTTTTATGCCAATAGTGAGCTAATATTTGCCAGCAGTGATTTAGTATATTTAAGATGACTCTGTGATGTCAAAACATATCTATTTAGATAAGCAAAAGTTTATTTGAACAACTTTTAAAGTTCTTTGAAGGCTTTTTAAATAGCAGTAGCATTTTAAGAATAATTGGTGTATCCTGTATCCTTTGAGAAAACATTAAGCAAAAATCTGAATTCTAGAGATTTATAGACATTTGGATCAGGCAAGAGATTTTTGTTGATGAATATTTTTCTTAAACCATGCATTCTTCTTGTTCTTTCAGATATCAATAATTACTTTCATGTTTTCAGTACTATTATATTTTTCTCACATGATATTTTATACAAATTATAATACTACTTAAATTATGTAGATAATTCCAAGTGAACTGATACATCACCTACTTCCACACTGGAGCTAAGTGTTTGAATTATGCAGCGATTGTGTGGTTACTTCTGAAGCTACAACATAATCTATGTCCTGTAGTCTGTACTTTGGTTAAAAAAATGCTGGTGTCATGGTTTAACCCCAGCCAGCAGACAAGCCCCACACAGCCGCTTGCTCACTGCCCCACCAGTGGGATCAGAGAGAGAATTGAAAGGGTAAAAGCCAGAAAACTCATGGGTTGCGATAAAGATGGTTTGGTAGGGAAAGCAAAAGCCACACACACAAGCAAAGCAAAACAAGGAATTAATTTACGGTTTCCCACAGGCAGGCAGGTGTTCAGCCATCTCCAGGAGAGTTGGGCTCCATCACATGCAACAGTTACTTGGGAAGACAAACGCCATCGCTCTAAGCATCCCCCCTTCCTCCTTCTTCCTCCCAGCTTTATATACTGAGCATGATGTCATATGGTCTGGAATGCCCCTTTGGTCAGTTTGGGTCACCTGTCCTGGCTGTCTCTTCTCCCTACCTCCCATGCACCCCCAGCCTCCTCACCAGCGTGGCAGTATGAAAAGCAGAAAAGGCCTTGGCTCTGTGTAAGCCCTGCTCAGCAATAACAAAAACATCTCTTTTTAATCCTGTGTTCAGCACAAATCCAAAACACAGCCCCATACTAGCCACTGTGAAGAAAATTAACCACCTCAGCCAAACCCAACACAACTAGTTAAGATGCAGAGATCTGTCTAATCAGCACATGGTTATTTCTGAATTACAATATTGCTGGTACAAAAATTTGTTCATGTATGAACATATCAGTTCAATATTGAGCAATATCAGTTCATTGTAACTGCTTACATTATCTTGTATTAATTGAAGTCTCTGCTCAGAATTTTGAACTGATTATTAATAACGGAGTGACTTGCTGTGAAATACAGTTTCATAAACATCTATACAGAAAACATGCTGAGACAACCTAAGAGTAACTTGTCAGCAGCGATGAAATAAATGCTTTCATGTACTGTACTGTATTACTTCAGCAGCTTCTTGATTTTTTATGTGTACATTTCCATGTTTGGACAGGAGAGTTTGAAATGAATATGCAAGTGTTTCTCTTTTGCAGAGATCTCAGAAACTACAGTGTGTATCATATTTAGTTGGCAATTACTGTGCTCTGACAAGAGACTTTGCATGTCTTTAGTTTAGGAGTCATTAGTACATGTTGGGTCACCTAGGAGGAAATTCACCCTCGTGTGATTGCTGTAATCACATGCTAATGGTTTATTAGAAGGTTCTTAAAAATCTCCCCCTTAGATGGCTGCATTGTGTGATCAGGCATTCTGATGAGAAATGATAAGTCAATAATTAAACCAGCTGTTTTCAAACAGAACAAATAGCAGCTTTATCAGAAATCTACATGCTTAGATGACATCTTTAAATGTCTAAAGTAACATAAAGTACAATTGCAGCATTTGCAATGCGGAAGACTTACGTCAAAGAAAGATAAGACAATTCCATTATGAAACGCTTTTAAAAAATGACTTAAAATACAACTAATTCACAAATTACTATTTGAGAGAATTTTAGTTTGATTTAGTACCCCAAAATTCCTTCCCAACTAGCCTGCTCTGCTGATTTTATGGAAAGATAAAGTTGGTTAATAGCATAAAAAGTTGTTAAACAACTGGAGAACTGAAGCATGGAAAAGGCTGTAAATGATGATGTCTTTTGCATGCAAGGTACTTCTCTTTCAGATGTACATATTAAATTATAGGATATTAGCAAAATGCCTGTCTTTCTAAATCACTTTATGTTACAGTTCTGGAGTTTGTGTGGCAATTCATTGACACCAAAACGTGGTGTTTTTGGCAAAACCGGTGATCTCCAGACTATACTGTGCCTCGCCTGTGCAAGGGATGAAGTGACATATTCTGGTGCATTGAATGGAGATATCTATGTATGGAAAGGAATCAACCTTGTACGGACAATACAGGGAGCACATGCTGTAAGTATATCTCTTTAAATTAATATAAAATGTTAAGTAGATTTCTGCAGAGCTGGAAAGGGCAATGCAAGGTCATCTTGTCTGTGTTCCTAAACAATTTCAACGATAGAGACACAGTATGTCTTATTCGAACAGTTTTTAGAACAGTATACAGCTTTGAAAAGTGGAGACATCTCAATGAAAGTTTAATAACATTTTTCAAAAGTGCTTGGTAACATTTTTATTGAAATGTTTAATGCAACTATAAAGTGATTATAATTTGGCTATATAAGTTTTAATTATCTTTTCCATACTATTTCAAAGTATATAGTTTTGACATTAAAATAGGCAGCAAAAAAACCCACTTTGTACATTGCAATCTGATTTGTAGATGCCAAACTATGAGAGTCCTCATTTCCTCTCTTGGTAGTAATTTGATAATATAATGCAAAATTTGACTTAAAGTTTGTCTAAGTATCACCTTAAAAAAAAGCCAACCAATTTGTTTTACCCTATGAGGCATGAAACTGCTAAGGTCACTTTATAAAGCTATATGATTTGCTGGTTGAATGTTAATTTTTGTTTTGGAAAGCATTGTACTTTCTAGCTAATATTTGAAGTTCCCTTTTTAGCAGTTTAAAGTAGTGTGAAAATACAAGCATATGAGTTCCAATACTACGGCTTCAAACTTCTAGGTAAAAATCAATAACAGTTAATTATTCTTGCTTCTAAGAATGTTTTTGTTTTAACTGGCAGTGTTGGACTGGGTGCCATGATGTATGTAACTGAAGTATAAGATTCACTTTTTATGATTTAATTAGGTAGAAAGGAGGGGACTAAGGGATGAATGATATGTGTGTGTTGGAGAGGTTGCAGTCAGTTGTAGTGAGGAGACTCTTGGTTTACCAAATATTTAGGAACATCATTCAGGATGGTTGCAGCTTTTTGAATGAGCTAATAATTTAAAAGCAACTGCACTGCTTATTCAGAAAGTTGTAAAATGACAGTGTACCTGATTATGAATAAAAATAAAGTTATGAAGAACATACGTGTGCAAAACATCTCTGACTATCTTTTGTATTTGAGACTTCTTTATATACATATGTGTGTGTGTATATATATATATATATATATATATATATATATACAGATATACACACACACAAACATACTGTCCTGTATGCATCTATAGAAATATTAAATATATTCAAGAAAGCATAAATTATGAATCAGGAAGCATGAAGGGACATGTTGGTCTTCAAATATTCCTTGATTCTTACTCTATAACTTCAATTCTTGTTTTAGTTTTCATATTTACTGTTCGGTAGTGTTCTATTCTATATTTTCCTAAGATGATGTGGACATAGCATGTGCAGACCTGGATTCCCAGAGGAAAAAGTGCACTTTGTTTCCTGTCCAAAACTGATGCCAAAATATTCTGTCATCCTGTTTGGTGCTGTAGGAGACAGCTGTCCTGCGTATTAACATATTTGTTATTTGGAGGACTTAGAATTGCAACAGTTTATTTCTCAGAATAATGCAGTGCTTTTCAGCTGTTTTAGTGTGAAATGGCATAACTGGTAAATGTAGGATGATGAGAGCTTGTTGCTTCACTACCTTATGTGCTTTGTCAGTTCTTTGATGACCACAAGATCAAACTTGAAGTGCTGTGCACCTTATCTTCTTTAGCGTCAGTGGATGGAGCTCAGGTGACCTTGGAGTAGGTCTCATCTAGCCTTCTATTTTTGGCGCTGTCCTGTAGGCTCAACGGAATTGTACTTTGCAGTACTGAAAATTAAGTAGGGACACCAGTCCATGTCTTTGAAATTCATTTTTACAAGAGATTAGAGTCAGTACAAATCTCACCAATTTCCACAGGGGAAAAAAACCCAAAAAAACCAAGAATAAAATGTTAGCTTAAAAGATAATATTGACAGATTATTATAATCACAACGTGCAACAACTTGGAATGAGAATGCCTCTTCAGCCATACTAAATTATTATCATGATATTTTATGGTTCTTTTGTACCTAATTTTATCAATTATGTCCTTCTTGTCTGTCCTTTTGAAAGAAAATGCAAGTGTTAATAATAGCATTTGTGATGCACATATATTGCTAAAGGGACAGTGTGCACATAGTAGGGAACTGATATAAATTTCTGTTCAGTATGCTAGTGTTGGAATTGTTGTCCTTGAATGCCTGTTTATCATCCTGTATCATTGCTCCTCAACAGGTTTGAAGTAAAGTTTTTGAAGGAAGACATATCTCAGTAATTACTTAAATACCATGTATTCCTCTCTTGCAGCATGAACAGTAAATATCTGAGATGCTGGAAAGCATTTTCTAAAGCATGTTAGTTATGTGGAGATATAGTCCATCTCCACAGTTATTAAATTATTATTAAGGAAGTTGTCTGCATTAATAAAGAAAACATGTTCTTTTCGTAGGTTGGCTATCTTTGTTACAATTATCCAAGCTAAAAAGACATTTTTAATTTTAAGAATAATTCCATGTGAAAAATAAAACATTCTCTCCCAGTGTAAGCAACCAAGGAAACAGATAGCAACTTTAGCACTAACAAGCAAAATAAGAATTCTTGATTAAGTGAGTTTATCTGTCTTCTGTCACAGCAATACTGAAAACTGTAGAGACAGGAAAGTAGAATTTCCTGCGGTTTCCTATCTGAGTTTGAGTAGAAACAAAAAGTTGAAAGCAAATAGGTTGGCATGACTGGAGAATTAGCTGGAAAAGGATCGAAGAGTTCACTTAATATAGAAGTAGGAATGAAAAGTAGGAAAATATGGAAATGAGCAGGGCTTAGGAGTAAAGGCACACAGTTCATATGCAGGGAACAATGGATAGCAATGGGAAACTCCAACTCTGGATTTGCTGATGCCTCCTAAATAATAATACTAATAAGGAAAGTTTTAAAAGGGAGAAAGAAAAAAGCAACATGAGAGCCTGTGTAAATTCACTGGTAATGGTAATACTCCAGGAGGTTATTTGTAGGCAATGCATCTGACTCTTGAAAGTTAACATATACCTTGACTAATTAAAAAAAAAATCTTTTATTAGATGTCTCATTTTTGTACTAGTGCAAAGAACAGACTATAGAATCTTCTACTTATTTTATCATCTTACATGTTCTAAATCCAAGGTAGTCCATGCATATAGATGTTACTCGGATACTAAAACAAAATTATATGCTTATTTAACAACGCTGTATGTTTTAAAGATTCTTGTGTGATATGACCCTGCCTTGAATAGTAAATGTACATAAGATGCTTTTTCAACAGATGAATAATTAATTTTGAGATAGTCTTTCAGAGGTACACATTAAAGTTGTGCGGATTGATGTCAGAAACTGAGGTTAAATAACAAGCTCGAGGTTAAATAACAGGCAGTCTGTTAAAACTATTGCACGCCTATGTCGGTTGGCTGGATACTAATTAAATATAGATGGAAACAATATAATGAACTTAAATGAATGGCTTTAAGCTGGTATCATGTACCACCACATGCAGTATTTTCTCCTACTGCTTAGAGTAATCGTTGGTTGAAACATAACTGTCCACTTACGTCAGCCAATGAGAGGTGTATAGGCAACTGTTTTAAATTGTTAGAGTACTATGTGCATTTTTAGACTGTTTTATGGGTGATTTGTTGGATAGGAGGATTAAAAGGTAGTGTCTCTCCACTGTAAACTTACATCTGTCTTAAATGTTTGCAATCCATTTCCTTACTATGCAGTATATACTGGGAGAGACAGTGTCTCAAAGTGCCCAACGTATGTGTTGCTGTACGTGCTTTACAAACATCCAAGCCCTATATTGTATCTGGGAGTAAAAAGGAGGTGTTGGAGTTCTTTTTGAATCGGTGTAATGTCTCTGTTCTCCATGTTGCTCGGTAGTAGTTAGTTGTTTCTGAAGTTTCCTTATGATTTTTCAAGCTTGGTCCTAATTATAGCTGACTGCAGTCATGTGTTTTAGGAATTGTGTAGTCACAGTTAGTGTGGTGGATTTTATATAAACAATTACATTTAGATAAATTACACTTGATTTTTGTCCATGGGGGGCAAAATAGGTCCGGCAGCAATAGAAAACCAGAAACTACCTCAGTATTGGAAACTTCTTGGATTCAAGCGGTGGCAAAATATTCATGCAGTAGAGACCATCCTTGTCAAGTTCTTCTTTCAGCTATAATTTCTGGTAGTTCTGGGCATTTATTTCTTTATTTGCTCTCAGTCCACTCATTTTTATTTTTTTTTTTTAATTTGAGAGAGAACACAGATGTGATACCAGCTGGTTATGTTGGAAAAAACAGGAAATATTCAGCATTCTGAGAAAACTGCTGATCAGTTTGAGATGTTGTTTCCAGAATTTCAAAGTTCATTAGGAAGTGTAATGAAAATTTATAAAAGAAAATGCAGTCTGTATATCAAGCTTCATAACTTTTCAGATGGAAGACTTTGATCTACACCTTTTATTTTGATTCAGAAGCACAGTTGGTCTTTGTGGCTCATGTTCAATTGGACTTAAAGAAGTCAGTGCAATTGTTTGCTGTCATTACTGCTAGAAGGCTTTTGACATCAAGAATCACATTATGTTAATAAAAATTTCAGGCTAAAGGATTAAGAGAAGCATGAAGACTCCGAAGTTGATTTGCATTATAATCTTGACAGTTTCTGAAAGCAAGGATTTAGGGGAGGAATTGACAGGCCAAGCTACCCCAGTAAAGAATCTGTCTTTTCCCCATGAAGTGTGAGCCTAACAATTATATGAAGAATAGCAAAGCTCAGCTTTTTCCATTAAATACTTACAGTCCCCATTAATAAGGGACCTTTTTTATAGTTTTCATCTAGTTCTCTTATTCCAGTGGCACAGAGACTGAAATGAGAGCGTCCTATTGCATTTCAAGAGATTGAGCAAGCACAACATCTGCCAAATCTCCTTGACAACCAGTATGTCCTTTTCAAGATAAGGATATTCTGTGAAATGGAAAACAGATTAATGCTGGATCCACTTGATCTTATCTTCAGAACACTCAGCCAGCTTCCCACATCACCAAATGTCTGATTATTTTTTTAATACTGACTAATTAAATAATGGATTTTGGAAAGAGTTAATTAGAGAAAAGAAAATAATTCTATTATCAAGGTTGCATTCCAAAAACAGCCTTTAAAAGATTTAAACTTGGGCAGAATTCAGTATATGGTACAAAATGAGCCAAAATTTCTCTAGCCTTTTATTTGTTCCATGACACTAAAATTATAGAGGTTGGAAAAGGCCTCCCAAGATCATCAAGTCCAACTGTTAACCCAGCACCACTGTGTTCACTCTATCCACAAGTGCCACATCCACATGTTTTTTGAACACTTCCAGGGATGGTCACTCCAGCACTTTCCTGGGCAACCTGTTCCAATGCCTGGCAACCTTTTCAGTGAAGAAATTTTTACTAGTATCCAGTTGAAACCTCCCCTGGTGCAACTGGAGGCCATTTCTTCTCATGCTGTCATCCCCCACTTTGCTACAATCTCCTTTCAGGTAGTTGTAGAGAGTGATAAGGTCTCACATGAGCCTTATTTTCTCCAGGCTAAACACCCCCATTTCTCTCAGCTTCTCCTCATAAGACTTGTTCACACAATATTAAAGGTTGATGCAGTAAAACAGATAGACATACATGGAGAGAAACAAATAAAGTTTGTGTTGTATTTTTGAAAATCTCTAGGCTCCTAAAGAAACAGAAAGAAGATTTTCAGGACGTTGGAGATAATGGGAGTTAGCCTTCTAATCTGCTTATGACTTAAAAATTCCACTACATTTCTGTTTAGACACATACTGCTCCTGAAAATGTCGCCTGTCATAAAAGTCTCTTTCCTGAGGATGGACATGACATGTTAAAAAAATTGAGTTCTGTCACCATAGTCTTTCAGTTTTGATTGTCATTTGACCTTCTAGTGATGATAGGCTTTTTTTTTGTGAAGGCCAAGAGATTTCTTTTTCCTCAACTTGAAAAATTATATCCTTGTTACCTGATGTTAGAGAAGCAAACATAGTCCATATTTTGTTACGACTAGTCCATTATGATGTTTTTCTTAGTTGTAATTTAAGAAGAAAAAACATGCTGATAGGAGAGAATAGTAACAAGTACCTTGGAATTCTCATAAGTCACAACACTGTACCTGATTTGTTCTTTGAGTGTACAGCTTTGTTTTCCCCCAAAAGCCAATCTCTCCTTTGCAAATTGCTTTCATCTTTAGGGTTAATGTGTATCATTATTGTAAAATCCAGACCCCTAACCAAACTATTGGAAATTTACATTTACTTCTTTACTAAACTGAAATTTCAGAACAATATTATAGAAGATATATGTATATTATTGGCTGTTCTACCTTCTTTTGGACAGGACTTAGAGACAGATTTTCTCTTTCATTGTTTCTAATGCTCTCTTGTTTATTTTTGTCATAGCTGAATATTAAATACTTTCAATAAATATAGAGCAATTTTTTTAACTTCTCATAGGCTTATCAGTTAAAGTTGCCCTTTCAGTAGCTTTGCTTACTGAAATGTGTGAGCTACTTCTGAATTTGAGATTAGTAATTAAAAAAAACCCAACAGTGGGTGTGTAAGGTATGTATCATGTTAAATCACATATAGTGTCTATGTGACTACAATATCTTTATTTTAATATTAAATATATCATCCTTGCCTCTTTGTTATCCTGAAGAAAACATGGATCAAGTGAGTTGAAGAAAACGGGCTAGGTTTTGTTTCCTATTGTTCACCTTTAAAATAACAGCTTATTATGCCTTTTCCAATGGTGTAGAGTAATCACTGTTTTTCTTATGTTTGATTTCTAAACTTAAGTTTAAAATCAGTCTTTGTTGGCTTAATATATAAAAAAATCCCAGATGTTTTTTGTCTTGTTTTATAGAAGCTGAGTAATAGCAATAAAGGCCCTAAACCAAGCCTAGCAGAGATCACAGGATATCTTCATGCTGACATTTATTAGAGTTGGACCAGGTCCTAAGGCAAGAGGATATGAAACTGAGCTCTTTCTAGGAATAAAAAGCAGCATCACTATGATGATGATTATTAGCATGAAAGCATTATTGCAATAATTGTCTTACTGTTTGTCACTGAATATGAATTCTGCTTGTTGTGAGTTGTTTCTGTTTCTGACTCTCTCATATTTAAAGCTTTTATTAGTTGCATACTGGTTTCTCTAATCTATGTATATTGTTAAAAATAACTTTCTTCTCTCTTTAGGCAGGAATTTTCAGCATGAATGCATGTGAAGAGGGTTTTGCCACTGGTGGCAGGGATGGCTGTGTTCGCTTGTGGGACTTAAATTTTAAACCAATTACTGTGATTGATCTCAGGGAAACAGACCAGGGATATAAAGGTAAACAGAAGTTTATCACTTTCAATATACCAATAAGGTAGAAAATTTGTCAGTGTTTTGAACAAGAAAAGACTTGAAAAACCAAAAAGGTTGTTTCATGTATGTTGCTGTAAACTATTTGGTAGAAATGGAATAAATCATGCCCACTAATGTGAGGGTCACATAGTCCTTCAAAGTTACTGTAAAACATATGATGAAGATTCAACTTTTTATGCACATGTCTCTAGACCACAGCAGCTTTTAACAAGGAACAGTAATGCTTAAAGAGAACGTGGAAGAGACAGTAGGATCTACAATGTAAACCAACAGAGTTCAAAACTTGTGTTTGCTAGTTATTCAAATTTTTATTAAAACTATTTGGAAGTTATTTACAGTTTTGCGGTACTTAGAACACTGCTTACGTATACCTACGACTTCAGTTACAGTTTGTCATGCTAAATTTTTACATAGAGTGTTCTAGATATTGTTGCTGTAATGATTTAGGAAAAGAATGCAAACATATGCTGAAGCACTAATGTCATTTACAATATTGCTTTTGTTGGCATTTGGTTTTCTTTGCCCCCAGTCACTTTGTTGTTTTCTAATATCTTGCCAAGAATTTGAAAATGTGGTAGAATGTCTGATGGCAATCAGATACTCGGGGTCAATACATAACATGTTAAGTCTTTGTATACTGTAATTGACTTTGTATTCCCACCAAGATTGTGAAATACTGCAACAAGATTCAATACATTCCATTTTAGATACGCCCTGTAGTAGAGAGGCTCTGTTTTAAATTTGAATTTACTCAGCTGCTGTTTCTCAGCTCTGTTGCATGTAAATGAAAGCTGTGTTTCATTCCCCATTTCTTTCAAACTTGATATCCGCTCTAGATTGTCTTGTTTACTTTTGATGTAACAGGATCTTGCCATGAACTCTTTTCCATTGTCAAATGCCCATGACAGAGCTAATAGATTTTTTTGAACACTTACCTTTAATAAAATCTGTTTCTTGACTTTTTCCCCTTTGCTTTTTTTTTCCTTCTTGTATACTTTTGAGGATTGCCATAATGACCTGTCCTTTTACTTGTTTTCTTAATTGCATTTTTTGCTGCTTCTATACCTTACCACTTGGTAATTTTTCTTGTGAACATAAACTCAAGATCTGTATCCTTGTGAATGGCTTGCAGCAATTAGTTGGCTGTACACATATTCTCCAGGTAGTCACATTGTATTTCAAAATGTCTCCCTCCACCACAAGAAGTTCCAAATTACTGAAACAAGTATCTTAATCATCCTTTATCAAAGATGTTGGTTGTTTCTTTATTTTTTAATCACTGTAGAGAGAATAGCCATATAATGTCTAAATTATAGGACTGAATGACAAGGTGGTTATATTCACCAGTACAGTCAACAGATCAAATCTGTAAAGCAAAACAGATGCTGTAGGGGGTCAGAGTAGAACAATATATATGCATTTTGAGGGGTGTTTGAGGGCCGTTAGCTCTAGTCTGGTTCAGCAGACTGAAAATTGCATTGCAGTTGGAATGCACTGAGTGCACTCCTGGAGCACATTGTTCTGTTTCATGTGGAGGGAGTCTTATTTGTGCATTTGAAGGCTATCTTGTAATGCAAAGCATGTTAAGTAGGCACAATCAGGATCTTTGCTTTGAGAGAATCTTTGCTTTGTCAGAATTAACACATCCGTGCAGATGCACCACACTGGCCTACTAACCCACCATTCCCTGTTTGTGAGTCATTCAGTTTCTTTCCAATGTAAATTTAATAACATAAGGCTTTTCTTTTCCCTCTACATAGTTAAAAATATTTTTCAAAAAAACATCAATCTGGACCATTACAATATTCCTTTCTCTTATTTGATATATATAATTTTGTCTCACATATTAATCCAGAGTAGCTTTTCAAAGATATTCTTGAGTGAGTGCTTAGGCAAAGTTAATTAAGTTAGGCATTGCTACCATCTGGTTATGAGCATTTCAAATTGGCAAAATTGAGTTGCATTATCAGAAGGTAATAAATGCAGCCTGTTTTAAAAGGTGCCTATTACTAAAATCAGGCACCTAAAACTGGGTTCTCAGTGTAAACTGTCTTAACTTCCATTTTATTATTCTTGACCTTATCAACAAACAACAACTGTGAGTGCTTACATTCACTATAAGCCTAAGAGCTAATTTAGTTGCTAGAAATGCTGTTAAATTCCATCATAAACCCTTTTAATCTCTCTATATGTTGTTTCAATTTGATTTAGTATTATTTTTTTGTTTAGTGGGCAAAAATACTTTCATATACTATTAAGATGTTAGAGAGGATTGGGCTCTTTGACTTTCTTACATATAATGCTTGTTCCACTGATGCTTTTGTCACTTAAATAATGTAGGTTCATCTAGCTAGTACTAAGGTCCATGGTTTAATCAGAAACTGTAATTTATAGTCTCTGCTAACTTTGTTGAAACTTAGAGACATTAAAGGCATAATTTCAGCTGCAAATGTCAGTACTATATTTTTCCTTTATTGAAATAAGGCTCACATTTTATTTTAGAAATTTCTTAATACTAAACTTGAAAAGTTTATGTTCCAAGTGCAAGTATGTGTTATATAGAATAAATAAAAGGAGTAAATGGAGGAGTAAGAGAAGGTGCGTGGATACTTCTTGACATTTTCTTGCTTTTATGTTTTGGTGTGTGCTACTTTACCTTTGTTTCATGAATTCTGAGGATGTGTCTCTCAATAACAATCTCTTCTACAGGTCTGTCTGTAAGAAGTGTTTGCTGGAGAGGAGACCATATACTCGTCGGGACACAAGATAGTGAAATTTTTGAAATTGTGGTGCATGAGCGTAATAAGCCTTTCCTGATAATGCAGGGGCACTGTGAAGGAGAGCTGTGGGCTTTGGCTGTCCATCCTACAAAACCCCTGGCAATGACTGGAAGCGATGATCGATCAGTCAGGTTAACTCTTGTTTGTTTGTTTAACTGCATGCAGTTTTATACGAACAAATAATTTTGTAGATAACCTAATCGAAATGTGTGCATTTTAAAGGTATTAAAATGTGGCATTGAAGTGCTCCTACAGTTTAGGGATGCATGAAATTAGTGCTCTCCAGTAATAAAATATAGTGGAGGTATATATTTCCCCCAAAAAACCATGTACAAAATTTGAAAAAATTTCATTTAGACTAATATTGAGCACTCAAAGAGACAAGTATCCTGTAAATGTTCCCTTTCCAGGAGCTGTGTTAAGCATTCATAGGTTACAATGAAAAAACTGTAATAAAACCTTATATATTTTACTCTTACCATATTCACTTCTCCACATGCTGCAAATTAACTTTTAGTTTGGGAATTTCATCAAACTTAATGCATGCATTGTAAACAGAATATAAATGCTCAGAAAACCCACTAAATTAATCCCTTTTACAAGTTCATATTTTTTTTGTCAAAAACACCTTTACTTTCTTAAAAATATCTTAAGTGTAACATGGTTAAGCAAATCAGTAGTTCAGTTATTAATATTGAAATAATACTCTAAAATTCCAGTTATATCTTGTAAATGATAGATGTTGTAATGTATCTTGTAGTAAAAACTTACATATTATAATATTATTAGTTATAAGGAGTTATTAGTAATGAATTGTTAGTAGAAAAAGTTATTTATACTGATCAAAGTCTTTATAATTGTTATTTAATGTTCTTGGCTAAAATGATTAGCAAAACAGTAGAATTTTCACAGGAGTGGTCTGAAAGTATATATTGTCATGTTATCATTTTTTATGTTCAAAAAATCAAACAAAATTAATCTATCCCTGCATTTTCTCATTAGATATTTTCTCACCTTTTAAAATATAAAACTATTCCTTGCTCTATACAAAATTCACACTTTTGTCCAAGATTTTTCTTGTGGAAAATTATTTTAAAATAGGACACTGCTATGTCTGAAATTCTTCAGAAATTGCGGACTTCATCTTACCTATAACAAAGCTGCAAACCCCTTTTTACATTTGAAATAATTACTTTATTTTAGAATTTGGAGTTTAATAGACCATGCTCTGATTGCCCGGTGCAACATGGAGGAACCCATTCGCTGTGCCGCAGTCAGTACTGACGGAATCCATCTCGCTCTTGGGATGAAGGATGGCTCTTTCACTGTGCTGCGAGTCAGGTATGTTACCAAATTAAAAGCAGATACATTATTAACTCCTTCAAGCAGATTATCTAATTGTTTTTATAGTTTGTATGTATACTGACACTGTAGTGACCATACATGTGGTCACTTAAATTTTTGTTTTAAATTACATCCGAGCATTAAATTTTAATGCTTGGATTTTTTAAATGTGCTACATATGTTCATGTTGTTCTATAACAACCCATTTAGAAAAGTATATTGGTCTATTTACAGAGAGTGGCAGTGTTCTAGGAAATGTTTTACTTTAGGTTTTAGCTTTATTAATTATTCTTGAATTACTAAGAAATAAATTTCATTCATAAATTGTTTCCCTGTGTTGGAATTTCGCTGTCAGCACATCATGCATATAAAACCAGTGCTGACTTGTTGCTGAAATCCCACAGTTTTAAAAGGAAAATGAGATCTCTGTCTCATGTGAAGTTTTCTTCCCTGGGTGAATAAAAATCTGGTAACCTCCCTGATGAGGTTTTCTTGTGGACCCAGTTTGAACAGTTCCTTTTGTTTGCTCTCCCTCAGCCCAGTGCAGCACCTTCTTGTGTCACTGTTCCCTTCTCTTTTTTTTGGCCATGAAGCCCTAACCAACTCTAAAAACAGCAGTTTTGTGTTTACACATGGGATAGTTAAGTTCACTTCATACTTTCACAATTTTGTCCATTTTTTAAGACTGGGAACTTGACACTGTGATAAGGCTCTTCTATGCTTATGACATGCTTTCTTTCATACTACAGAGATATGACTGAGGTTGTTCATATCAAAGACAGGAAAGAAGCTATTCATGAACTCAAATATTCTCCAGATGGGAATTTCCTAGCTGTTGGTTCCAATGACAGCTCTGTGGATATATATGGTGTTGTTCAACGATACAAGAAAGTTGGGGAATGTATTGGATCTTTAAGTTTCATTACGCATATGGATTGGTCTTCAGACAGTAAATACTTACAGACCAATGATGGCAATGGAAAGAGACTTTTTTACAGAATGCCAAGTAAGATTCTGAGTTGTCTTTATGATATTTGTTACTTACTATAGAAATAATGTATAGTAGTTTTGTAAAAAAAACCAAATGTAAATCCTAGTTCAAAGCATGTGGTTATAGTGAAAGTTTTTTGTAAGTTTGTATAAATATTTGCTATATTTGAATAAGTACAGCATTTTTATGGCAAAGTTACTTAAATATTTTTATCCTTACATGTTTACTGTCCTTTATTATGCATCTTTTCATGCCAGATATGTTGGCTTATAATTTGTTTTATTTCTTAAAAGTAAATTTTTGCTCTCACTTTTTTAGAAGGAGAAAAATGCAACATTGAAATTCAATTTTGCAATAGCTTAATAGCTTTGTACTTGTGGAGCTTGGTTATTAATTGAATTACCACTTAATTGTGCTGTAGGTTTTTTTAAATATGTGAAAAAATCAGTATGTTGCAGCTCAGGAGAGTAATTTGATTTTCCTGAACTATGTTTGCAGCAGAACTGAGGAATTTAACTTAAAAGAGCTTTTACACTGAGAAACATTTTGATAGCCCCATTATTGTGTTTTCAAGATAACACTCTTGAAAACTTGACTGAACAATCCTTTATTTTTGAAATGATTTCCATCAAGACAGTTCCCTCTGTAGAGGACATATGCACATATTACAATATCTCAAACCTTCAAATTTAAGTAATCCTGATTAGAATATGCCAAGGGCAGTATTTATCACAAGGCTTGACTTCTTTCTTCTGTCTATTATATACACTCTTTACATAATGATATTTTCCTCGCTCATCATATTTTCAGTAATTATGTATTATCATCACCACTTTCTACATTTTCCCTTCATTGTTGTGCAATATTTATGCTTTACACTGTACATTAGTCACAGATCCATGCAGCTTTTTGTGACTCTCTTTGCTGAAGCATCTAATTAATTTTGATTCTGTGTAATGAATGTGACAGAAGATACATAAGAAAAGGTGGTAAGAACTTAGTAACAAATATACACACAGAAGGAGCAATTTGAAGTTATATAGGCAGCTTTCAGCCTGGAGTTTTTTATATGTTAGAATGTGGAATTTTAAAACTTTGTTTATGAAAAAAGTTGAGCAAAGTCAGTGGAGACAGAGGAATGTCCTAATATTTCAAAATAGTATTCAAATTGTGTAACACTTGAAATTCCACTATAAGTGAGTAAAGGAACTTTCAGTTTCCTGATACAAGATCTGTAGGACTTAGTTATCGATATAACCAATTTTAGTAGTCATTATTTATATGGATTAGTAATTGAAAGAGATTACAAGGTAAACCTTGTCAAAGGTTGCAGTTATTTTATCAGAGCTGAAGGATCTTCAAACAGGGCACTTGAGTTCCTTTCCAGCTTTTGGAGAGGTATATAGTAGTTAAAATTTTTCTTGAGTGTGGCAGGTTTGTTGTTGTTTTTTGGTTCGGTTTTTGGTTTTTTTTTTTTGGTTGTTTGATTTGATTTTTTTGTTTCGTTGGTTATGTTTTTTTTTTAGTCTTCATTTCTGATTTGTTTGCCATTTTGCTTTCTTTTCTCTAGGGCTGTTCTTTATTTACTCTGTTGAGTCCAGTACACTTGAGTTCTCCCTTGCTAGGGCGATCCTTCTGTTGAAAACTTATGTTCTTACAGTGCTTGCAGCAGCTCTCCCCTGCAGCTCATCCCATCCTATTTGCTTCCACTAGGCAGAATCCTAACTACAATAAGAAAACAGGAAAAAACACGGCCTAGTTGTCTTCAATTTTGTTACCACTAAAGACTGAGAAGTGAATTTTGTTGCCCCGCTCAGGTTTGGCAGTTGTGTGTTCAGTCCAACTCCCAGCTTTCACATTTGCTTGCGTCGTTCCTGTGTTGCCCCTGCACTCTGCTTCTGGCCCTTCCAGAAGACACACTATTTATTAAATGTGCCTTTGCTCTGACTCCGTTCTTCAGCTCTTATGTGAAACTTTGTGGGATTGGATCACTGTCATTATGAATAGAGCTGGTGGTGAAATTGATGTAACAAGGATCCAAACATAAAATTGGTGTTTTCAGTAATTTACAGTGGCCAAATCTAAATGAGTTCTTCATTTTTTTTCTCAAAATAATCCAGGTTTCTAGAATCATTCAGCAACAGAATTTTTCTGAACTTTATCTTAAAATGACTACATGTGTTTTTTGGTAAACATTTAAAAAATAGCACAGCCTCAAGAGATACCAAGAAATTATAAAAGCTGTAAAGAACCAAAGCCATGATCTTCTGTTAGGTAGTCTTGAGAAGCCTTACTATTGATACTTTTGGTCATAATAGGGAATATTAGATCAGGACAGTGTCAGAAGTCCATTTTTATAGTGTCTCACTTGGATTTGATTTCTAAAAGATTTTTAAAATGTTACATTCTTTAAATGCGTACATTCTGTTACATTCTGTAAATTGCGTAAGTAAACATTTAAAAATGACTCTATTTTTGTTCTTAGGTGGAAAAGAAGTAACGAACAAGGAGGAATTAAAAGGCATTCAGTGGGCATCATGGACCTGTGTTTCTGGCTTAGAAGTTAATGGAATCTGGCCCAAATATTCAGATATAAATGATATAAATTCTGTGGATGCAAATTTTATTGGGCAAGTTATGGTTACAGCTGATGATTATGGAATAGTAAAGCTCTTTCGATACCCATGTCTAAGAAAAGGTAGTACCTTTAAGTTCAATTATAAAAGTATTTTTGAATTTTTGTTATTCAAGAAAAATTAATTAGAAGACTGGTGTTTTGAAAATTATATAAATGGCTAGTATTTATTCATGGAAGTGTAGTTAGAGCTCAGAGGTAGAGAACAACAATAATTAGCTGGTGTATTGAGAACTGTAATGTTAACAGTATTTTATTTGCATTTTGAATGAGCTTTACTTTTATTTTGTAAAATAGTTCTCTTTTTTTTTGTAAGAATTCTGTGAGGTGACTCAGTATCTACCTTTTTATGAGATATATATCTTTATGTATTTCACCTTGTCATCAAGTAGTTTCCTTCCTTTCTCTGAGTATGTGATAGAAATTTGGGCTAGGAACTAGAAAAAAATAACTTTGTAAATTATTAGAGGTGATAAATAAGTGACCAGTGTATTGGTCCTGTAATCAGGTTATGCTACTGTATGTTATTTGAAATTTTAAAACTTTTCCAGTAGTTTTCTCTAATTTTTTCTAACAAGAAAGGACAAATCTTGTTAAATTTTTTAAACTGAGGCCTAAGGTGAGAGATGTAATTTTCAAGTTTACTCTTCAGGACTGAGTGAACAGAGGAGATATGCATATCTTTTTAGACAAGAAAGGCTTCATTGTTTCAGAACTGTGTGAAAAACTCCATTTTAGACACCATTCATTGGATTACCTCATGTACCAATAAAAGCCTTTTCACTTTAAACATAATCTGGAAATGAAATGGTTTTGAATGTCACCTTTTACAAAAAGAGTGGAAAAAAATATGGGGGAATATCAGTCTTTAAAAACAAACAAACAAAGCAACAAAAAACACCCAAAACATTTAAGTACATATTGCTTGAAGACATATCCTAAGACCCATCCGTGCAGTTGTAGCCAGCATTAAATGTGAATGGTGTCTAGAATGGAGTTCTTCAAACAACTCTGAAACAATGAAGCCTTTCTTGTCTAAAAAGATATCTGTATAATGGAGTGCTGTTAGGAACTTCATTTTAGTAACTGATCCAATGATTGTGTTGTAATTATGTAATAGTTGGTGAAAACGTTAACTTGATGTAGCTATACTACTACTACTACCAGTTCTACTGCTGCTAAACGTGGGAGCATAGGAATTGCTACAGGTGCTTAGCACTCAGATTGCACAGTGAGAACCAGTGCTACAAGCACATACATGGGGGTGTTTTCACAGGCCTAAAAATATATGATTTAAATAACTGTATATTTTCAATGTAGAAATAATAATTGTCAAGTTCTTGGTTTGTAAAAAATAAAATAAAATTAATACGATAAAATTAAAAAAAATCTAGATCTCGTACAGGACGATCATATCTATTTTCTTCTTGAATTTGACTTGCTTAAGATATTTTATTTTGAAACCCAAATTTAAAAATTTATCTTAAAGACAGATTAAAGTTTTTGAATACTGCAAAAAGTTGCTGCTATTAATTAAAGTATTACTACTAATTAGAATATATTTATTAAGCTATTACTTGTTATAAGGGTTCCTTAATGTGATTTCCTGAGGTGCTTCTGAAACATTTATTCCACAAATACTGAAAGAGATTTTTTTATTCTTGTTCTAGGAGCAAAGTTTAAAAAATATCTCGGTCATTCTGCTCATGTGACAAATGTCAGATGGTCCCATGATCACCAGTGGGTTGTTTCCATTGGGGGAGCTGATCACTCTGTCTTTCAGTGGAAGTTTGTACCTGACCGGAAGTTGAAGGATTCTCTTCATATAGCACCCCAAGGTAAGCAACTTATTGAAAAAGCCACCAACAAAAGGGTGGAAGGAGGGCAGGTTAAAAGAGAAGTAAAATTCTTTGGTGCACTATCAAAATAAATATTCAGAATTGTCAGTCTGCACAAAGTTGTTGTTCTTTAAACTTTGCCACTGCCTGAAATACCTGATAGAGTTGCCTAATACTTGCCAATACCCTATATGTTCAGGTTAGCAAGAATGTGAAAAATCCCTTCACTGCTGTATTTCCTGTGCAAAGGAAAATTTTAAAAGTTCAGATCATAGATACAAATTTTTGAATTCTATACACAGCATACTTTACTAAATTGACAACAATTGGATGCCCAGATATCACTGGAAAAATAGACTTTTATACTCATTTGATTAAAATTTTGAAGTATTTAGATGATGATTTAGGCATTATAGCTGATTATTTAATTTTAGTATTTTTTAAAGCAGCATATAGATATTTAATATTTGGGAAAAAATGAAGATCGTGTTTCCACCAGTGACTAATACTATAATTATTCTTATGACTGAGTTTCCTAAAATCAAACAATTAACTGAGTGCCTCCCATGAAATTTCCTAAAGGAATTTAGAGAGAAGGGAAATGAGTATATAGAGTTACAATGAAATAGGCTGTTTCACCATTTAGTTGCTAAGATCAGATGAATATATATCAGTGTGGACTCAGCAAACAGGTAAATGAATACCAATTCTGTGCAGAACTTGTCAGTGACAAATGCAGAAAGAAACAATAGTTCTCTTAATCTCCTAGACAAAGCCTTCAAAAAGCCTTTAATTGCTTTTATTCTTCATGGTATGAACTCTTTTTCAAATAATTATTTCCTGTGACTTAAATTTCTCTATTAGTTGCTGCTTCTCAAGATAAAATTTCTACATTTTACTGGATTCCCAGTTCCTGGATATATAGCCTTACTTCTGCCTATCTGACAGGATGTACAGCATACATCTGCTTTGTCACATAATTGATAATTGTCCTGTTACTGGTTTTCCTAACTCTGTAATCTTCTACCTTTTTTGGTAGGAATATTGGTTTTCTCTAATTCACTGGTAAAAATAATAAGTATCACAGCTCCAAAGATAGCTCTTTTTTGCGTTATTCTATAACCAGTCCTTACCGAGTGGTGATTCTCTTGGCAATTACATTTTGAGACCTGTAAAATCCATTTGTGTTCTAGACTGTCTTTATGTCTCGTTTCTTAATCAAAAGTTGTACAACATTCAACCAAAGGTTGAAGAAAGTTCAAAATAGATTATCATTTGTCAGGGACGACATTCTTCTCAGTTTCTGGAATGGAACTCTCTGCTACAAGATGTAGTCTGGCTTTCCCTACATGTAAAATTTTAAATGACTATCCTTTTTCTCAGCAGTCACCAAAAATTTTGCCACTTTCTCCCCCTATGTAATTTTCTTCCCCACTTATCTATCCAAAGAATTTCTACTCACCTCAATCGCTCACTTAACCGTAAGTTTCTCTTTGGAGCCCCTCTCTTGATAATTTTCTGCAAGTCTTAGGTTCTGCTTTGTACTCATTACTTCATTCTCTTCTGCTTTCCTTTTTTCCTAACATTAATGTTGATGAAATAATTTTAATGAAAACTAACTTGCTCCTGTACCCCCCAAATTTATCATACTTAGGAGTCGGCTCATTTCTAATGTAGCAGCAGAGTTGGTCCTGTCAGCCTGCCAATTATTAGCAATTATTGTTATAATTAATATGTGCATTGATTATCAAAGCAGAAGCATTAAGGTTTGTACTTTAGGTTGCTTAATTTTCTGTTTCTGTTTTCTTGGTGACAGAGAGTCTGGTTGACTCCAATAGTGATGAATCAGATTCAGATCAGTCTGATGTTCCAGAGCTGGACTCTGAAATTGAACAAGAGACCCAGATCACCTATCGTCGACAGGTAAAGGTTTTGGTTTCAGTGGCAGTTGGAATACTTCCCAGGGTTTAAGTTGGTCTTTTATGAAGACTGTTGAAATCTGAAAACTGGGAAGACTGAGAGCTGCATGGGAACTGACCAAAAGCTCTAGAATTGTTATTACCAGATGCATTCAAAATATTAATTAATGAATAATTAATATTAAGATTATAATTAAGATTAATATTAACAGAGAGAAAAATTATTATATGTATTCCTAGCATACTCTACTGGAGTTTTGGTTGCAATTTAAAAACAAGTTACACTGTACAGTCACTGGCTACAGGTATTGGAGGGGTTTTTCCAGTGATGTCAGGATAACATTTTTGTGGGTGATAGCTGTGCCTGAATTCTCAGAAACATGCTGATTTTTAAGTATGCTCATTCTTAAAGGTTTACAAAGAAGATCTACCTCAACTTAAAGAGCAATGCAAAGAAAAAAGAAAAAGTGCAGCTTCTAAGAGACGTGAGCGAGCTCCAGGGAACAGTATAAGACTACATTTTGTTCATGGGTATGGAAACGAGGATTCTTTAAAATATACAAGCAGACTGTTTGTGTTTTGTAGATTAGTATTTATAATTTAATAATACGATGAAAGACTTTCTGGTCAGTTGCTTTGTGATTTACTATTTTTGTTTATTTCTGTAAAAATAAATTTACACTAAATAAATAGAAAGCTTTGATGCCAACTTACTAATTCTGCACATAAATTCTGAAGAGAATTTGCACTGAAACTTTAACTGATACTTACTGTTTGAATACAGGTGACTAAATAAAGTATTCAGTAGTTTCACCCATACTTTTCAGTATCTGCAAAGTAGTAGTTCTCTTTATTGTATTATTTTGGTAGCTACAATAGAAACTTGGTGTAGTTGAAGATGACTGGGTGCCGTACTAAGTGGTGTTTCTAGCAGTATTTTATTAAAAAAGATATATAAACTGTACCTAGTCTGAAACAACTTACATATTCCTCTGTTAGTTTAGGAACTAAATTTAGTTTTAATAGGTCCTGTAAGTTTGTTAAAATTCAGTTTCAGTCTTTTTGGTGCTAATTTGAGTAGCAGAACGACTTTCAGATGCATCCTTGAAATCTTATGATTTTGTCTTTAGGATTGGTAGTCTCCCATAACTCCATAAGTGAAAAATGTTTATCAGAACAAAGATGTGCTGTTTTAAAGCAAACTGGCATTAGATGTTACTGCATTAGAATAATGATCAGAAATCTAAATTCGCTTGATACAAAACAAAACTAAAGCCTTTATTCAATTAACACATTGCAAATCAGGTAATACTGAGTTTTCCTTTCAAAAGATACCTCTTTGCAGGAATACAGCTTCTTTTCAGACGCAACTAAATGCATAGATAAGTTACTGATACTGTCTGTCTTTATAATGACACTTAAAGAATTGTCGAAGGGCTCCACATGGAATGCTTATTAAATTAATAGGTAATCATTCAACTCAGCAACTTGGTCTGTAGAAGACATGTAATCTGACTAATAGCTTTGGAAATAATGACAGCTGGGAAGCTTGGTGCAGAGTTGGCTTGTGGGTTTTTTGGTTGGGTTTTTTTTGTGGTTTTTTTTTTTTTATTTCTGTATTTGATGCTCCAGAATTCTCAGTTGAAGATTTTTATATCCATATAGAAAATGCATTAACGTGGGTAACTGCTGTATATAGTCTTTAAAATTTGGTCTAAGAATAAAACCAAATGATCCTGAAGGAGATGTAGCACAAGCAAGGGTCCTGGATCTTTGGTATTATTGTTATTTCCTTCACAACAGAAGTGAAGCTTGACCAGAATATCCAGGAATGACCAGAAGTAGAATGTCCTGTTGAGTTCTGTCTGGTTACCCAATGGGCATCAAGAAAACTAATGAAGAATCCATGCTGAACAACAGATTTTTCTCAATGTCCAGGCTGTTAACTTTAAAGTGACCCACATCCAAGTGAGTAATAGGCATATTCTCTGATTCAGGAAGTCTGCTTTTCTTCATCTTTCTATAGCTGCAATGGAAATGACTTGGATGTTCCTTGAAAGTGTAAGATTAGTGGTGCTTTTTTGAATTAGGGTAATAGGAAGCTCTTTTTCCTTTCTTTGTTTTTGAGCTTGTTGGTTTTGTGTTTTGAATTTGACAACTGCCTTGAAAGATGAAATTTTAACAATCTCTTATATCCTGTAAGAAATCTTTTAAACCTCTGGTTACTTTCTGCTTTAGAAGGGCATAAAAACAATAATACTGATCATATGCATCAGCCACTGATTACTATGGATGAGTGCATCTTTCTGTAGATGAGAGAGATCTGAGGCAGTCATGATCTTTAAGTGCATTTTTCTGTAAGAGATATGATGCAGTCATGATCAGAAACATATTATTAAATTGGTGTACTAGTTTGACCTCTTTTTGACTATTCCTGTATTTTAATTTTGCCATGTCTTTGGCAGTGGTGGTGGTTCAGAAACATGAAAAGGATACATATTTTAAAATATTCAGAGGAACCTTTTTCTCAGGCTCAATGCTTATTATGCTTTCTTTTTGCTGTCAGGAAATAAGGATGCAAATGTAATACTTATGCCCTGTATTCTTTCAAAGCTATGCTGTTGATTTCACAAGAATGATTTTTTTCTTTAATTTTTTTTTAAATATTCATAGAATCATAGAATTATTTTTCAATATTCAAAGATCTAGTTTGAGTTTCAACATATTCATTGAACTACCCTTATCTTAAGATGGTAATGGTTTCAAGATGACATGGAAATGCTTTTAAATGAGAGTCTTGCATGGATTCCTACAAGTACCTACAAGTAGTATCTGAAGGGAATGAGTGGGTTTTGTTGCAAAAACTCCATTGCCATGCAGAATAAGTTTATTTAAAATTAAAAATCACCACCTTTGTACTAAAGACTCTATTCTCAACCATGTTCATTTTGACATTTGGTTCTTCTAGAGATTTTTAGTGGAGGGTTGGACTACATTTGGAAATGTCCCATACATACTTTGAAGAGTAACATAAAACTTTTGAAAACTCTTACAGCATCAGACAAACTGTGAACTTTGACTCTTTTCCCAGAGAGGACGTTACTTGTGAAGTTGCCCCTTAGCTGGCTTTAACTGTGGGTAGGACCCAGCTTTAGGTTACAGAATTCACAGTTGTGTGCCTAAAAGTAGAGGGTTTTATGTGTATATCTAAATTTCCATCACCATCACTGAAGATGCAGTCAGTAGTCAGTGGAGCACAGGGAGTGATTTGTAAATTACTTCAGTGGTTTGTTTTCTGCATGTGAATACATTGATTCTTTTCATGCTTTTTCTGAGATTAGCTAATAATCTTGGTTCTAAATTGGTTTAATAATATGGAGATGTAAGTATTTTGGAACTGTGTAAAAGATTCTTAGGGAATGATCTTCTACATTGAAATATGCTTCTTTTCATCTCTGCTCGACATTAGCCCATCACTTTTCTTCATAAAAAGTACCTGTGTAGTCAGGGAGTCAGTAAACTGTCGTGTGGGAAAGACCAAATATGTTTATTTGGGTTACAAAGGGTCTTTGTTGGCACTGCTTGATATCTGGCAAAATATGTTGTATTTTAATTGTAAACAACTGATTGTACATATTTTTAATAACCAGATCAAATTAGCTAAAATCAAAACTTCTGATCACAAAAAGTTATAGATATGACTAATAAGAACTATTTTCCTGCTCCTATATACATTTTGGATATTTTGAGTAGTCCTGTGACACATGGCATTAATGTACTCAATTTCACTAGGTTTAATTTAGGGTATATAGGCAATTGTTATGATGAACTAGGAAAATTCTGAATTTCTGGGTTACATATAGGAGGATCTGAAAGCCTTTTGCTGTCTCAATACTTTTTACTTTTATGGGTGACTGGTAAGCTTGTAAGAAATTACTCAATGTCCAGGATTTCAAAAGCAATATTTCTTTCAGCATACTTATTTTCATAGCTGTTTTTTAAAAAGTATTCTCCTTTAGGGTGTGTATTTGCCTTTTTTCTTTTTTATTACTCTGTACTTGCAAAGGAAATCCAGTATGTTTAGCAGAGCACAGTGCAGAGTGAAGCACAGGAAAATTATGTCTAAGCAACAATAGGTTCAGATATCTTCTTTGGCACTGTGCCTGCCTTTATAATCCCTGCCCCTCACTGAATGTTGTCATGTCTTCAAAATGGTGATGTTACATACTGTGATAGGTTATTTTTCTTTCTTCATAGTTACTCTAGGTCATTGTATATTCTGTCCCTTTAAAAACTAGTGGCTGGACATCAAAGAAAGGTGCAGGCAGGCAGCACTTTGGGTCGGGCAGAAATCAGCTTCAAAACGTCTGCACATGTTGCTGCTGGGGGATGTTGTTAGTGAAAGATGTGGGTGGAAGGAGACCAAAGCATGACTGAAGGGTATGCACCTATATTGTGAGTCTAACTTATTGGTCACTTTGAGAAGAGCAGGGAGGAAACATATAGCTGAGCCTCAGATAAAATGGAAAGAGATTTTTCTAGAGACCTTGAAGGGACCGTAACTCAGGAGACGCTGAAAAGTTGCTGGACTAGGACAAAACCTGAAGTTAAGAACCTGCACATGAATACCAATCTAAACAATGAGTTGGAGAGAGACTTACTTAAAAGCTTTTATTTCTGTGCTATCACAGTTTTTGCTGGTTTAAGATGTTCACTTTTCTTGTTTGCGATCCAATGAGACCCAGCTTTGGACTTCACAGTGTGGCAGACAATACAAAGCTGGGAGGAGAGGCTGGTAGGCCCAGTGTCTGTGCTGTCATCTGAAGGGACCTGGGCAGGCTAGAGAATGGGGAAGGGAGGAATTTCATGATCTTCAGAAAGCTCATGAGATGCAACATTCTGCTTCTGGGGAGGAAGGACCTGGACCCTCTACTGGCCTCTTTAAAAACTTTGTGAGGTGATTTTAGCAATTTTTGTCTAATCACATATGGTGACATTGTGTGTAATGTAGGTGAGCCAACAGAAATCCAGTGTATTCAAATCTGCTCCAGATATGTGCTATGTTGTTTTCCAGTAATGCATAGATCTAGCATTTGTCAACATGTATCCATGTTTTTTGAAATAGTATTCATTAAACGAAAGTTGGTCAGCTGCCTTAAAGATTCATTACTTCACTGGTGCATATGACTGCACTGTGTACATAAGGAAAAATGTATATAATTTCATGAACTATCTACCTGTACTGCATAATTTCTGCATCATTTAAAACATTTAAAAGTGTCTCATATGTAGTAATTGTCTTAATGCTATACCATTCATTTTGTGTATGATACTTACTGGTATGTGTACAGATGTATCTCTGTCTTATGTGATAATTTAAAGACATGCACTGTTGCAAAAGGGGCCTGCTTTTGTTGAGAAGTATAACATGGACATTAGAGAATTCTGTTAATTTGCAGTTGCTGAGGATGAATGTGTAGCCATTTTGTTTGCCAAGAATGACTTGCTGATCATCTTCAGAGCTTTTTTTTCAACTGGTTCAGTTAGAAGTTGGATGCAAAAATACTTAGGTAGAGCTTTTGATCCCTAAATGAAGATAATTCAAGGCCATTTTAAACAAGTCAAGTGTCATTTCCTTCCTGTAAATTTAACCATATAGTTAGAAACGTAGCCAGATTTTGCCTGCATCTTTGTAAAATAATTAAAAAGTTGATTGAGTGAAGATCTGTAAGAAAAGAAGAAGGAACAGAAAGAGGTTAGCTGAGGAATTACTAGCATAGAAACAGGATGTGTCAGGAGTATATGAAGTATTGTTTATATCAGCAGAAAGGAAGGAATAAATTAAAATTATGCATTTTTAAATATTATCTCCATTGACTGACAAAGATAGTGTTAAAAACTTGGTTGTTTTTTTAGTTTTCTTAACCTCTTAAATTACTTAAAGCAAGATCCTAACCTTTTTGAAAAATGTAACTTTTGTTTTTTATGGGATCTTGAATCTTAATCACACCTAGGAAGAAATACGTGTACTGAGATATAGTGCATACAGACCTCGGTTGGGAATTGGCCTATTCATGCCAGCTGCTGTATTGCAGTTGCCAGTTGCAGGAAGAAGACAGGTTTTCCTTCAAAGAAAGAAATTGTTCTAGAAGAAAATTTATGCATTTGTTTTCTGTTATCAAGTTTCCAGAAACTCTCAGTTGTCCGCATTCTTGTGGAATCTTTTTCTGAGTTTTGAGCAGTAAGAGATAGCCAAAACTAATACTTTGGACATTTTCTATTTCATTTAATTATATGTTGCATGCCCAACTTCTCCATGTGGTCTGAAAAAATTACTAGCTATTACTTTCACTTCTAAACTAGCTGTGGAGAGTAACTATTAAATGCCACTTTTAAACTAATGGTAGTAGTACTGTTGTCTGAATAGGAAATTAAATTGTTAAATTGGTATTCCTTTTGGAAAATATGTTATAATCTTACCGAAACAGTAATTGGTAAGTAATCTGAGTTTTACATGTGCAAAATTCATCTTGAATAATTTTATCTCAGGTTCGTTATATATGTTTATGACCTTGGTGAACAAACTTTTTTCTCTAATTAGTTACAGAGGTTACGACTGTCGAAGCAATTTATTTTACACTCAGACGGGTGAAATCGTATACCACGTGGCAGCGGTGGGAGTGGTGTACAACCGACAGCAGAACACACAGCGCTTTTATCTGGGTCACGATGATGACATTCTTTGCCTTGCTATTCATCCCTTAAAGGACTATGTGGCAACGGGCCAGGTAGGATGCATATTTATCTTCCATAACAATGTGAAGTTTTTACTATTGAGTTTACAAAGGCCTGTCTTGGAAGAAGAATGTCCAGTCTATACTTATTCAGGTGAAAGACTGCTTTTCTGTTGCGGATGGAATCGTGGTAAAAAGCTGACACAATAAGTATTTTTTACAGTTCCTTATAATCTGATAAGAGTTTTACTTCATTGTTTTTTAAACTTCTTTTAAATTCAGAATAGATTAATATTTTTTTATTCAGCATTGTGTTGCCGTTTCATGATAAGGTGGAGGAAATGTGCAATTAAGAAATATTTTTTTAGTATCTTGTTTTTTATTATTACATTCATGTATTATTACCTAATATGAAGTTAGCAGTTGTTACTACAGTCTGGCATTTCATTTTCATGTTATATGTTTTGTTATCACCTATAGACAAACTGTTTATTGTTTGTGCATACAACACAGGTATGTATGTTGCTAAAATTCATTTTATAATACTAATAATAGTTCATTTTATAATACTAATTGTAGTTCATTTTATCTTTTGCCTGACAGTAATTTTAGGTAAATTCTTTTCACTCATGTTTTCTGACAAGTCTTCCCATAAATATTTATGCACTGGGAATTTGAAGGTTTGATTGGATGTTGCAGGGGGGGGTTATTTATGGTTATGATTTTTATCATTGTTGTTGTTATTATTATAAAGTAAATTGGGAAATATGAACTGAGTTTTTTAGGAGAAATAAACTTTTGCTTATAATGCCCTTGATTTCTGTAAAAATGTTTGAGATTAACATAACTCTGTAGGTCAGTTAAGAAATTAAAGCCTTAAATATAAGAATTGATTTTACCTAATTTTGGAGTAGTAAAGGCTATGAATAAAAATGTCCCTGGATTTACAATATTTTAAAATACTTTATGCTATGAACAGAACTATATGCTCCATTATATACTGTTTTACATAAAGATATTACGTACTGTTGTGTACTATGTTACCTGAAGATATTAGCTAATGCAGTAATCAAATTTCCCATATCACACTGGTTCAGATTTTCCTGATAGTGGATATTCTGAAAAGCTTTGTAAATATCACATACTAAGTTTGTGACAAAACCAGAAATAGATCCTAGTTTGGTTGAGCCCTGCCCCTGGTCTTAAACACAAGAGACTGTTGCTCTGGTTTTACAACCCTTTTCTTGGTGCACTGAGGTGCAAAACCTTTGGAATAGTAATTATTCTTGTAAATACTGAGTAATGATGCTTTTGTACATAGTTGAAAAGAATAAGCTGAATTCAATTTCTTACTAAGTTCTAATTACCTGCATTAGTGCCGTTTTAGTGGCACCATTAGAATCTGACCTGTAGATACTTGTAATGACACCAGTAAGCAACAGAAGTCACCTTGATTTCTCAAACATAGAGTAGCTTACATACTAGCAATAAAAATAACCTTTTATTTTTAGACAGGTAATGATTGATGAAGAATTGATGGAATAAATATGCCACAGTGCAATCAATGAAGGGGTTGGTTTTTGTTTTTGTTTTTTTTTTTCCCAAGAAGGCTTTAGTTGTTGTGATTAATGTTCCTAAGCCAGCTGGGAAGTGGTATTTGTGAAGCAGCAAAAGGAACAATGTACTGCTAGCCAGAAAGCAGGAATACTAGGAAAAGTTTATCACTAATATTTTTCAAATACTTTTTGGAGTATTTTTCATTATTGCGCTTTTTAAACAATTGTGTGAAGTAACTGAGAAATGAAAAAAAAGTTTCTGAATATGTATACTTTCAGGTTGGTCGAGATTCCTCAATACACATTTGGGATACAGAAACAATAAAACCACTCTCAGTATTAAAGGGCTATCACCAGTACGGTGTTTGTGCTGTTGATTTTTCAGGTAATAAGTATTTATTTATTTATTTATTTATTTATTTATTTATTTATTTATTACACTTTTCTATGTGAAAATACAAGCTAATCAATTCTACTAAGAAATTTGGGATCCCTTTACGCTGAAGACTATGTATTAAAAATATTCTGCGGTGTTAAATGTCAAATGAGAGAACCTGTCTTAAAATGATTATTCATTTAAAAAAACTCCTTTGGAGTCTTGCACATAGGAAAGACAAGAACAGATTCTGTGCTGTTTAACAGCTGAGCTGAGCACTTTGGAATTTTATTTGGTTGTATGATGCAGGTGCACAGATCTTGAGTGTTGTGTCTGCTTTACAGCCATGTAACCAAATTTTTGAGCACATTGATCAGGTGTGCAATTCTTTTTTAATGAAATCCTGAAAGCCATTTGGGTAGCACACTTATACATTCAGAAAGTCCAGTTATGGATTCTTCTGGTCAGAAACCCAGTCTCTCTCTCCACCTTATCCTAACATAAGAGACTATTAGTTAAACCCTTTGAGGTTTTTACACCCCATACATTGAATTCCTGTACCAAAATTTAATTTCCTCTGGTCCACTGGCTTCTATTTATTCTTTAATAATTTGGATTTACTGGATAGGATCTCTAGACTCACAATGAAGATGTGTGATCACAAAGATGTATACTTTGTGGTCTTTGATGCTTCTTACTTTTAATTCTCCATTTTTCAAGATGTGAATCTCGTTTCCTAAATTTTGGCATGGATGCATAGTAATTTTGAAGATGGATATATGTCAGAAAGTCACTGATCATGAGTGAACACAAATAGCTTGTTTATTGGAGGTTAATGTGGAATATGTCAGAGCTTCTCCAAGAGTTTACAGGAGTACTAAATTTAAGGGCATTTCATAAATTTCATGGTATTGCTTGAGTGCTTTCCTGTTTAGTAAACAGATGACAAGACATGCCTCTAAACACAGCATGTGATTATTTACCTGTTTGTATGTTCTTATAATATTTGTGAAGCTATAATATTTTTAATGTGGTTTCCTATGATTGCAACATAGTTATCTATCTACTCTCTTAATAATAAATTTATTATTCTAGCGGATGGGAAACGATTGGCTTCTGTTGGAATAGATGACAATCACACTATTGTACTCTGGGACTGGAAGAAAGGAGAAAAGCTTTCTGCAGTAAGGTACGAATTTAGCTATGTTTTAAAATTTGTACCTAGATTTATTTTCAAATGACAGTAAGCAAAATATATTGATTAAAGAATAAAAGTCCTCCAATAAATTAGCAGTTTCTATCACTTGAGTGATACAGACAATAACATTTATCAAAGCCTTAAAACCTTCTTTGGAAGAAATAAATGAAGCTCTGATAGCCAACAAGAATTATTGCGGTGACAGCTCCACTGGTGAAGAAAGAAGATATAGAAGACGAAGTTTATTTGTGTTTCTTTAATTTGACGTGTTCTGAAATAATTTCTTTAAAACTCCCTCTATGTACTTCTGTTTGCCTTCTCAAAAATGGTGATGAACGTTCTGTTCAGATCCTTTTCATCAGAGGTCACATCTTGGGATAGTAATCTGAAGTTGTTTTGCAGATCTTTTTGTTCAGGGTTCTTTCCTTTTCCTTTCTGAGCAGCCTGATCTAACTTTGAAGTCAAGTCTGCTTGGAGCAGGAAAATAGACTAAATAACTTCCAAAGGTTAAACATTTTGAAAGTTTCTTTGTGTCTGCGAAGATTATTTAATATCTGTTTATTAAATAGAGTTTTAATCTACAAGATAGAATATTATTTCTATTTTTGAGTAGTGTTTTTGAAACCTCCAACTTTGGTTTTTTTAAGGATCTATTGCTTTAAATAGAGCAGTAATGTGAGAGAGTTTTCCCGCATTCTGTCTGGATTCAGTTTGTGTACTCTAGATGTTGTTCTATGTAGATTTAAAAGAGATTTATTACTCTCTGCAGATACAATTTAAGAAGTGTCAACTTCCTGTTTATCCATTAAGGTCATTATTAATCTTTAGTGACGTTTACTATCATTTTATTTTTAAACATGCGTTGAATTTCTTACCCACTGAGGAATGAAAATTCTGAATACATGATGTAGATAAAGAAGAGTACTCCTTTCTCAATTATTTTTCAGAAGCCCAGTTAGCTTGGCTTCTCTGGAGACTCATTTGTCAGTCTTTCACCTGATATTTTCACTTTCAGGTTTGGGTGGCTTTGTTTTTTTTTTTTAAATTTCTCCTACCCACACAAAGGAATTGATTGGAATTTTTGAGAGCAGCATCTGTACTTTGAAGATGACAGAGTTTGGAAAGAAAGTGTTTCTTGCTTTCTGCACTAGTTCATTCCATGGTTTGAAACAACAGAAAATAAAATATTTTTGCCACTTTTGAATGAGGAGCAAAAATTAAGGATTGGAGGTTCTTCTGCATTTTAAAGAAAGAAAAAACCACTAGCAAGCATTTCTTTCCATAAATAGCAAACATAGTTGAAAGCTGTTTTTCAAGCTATAGGACTGAAGCAAGACATTAGTTTTATAGAAGCTTAGTAAGAAATCTAAAACGAGGTTTTAATGTTTTTAGAAACAGCTGAAATTTCCATTTAAGAAATGTAATAGCACCATATGTTTTATTCTAACAAAAACAAAAAACATAAACATAAAAAAATCTATTAAAAGATGTTTTCAAAAAAAGAGACATTGAAACAAGGTTTACAACTTTACTTCTTTAAGTTTCATTATCAGCTGTCAGAGATCTAAATGCCATATACCTAAACTTAATGCAAATATATTTTCTTTTGCAAAGAAAATGCATCCTAGTGCATCTCTGAAGCAACATAATTGCTCACCTGCTTTGGAGACTGAAAGGTAATGAAAATAGAATGGAACTCAGTATGTTGGTTCTTTGGCTTTCTTCCTTCTCATAGTAAACTATTATTAATGATTTGAAAGTAAATGTTAGCAATATAGAACAGGCATACATTAAGACAAAAACCCACAAACCAAAGCCTGTTTAAAAATATTAATAGTTATATTTTTATTTAAATTATTTTACTTTGCATTTCAGGGGAAGCAAAGATAAGATTTTTGTTGTTAAGATTAATCCTTACATGTCTGATAAATTGATTACAGTCGGAATTAAACACATGAAATTCTGGCGTAGAGCAGGTAAGGACACTTTTCAGAATTACAGTATTTTCTGTTACTTAAAGTATAACTATTGCATCTCTTTACTGCATGTTTAATGTATTAAAGGCAACTCCTTTCTCTGTATATGTCAGTTTGCTTTGCCCTAGCAGTAATAATGTTAATTGGCATTATGGCAGTAGTGGGAATTTGTTTTAAGATCAATTTGCACTGGAGCTAGAGGTACATAAGTAGAAAAGACCCTGGATTTTCTACTGTCTGATTTTATATCTAGTAATAATATAGCATAACTGAAAAGGTTACAGAGCTGCTCTAGAATCATAGAACAGTTTTTGGTAGAAGGACCTTTACAGCACATCCTCTATGAAGAGGCACAAGTATAAATAAATTTAAGGTTATAAAAAATTCACATACAAAATTCAGACAAAGTACTTGAAGATGATACATCTGCCAGTTGAGAGCTGTTTGTCTAGACACTTCTGTTGAACTTGACAATTAAAACCCAAGGTAAAGCAGCTGGCTATTTCTGCTTGAGAAATTTTCAACAGTGAAAAATCCATTCCCTGATATTGTTTGAACTTCATTGTTTCAATATTGTTTCAATATTGTTTCAAATCTGAAATTGTATCTAAAGACGTGCTACAGAAGACTAGCTTTTCTACTAAGCACGTTCTAATTATTCATGCAGAATTTATGTACATCAACTCACAGAAGTCCTGACAAAGATTAATCATGGAGAGAAAATCCTCTGACAAAAAAAATTACACTGGTTTTCCCAATTCTGGCTCCAACAAAAATTAATCAAGATTGCCTGAGAGCAAGCTGTTGATGTCTATATAAATTATTGATTTTGACAAATGAGCTTGCTATCTATAGAAAGAACAAAGTGTCTCAGAATATTTACTGAATGAGTTATTATAAATTCTTTAGAAAGAAATCATAACTATGCTAAAAGCTTGGAGATGGTGATTTTGAATAAAGAAAGGAAATTGTTGAAAATGGTAGTTTTGTCTCTGGCATTGCTCAGTCAGCAGAAATCAAATTCCCCTGATGCAGCAGCCCATCTGTGCAAAACTCCAGTGGAACACTGGCAAGGCAGTCACCGTGAAATGCACTTAGCAGTGTCAGTGTGAGGAGCAGAGTATTGGTGTACCTTAACAAATGCCAGGTTTCTGGAAGCTGCAGTGGAACAGGTGCACTTGATGTGAGAAGTGACACTGAAATATGTGCTTTGGAATAAGTCGTCATCAGTGCTAAGGCAGAGAGGTTCTGAGACTTTGCCTCTCAACATGAAGTGTCAGATCCTGAGGGGCTTCTGTGTTACACCACAAGAAATTTCTCTGAGGATTGTAACGATATAAATCTGACTTTCTAGCCAGAAGTTCCTATGTGTTATACTTGTCAAATTATTTTAGATATGAAAAAAATATAAAATTTATATATCTGTAACATTTCTATTATCCAGAGGGCAATATAAGTAAACCTCTAAAATAAAATGAGAAATCCTCTCACTGAAAACATATAATGAAAAGGGTGGGATGTAAAGGTTTAATTTTTTTTTTCTTTCTGGTTAATTCATTCCAAATTTCTATGAACTATGTGTGGGAGATGTTAGGTTTTTTGTTCAGATGCAAGTTTACAAATGCACTGTGTCTCCATATGTCTATGTAGGTATATGTGTGTAATACATTCAAATTCAGATTCAAGTAGTGAGTTAAAAGTAAGGATTTTTTTTAATGAAAGTTGCCAAATAATATAAAAATTTTATTTTGTGAGAACTCTTCTCAGGCTCAATTGTTTGGACAGCATGTGTGGACCAGAAGAAAAGGACCTGTTGCTCTGGGCAAGGTTGTATAGTTTCTGGAAAACAATTCTAAGCAAATATCTGATAACTTGTTTTTGGTCTGAACCAGGCGGAGGACTAATTGGGAGAAAGGGCTGCATAGGTGCATTGGGAAGAACTGATACAATGATGTGTGCAGTATATGGCTGGACTGAAGAGATGGCGTTCTCTGGAACTTCCACGGGGGATGTGTGTATTTGGAGAGATGTGTTTCTCATAAAAACTGTCAAAGCACATGATGGTCCTGTGTTCAGCATGCACGCATTGGAAAAAGTAAATAAACACTTGTTGTTTTTTTATGTCTGGACAAAGAAGTCTATGATAAAGCTAGACCTTTCCCAACCTCAGGAATCCATGTCCTTATTTCCATTACAGAAAAGCCTTGTGGGGTTCAGATTCAAAATAGTGTTTTATGCATGTCTCTTACTTCTGTTATGTAAAAGTTGTTTCTCAAATTCCTGGTGGTCCAGTGACATCTTATTCAGTAATTTTCATAACCCCTTACTAAAAAAAAAAGTAACTGATTTAAGATCTGTAAGTTTAATGGAATATGTGAGCTTGTGAGAAAGGAAGATCATACTTCTACTATTTTGTGCTGTAATTACTGTCTACTCATAGAAGCATTCAATCTGTAAATCATTAAGTACTTCTCCTGATTCTCAGCTTCTTTTTAACTCAGCAAAACCTTTAAGCATGTGCTTAAATGTGAATGAGTGTTCCAGTTAGATTACTTGTATATTTGAACTTATGTATGTGTTTGTGTTTTGTTAGGTTAGACCAAGGCACTCCACCTCCTAATATTTGAATGTCAGTATAGTAGTGTTGAACAATGCATGTGTTATTCATACTCAGAACTAAATACTCTAAAGGGAAGTACTAATGATTTCAATATTATGTATACCTGTTGCTTCATTAAATACTTGTAAATAATTTTTAAAGACAGAATGGCACAAATATGCGTGTATTTGAAACATTTAAGCACTGATCAAATTTCTGTGAGTGGTACTAAGTTTGGTTTGGAGTAATGAGGTGAAATACCAAAGGGACATGTAGGCTAAATATCAGGAATAACACTTCATAGTATGTTGATTAAATTTATTTTCTAGAATGGTAGAAGCATACAGCCTCTGTACATTGACTGTACAGAATTGTGCTGCTTTCATCAGGAGGAGAAATCAATCATTTTGTTGCTCCTGTTCTTTTCATCTGCCCTGTGTATTACAGTGTTGTATATAGTCCATTTTCAGTATTTGCAGAAATCACTGAAAAATTACGGAAAGATAGTAAAGGATTATAATTTTTGATTATTTATTTCTTTTTTTTCTTCCCCCCCCAGGGATTTGTCACTGGAGGAAAGGATGGGGTAGTAGCTCTCTGGGATGATACTTTTGAACGTTGTCTCAAAACCTATGCCATCAAAAGGGCTGCTTTGGCCCCTGGGTCTAAAGGTAACAGACTTTTATTCTGTTTAAAATACTTTCTTTAGAAAACTTTGTGGAATTGCTTTCCTCAGTAGGAAGAAATTCACATTTGACATAGTGAATACTGAAATGGTTTTTTTGAGCGTTACTGATTGTAAATATGTTGTTTTTCTCTTGGGATGGAATCGTATGTTGTTGCGTCTGTTTGCACATTTGATGGGTGCAGATCATAATATTTGCCTTATTATCAGCCTAAATTAATTAAGCTTTGAGTTTCTTATCACCCAGGGGATTTTTTTTTTAATTAAAGTTGCAACCAAAAAAGCCTATTGTGTTTCTTATGATTCTGAGTATGAAATCTCTTATCCAATCTTTTTTGTTTTGGAGAAGGGAAGGAATTTAGATTTGTGGTTTTTTAAGGTATTGGTACTTAATTTTCTGTAAATGCAAATGACTTTTGAAATAATTAATTAACATTTTCATTTCTATTTTTCCTATTTCTATGATTCATTCTTGATCTTAGTGCTAATTTACTGTTTCCCCTATTTATCATTTCGGATAGCCATTTCTCTTCCATCCCCTTAATAAAAATTATGTTTGCTGAGTTCTAATGTATATGACTTGATTTTCAAACATCATGAATATAAATACTTTTTAATGAAAACATTGTACTCCAGGGTATCTTATTCTCATAGCCATTTTACAAAAAGCTAGATTTGAGGTTACCATAAATGCTAGCAATTTAGTAGTGTAGTTGAAACATGCCCATTTTTTCACTAAGATTGCCAGTCAGGCTGATTAAACTTCTTGATGTATTGCTCAATACTCTCAAAGGAGTCCAAACATGTAAGCTGTTCCATGCAGGAATATGTTTTTATTGTTTACTACTGAGTATCTTTTTCTACAGTGAGTCTGTAATGTGCGTATGTGTGAGAAACCCTCCTTAAGGCATACTTGAGAGTCTCTGGTCTTCCAACATTTTTATGTTCTAGGTCTCCTCTTAGAAGATAATCCTTCTATACGTGCCATATCATTAGGACATGGTCATATTTTAGTGGGCACAAAGAATGGTGAAATATTGGAGGTGGATAAAAGTGGACCAATAACTCTGCTGGTTCAGGTATATATTAAATATCAGTCAAATATTTCATACCACAAACCTAATTTTATTTTTCAAGTAAAAACCTATGAAATAACAAAGACTTTAATTACTAATGAAGTTAATGAGTTACCATCACTTCTAGTTAGGCTAGACCATTATGACTTTTCAATGAGCAAAATAGAGATAGGATTTCATTTACTATTTTGTTCAATGAGTTCATCCTTTCAAACAGACAGAGATCAAATTTCTGTTTAAAAAAAAAAAAGAAGTGTGTGAAACAGTGGATCTTCCACTGAATTCTTTATTAACTTTTTCTGAGTCCTAATTACTGCTATTATTTTTAAAGGTTGTCTCCTTGAGGTTGTTATTAGATTTATTTGTAATTATGTAAAAAACGTTTCAGTCTTCTTTGCCGTACCAAACAGCTGCATTTCTTAAGCCTGTCTACAAAGCAGGTTTTTACATTGTATCAATCTATGATTTTCTTTCCAAGTTAAAGAAACTCTGCATTATCTCCATTCTGAGTGGCCAGTGCAATAGATAAAGAACTAGTTTTGTTTAAAGAAAATATTAGAATCTAAGGCAAAGAAAAAAATCTAATTCATAGAATAATTTGTTGGAAGGGACCTTTAAAGGTCATCTTGTCCAAACCCCCTGCAGTAATCAAGGACATCTTCAAATAGATCAGATTGTTAAGAGCCCCATCCAATCTCACCTTGGATGCTTCCAGGCGTGGGGCATCTGTCATCTCTCTAGGCAACCTCTCCCAGTGTTTCACCACCCTCATCATAAAAAATTTCTTCCTTATATCTAGTCAGAATATATCCTCTTAGTTTTAAACCATTACCCCTTGGCCTGTAGCTACAGGCCCTAAAAAAGTGACCTCATCTTTTCATAAGCCCCCTTTAAGTACTGAGAGGGTTCGATAAGATTTCCTAAGAGCCCTCTCTTCTCCAGGCTGAACAACCCCTACTCTCTCAGCCTTTCTTCATAGGAGAGGTGCTTGAGGCCTCTGACCATTTCTGTGGCCCTCCTCTGGATGCAGACCAGCAGGTCCCTGTCTTTCTCATGCTGAGGACTCCAGAGCCAGACGCAGTACTGGAGTCTCACCAGAGTGGAGTAGAGAGGCAGAATCACCTCCCCTGACCTGCTGGTCACATTTCTTTTGTTGCAGCCCAGATCACAGCCTTTCTGGGCTGCAAGTGCACATTGCTGGCTCTTGTCCAACTTCTTGTCCTCCAAATCCCCAAGTCCTTCTCCTCAGGACTGCTCTCAGTCCATTCTCTGCCCAGCCTGTATTTGTGCTTGGGATTGCCCTGAGCCACGTGCAGGACCTTGCCTTGGCCTTGTTGAGCTTCATTGCATGGGTCTACCTGTTACACCTGTCAAGGTCCTTCTGGATTGCATCTCTTCTCCTCCAGCATGTTGATCACTTCACATCACACAGCTTGGTGTCATCAGCAACTAGCTGAGGATTCACTCAGTCCTACTGTCCGTGTCATTGATATAGGTGTGCGTGAGGATTATTTCTCAGGAACAGTTTTCTGTAGTACTAATTACTATAATTTTCTCAGGTGTTGTGTATTTCTATTAAGATATTCATTATCTTCTAAAGATATGCATGTTCTCTCTCTTTTTTAAAAACTTCCTTAAATGTATTATTTCATATTTCAATTTAAAATAAAAAGTAATCTGATTGTGTTTTTTCAGGGTCACATGGAGGGGGAAGTTTGGGGTCTAGCTACTCATCCTCATTTACCTATTTGTGCCACTGTAAGTGATGACAAAACCTTAAGAATATGGGATTTATCTCCTAGCCATTGTATGTTAGCTGTTCGCAAATTGAAAAAGGGTAAGATGCTTAGTATAAAAAAATATTTAACTGATTCAGTTGACATTTACAAACTTTATGAATCTTTCAAAAGCGGGACTGAATAAATTCCTTTCTTTGCTCAAAGTATTTTATTAATGCTATCTTCAGGAGTTATGTGAAGCTAATGAATCTGTACAGAAAAAATTCTGTGTAGTACTGTTCTGGAGATTATTTGCAATTGTAACATATTTAAGTTGAGCCAATTATATAAATGCTACATTGCTTATAGTATTGCAAAATGAGGGACTTCAAAGCTAGAAATTTTTGGAATAAATCTTAGATGTAATGTTGAAATTCCCTTCTTTGTGAATGTTAGAAGAATCATGAATGTCAAGGAAGAGAACAATCATAAAATTTTTACTCGTTGTTTACTATATAACTAAATTCTATTTTGACAGATGGAAAGTCTGTTGTTAGTGACATCATATAAGGTGACTTTTTTTAGGCTTAGACCAGACTGGCTTTAACAATCTTGTAATGATATATATGGTTTGCTAGACAAAGGAATACAATAGACAAAGGAATACAATAGGTTTTATCTGTTTGGCATTCAGCAATGCAGTTTGATTCTAACATAGTAGGAAGCTTAGTTGAAGATTATTTAGATGATAAAGTAAATGTAAGAAGAGACATGAGCTACCACAAGCAGAGATTAAACAAGAAAGTTTCTAGTAGGCAAACTCTGCATAAGTCTTAAAGCTCATATTTCTTAATATTTTTAAGAGTACTTTTGGCAAAAAAAGAATAAGTCTGTGATGACTTTATTTGCTGAGAAGACACATTTCGAGATGCTTTGTCAATATTAAAAAGTTCCTGTGTACTATATAGAAAGAGATGGATACTTCTGCAGACTACAGTAATGAAATAAAATTGAATTGGCTGCAGAATTGAAATAATATTTGATAATTAAAAAATGTAAGATCAATTAAAGAAAAATTTCTGCATAGCTCAGGGATAACTAAGGAGCAGAAAGCTCAGGATGTTGTAACTAATTGCAGGATGACAATTACATGTCCCAAGACATATTGGAATATTCATGTAATTTACAAGACACAACTCAGGATATTTTTGGTATACACTTCTCATCTGTGTTCAGCTGAATGAAATTAAACTAAAAGTTGAGGATGGAGAAGAGCTACAGGATAATGAATGAGGAGCTTTGTGGTGGAGCCATCTAAATGAAGTACTGCTATCTACAAGTTAATCAGAGAAACAAATAGTAAGGGAAAATATTTATGGTAATGGAAAATTCTGGCATGAAAACAAAGTCTACGTAAACTGACTATATATAAATTTAGATTGGAAATTAAACTGCTTTTCAAATGACACTTGACATGTTTATTGGAAGGATTTTATGACTTAGTGACTTAGCATTTGCGATAGCAAATGAGTGGATTCTGGGAGTCCAGAAGACCTTTTCTGGCTGTGCTCTCCTTACCAAAGCAAATGGTAACAACCAACCAGTGCCAGATACTAGGAAAAAGAGCAAACTAAAAATATGCAGACAGTAGTGTTTAATCTGTATTACTAATGTAGAACATATGTCAATTAATATGCAAATAAATTTAATTTAGTTTTCTGGACTGTGTACCTGTTGGTTTGCCAATAGCTTCTGTGTGCTAGTGCAGTTTGGAAATTGTCTTGGCAGCATCAGGAAAACATCCTTGGAAGTTTTGTACTATAAGAATAGTTTTCCTAATGGAAAAATAGATCTAAAAGAAGGATAATGCACTGTAAATTGAACCTGAATGCCATTTCTGTATTCCTTGTAGGAGGCAGATGTTGCTGCTTTTCTCCTGATGGAAAAGCATTAGCCGTTGGTCTCAATGATGGAAGTTTTTTGATAGTTAATGCGGATACCCTGGAGGATCTGGTCTCTTTCCAGCACAGAAAAGATGTTATTTCAGAGATCCGATTTTCTCCTGGTAAGTACGATTTTTTTAAAATGAAGATTTTCATATTGAGGTTGTTCAAATGAGCTTTATCACCTTTTAAAAGTAGTAGGGATTTGTAGTACCTTTTAACATGTAATAAATAGGTCAGCAAAACTAATACTATCATTTTGAAAAACACTGGTGGTGAAGTCCTCTGTTGCTCATTTAAGGATGAGATTGTTGGAGTAAGTTTGCTCATAGTAACCTCCTGAATGCAGCAGTCAGTTTTAAATTATGACCATCCAGCAGCCTCCCTAGGTCCCAAGGGTTCCACTTTATGAGCTGCATCAGTTACTGTTAGCTAATGAGAATGTTGGCAATTGACGTATCAGAAAGTTTCAGCGACTTCTGTTTTCTTATTTTATTCTCTACGGTGCTTAGCACTCCCACTGAGTGAGGGTTTTTTCCCAACAGAATAGCTCTTATTTAAGAATTCAAATGGATGGCTTACTTCAGTTAAAATACTTATCTCTAGGAGAAATTTGATGCAAATTACTGATACCAATTCTCACGTACCACTATGTTCTGGTTCCCTAAGCCTTACCACTCTCTGAATGCAATAAACGTTTAAAATTGCATCAAATGGTTTTTATTATTTGAAAATGTAATGATATAATAGTTGTATATTTCATCCTAATTTTGATTACGTGATATGAACATCAGTTTATTGAGAAATATGTATAAATTAGCAAGCCGATTTCAAAGAATTCTGGGTTGCATATAGCTAAATTTTAGAATGTACTTGTGTTTAATTTACAGAGCAATACAATTTTTGAAAATGTTTTGTGTTTGTACTGATGTTGTTTTAGGGGCTGGAAAGTACTTAGCTGTGGCATCCTGTGACAACTTTGTAGATATTTACAATGTAATGAGTAGTAAACGAGTAGGAATCTGCAAGGGAGCCTCCAGCTATATCACGCACATGGACTGGGACATAAGAGGTAAGTAGCATTCATTGTAAAAATGTACTGTGAGACTGATTACATTATAGACTACATACAGTACATCTACAATATGAATTTGTGGTATCACTGACAGATTTGTTTCTTCAGTTTATGAATATGTTCATAGCATCTGAATAAATATTAAAACCATGATTTTTACTACTACTTATATATTTAGGAGTTGCGCAATTTGAAGTAAATTAGTTTTATTTCTATAATTTAGTTTGGATTTCTTTTTAAATCTTTCCTGTTTATTGTTTGACTTCACAAGGGCATGTAGTAATAGAACAAGGAGGAATGGCCTTAAACTGAAGGAGGGTAGGTTTAGATTAGATATCAGGAAGAAATTCCTTACTGTAAGTGGTGAGACACTGGAACCGGCTGCCCAGAGACCTTGCAGATGCCCCATCTCTGAAGGTGGTCAAGGCCAGGCTGGATTGGGCTCTGAGCAACCTGGTGTAGTGGTGGGGGGGATGGAACTAGATGATCTCTAGGGTCCCTTCCAACCCAAAGCATTCTATGATTCTATGGTTTTACTTCTTTAATAATATACTGCATAATATGGTTGTGTCTGTAGGTCAGGAATATGTATCCTTTTTATTAAATATAGCAGAAAGACTGGTTTTCCAGTCTTCCTGGGTATTAGTAGATGATTAATTTAAATGCTAGATTTAGTCCTGTTGCATTCAAAACCAAGGCTGTGCAATTGTGAATCTATTAGTTCCTATTCTTATTCCTCTGTATAGTGACTTTTGAAACAGTCTGATTTAATTTGAAAGAGTGTTAAGAATTAACTTTCTCAGAGAATTTTGAAAGGAGGAAGAGGACATTGGTGAAAATTTCCCTCAGAAATGAAGTAGTATTAAGGCAAGCAGGAATCACCTGCTTGGAAGCAGCCATTGGCCAGGCAGCATATGTGCTTTGCCATCCCAAGGGCACATGCATCATCAACCAGTTATCACAGACAAGTTTTATCATAGACATTTTGTCTACCATCTGATGGGACAACCATAAAAAGGAGAGAAAAGTGATGCATGATTACATTTTTCAAAGAGAGGAAAAAGGGTTGTGAATTTAAGGGATCAGACGACCTAGATCTCTTCAGAAGACCATACTTCCAGATCCATTATTTATGTATGCAACTTTTTCCAAAATAATTTATGTAGTGCTGTTAGCAACAAAGATCTCAAAATAACCTTTTTTTTTTCTTCTGTAAAATGGAATCTTCTATTTAATGTTAACATACAATATGTAATATGTTTTATAGGGAAACTCTTGCAGGTCAACACTGGTGCTAAAGAGCAGTTGTTTTTTGAAGCCCCTCGTGGGAAAAAACAGACAATTCCTACTTTGGAGGTAAGGAACTGTACTGGCTTTCTAACTTGTTTGTAAATTAGAGTTATGAAACAGCCATAAGAGGGTATGAAACATACATAAGAGCAAACAATGTATAAAACTATAATTTTTAACTGATCTGTTGAAAAAGCTTCTGTTTCAGCATTTGCTCGCCTTTATTCATTGTTTTAGCCTGTTCAATTAGATAATGTAACCAGACCAATAAAATACATAGGGGATATCACATTTGTCTCTTCTGTTAAGTAACAGACATTTGGCTGACTTAGTCATGAAAATCTCACTAGACTTCTGTGTGCCTTTTCTGGTACCTAAACACCTTTGAAAATTGCAGATTAGTTTGCCCTAATCTTGCTGTGGAAAACATCATGTCTCTCTTTACATAACAATGCAATATAGTACGCATACTACATAAAGGCAAGGGTAGTATATTGTAGCTATAATGTTTTGTTTTCTCAGAGATAGAGCCTTGTCATAGGGCAGAGAGCAAAAATGGATAATTTTCAAATAATATTTTCCATGAGAATGAGAGGCAGTATTAGAATATATAATTTTTTTCCTTTAGCCTGGAAGGGCAGGTAAGGTAAAAATTTTTAAAATATTTCTTTAGGTTTTGGAACTTAAAGTTAATAGAGGTAAAATTACAGATCTCAAATAAAATGCTGAATAATAAGAAAATAAGTGATTAACATGTTAAAACATCATATCTTTCAGTCATGATGTATCTTTCAGTGCAAGGACTTTTACTTGAAATCAGATATGGAAGAAAAATGCCTGGGAAGATGCATACTCTATCTCAAATGGGTTGTTTTTGCAGGTAGAAAAGATTGGCTGGGCATCATGGACAAGCGTTTTGGGCTCTTGCTGTGAAGGAATTTGGCCAATAATTGGTGAAGTCACAGATGTAACTGCTTCATGCCTCACTAGTGATAGTAAAGTATTAGCCACAGGAGATGATTTTGGGTTTGTGAAACTGTTCCGATACCCTGCTAAAGTAAGTAATTTTCAGCTGTTTATGGTGAACATTAATTAATAAATCTGCCCTTTCAAAACAGTGAAATCACTCAGAACAAAATAGTGCTTTTATATTCTTCTCCCTATGATCAAAGAAAGGCATTCAGTATTACATCGCAGTTTGCAGTGCATTAAACTTGCAGGTGGTAAGAATAACCATTCCAGGTGAGACTATAGAGCCATCTCATGCAGTGTCTTGCTGCTGACAGTGGCAAATGCACAGGAAAACTGTAGTAATGGGAATGCTTTGGAAAACAATGAACATCTCTTGCTCACTTACATTTCTGTCATGAATTTAAGGACCTTCATTCTGTTCAACCTCAGTAATTTTTTTGTAAGATGAAGAGCTTTAATATTATTTAACCATGCATCATAGAAAAGCCATTACAGAAGCACATTATATTTTTACTACTCTTCCAGAACCTTTCTAGATTTCCTGTTTATTTAGTAGTAAATATGTCTTCAATTTTGAAATGTTGCCATGATAAGGATGGTAACAATGCACAAATACTGACTCAACATATTCAATGTGAATTTTATTCTAAATCAGTTATCATCTCTCTTAGGAAAAGTGATCCAGTGTTAATTGCTGGAATCTGTTTATAAACTAATTCTTGCATGCTTGCTATGGAGATATGGTTAACAATTTCATGAAGTTGCTATAGGAGAGGGACTTGGCAAATCATGTGATACAATCATATGAAATGAAAAACAGCTGAAGCATGAACTGTAAAAAAGTTAAGACATGTCATTGTGCACTGGCAACTCATTTCAGTTTTGTCTAGCAAACTGGTTAAATTTGATCCTTGCCTTTCTTTTTCCCTTCTAAGGGAAAGTTTGGAAAATTTAAGAGGTATGTTGCTCACAGTACCCATGTAACAAATGTCCGTTGGACCTACGACGACAGTTTGTTGGTCACTGTTGGAGGAGCAGACACCTCTTTAATGCTGTGGACTTATGAGATGGAAGGACATCGGGATAGCAGGCAGTGTGACAGTGAAGAGTCTGATCTAGATTCTGAAGAAGATGGAGGTGAGTAATAATTTATAGAACTAGCTGGATTATGCTATTTCAAGAAGACTTTATTTTATTAATGGAAAACTGCTAATTTGGAAATAATCATTTTATAGATTGTTTTGATTGTAAGTTGTGAAGAGTCTTCAAAAATGTTAAATAAAATTTCTTTTTGGGGAAAGGACTGTTAAACTGCTGACAAGAAAATGATCGAAATGTTTGACTTACTGCTGCTTTGAGTTAGAGTATATAAATAGACTCTTTAAAAGAAAAAAATTTGTGTCAATGTCTATAAAAATAGAATCATCACAGTTTAGATTTAGGCACCAATTCTAAAGGAATTATACTAATATATATACTATATATTAATCTGTGTAACGTGAGATCACAGTTATCTTGATGTTATAGCATCTTTTTCCATAACATGGAAGCGTAGTAGACTGAGGTAGACTGATGTTGATAAATGGAACAATCTATTGCGAGATCATAAAATCAATAGTTATAAAGTATTAATTACATTTTGTAGTAAATTTCTGCTGGTTTTGCCATACTTAGTGTTCTCCTTTTCATGTTATACTTCCAAGGGTTCATGAGCCTCCAAACTTGTTTTCTCTTCTGCCAAGCGCAGTTTTTACTCCGTGTCAATTCCTCAGTCTTCAAGCACTTTCAAACTATCACTGCTACTCTTTAAATAGTTCTATGTAATAAATTATCTTCAGTTTTCATTAAAATCTGCTAAATGACCAAAGAAACACTTTAAATATCAGAGACATAGTAAACATTAATTGGAGAAGAGTTTTTATTCACTGTCTTTCTTCTTAAAATTTTTGAAGAATATGTCCACAAAGTAATTTAATTGCCTACAGGAGGACTTGTCAGCTTTAACTTTCTAAGTCAAAAATTGCAATTTTCAGAGGTTTTGTTCAGCTTCTGTCTGTGACCTGTTAGCACATCTTAGCCCTATAACCTTCCTTAGGCTCTTACACAGAACCCTCTTAAGCTATGTGTTTGAAAGTACTCTAGAAGAGACAGATCTGTGAAGCTTTATAAGAAAAGACACCGACATCTTTTCCACAAAAGTTTCTCTTGGTCATGTCCTATTAATTTCAGTTAGAGTTAAGAACTATTCACAGTGTTGGTGCTAGAAGTCTCTATCTTAAAAAAATAAATAATGGTGGGTGAGTAACAACCCTGTCACTATTTAGCTTTTTTGCCATGTTTACCATAGTAAACATCACCTTGATATACCTGACTATCCCTAAGCATTGTGTAGGAACCCTGTGCAGACCTATAGATTCCATCGTAATGGATGGATCCTGGAACTGAGAACAACCAGGTACCAAATCTTACAGACCTTAAGAGCATGTGTCAGGTAGTGAGGTCCTTTGTTAGTGATCCTAGTTAAGGCCAACCAAGCAGAAATGGGATAGCTTTGAACTCTTTAATTATTTTTTTGACGAAGATATTGTACGGAATTTTTTTCTTAGAATACCTTTTATTAACAATGTTCGTGATTACCAGCTGCTTTCTTTCTGTTGTGTATTTATGTTACTAATAATAGATGCTATAATTGTTTTTGTAATCCAGTACATTGTTGAAATCTGCACAAATTATGATTTAATTTTTTTTTCTGGTACCTTAGTTTGGTTTGATACTGTTCACTCTGGTTTTGTTAGGTTATGACAGTGATGTAACAAGGGAAAATGAAATTAATTACACCATCAAAGCCTTATCAACAAACATTAGACCAATGTTTGGAATTAAGCCTCATCTGCAACAAAAGGAGCCAACCTTAGATGAAAGGTAATTACTAAATTATAAGCCTCATCTGCAACAAAAGGAGCCAATCTTAGATGAAAGGTAATTACTAAATTACAATTCTAGCCAAGAAATCAATCTGAAAAGATAATAATAGTAAAACAAAATTATAGTGAAGTATATAATTCTTAACTTAAAAGGATATGTATAAAAAGAGTCTGAACATTTCTTTGGAGGAAAGAAAAAGAAAATTCTTACTGAAGGACTAGGCTGTATATATTTTTCAGAGAACACAAAAGACTACAAATGGTGTATGTATATTTTTATGTTTGGGGAGCTTCTTGAGATAATTGATTTATTTGCTGGTGTTTAAGAATATGTTCTTTTTGAAACTTAAATACTAAATGGTATCTAGTGATGGCATCATAGGCATTAGCCTGTACAATCTTTTTCATGAAACACAGCTCTCTTTCTTGGTTCGGCCAACAAAATACTCTGACAAATTCAGCTCTAATTGCTTGTTGCACTGCTTCTATCTCCACATAACTTGTACCTTCTGTCTACAGTGGTTCTGCATTTTCTGTTAATGAGTCTTGGAAAATGAAGTTGCTTGCTTTGCAGTGTCAGCTGTATTGCTTGGTTCACTATTATATGCTTTAGAAGTGAATGGGTGAGGAGCAGAGTAGAATAAGAACAGAAGGTAAAATAGATGTGAAATAGAAAAACAATTTATAACCACTAGAACATTAGCTGTTGTAGAATCTGCAACCGAGCACAGGACTCTGAAAGTTGTTGTTTGTTGTCAGCAAAATAGATGTGGACAGTATATGTGAGGGAGAAGGAAAGAGGGATTCCTAACATGGCAATTGAGGAATGCTAATATTAAAGAGAGGGAAGTAAGGAAAACAACACAGTATAATTAGATGTAACGATATAGTGAAATAGCAGATTGGAAATTTCCTGCAGCAATGTGAGGAGTTCTGTTATGATGCTCATGGCTCTTTCCACAGTGAAGCTGGACACATCTGTGATACACTTGTTGAGAAATGCAATTTGAGGTTGTGGGAGTTTTTTGTGTTTATTTTGTTTTTAAATTGTGTTACTGAAGGAGGGAGTGGGATGCCTGTGTATAATCCCATGGTTCCCTGTCTTGCATTTATAATGAGAAATGGTCTTTCTCTTTTTTAATTAGATTATTTGATGTGGAAATCAAAAAGAAATAATGTGCATGGTATGAAAGCTATGATTAAAGATTTTTTTTTTTAAATGAAATTGTAAACCTCTTGTGTTTCTTTCAAGAATTGTTTCTGGAAGCTGAGTGAGTTGTGGTTTTCAGTTTCAAATAAAATATTAAAAGAGAATTAATTCTGTAGTAAGGTAATTAAGTTCTGATTCAGAATGCATAAAAGTTAATGAAAGAATTCCATTGATTGCATTATTAAAAGTCTGGGGCCCTAAAACTTCAGAGAAAAGTTTTTCGTAAAGAGTAAAACCAGGTTATGGTTACTGTATATATTTTAATTTCTGTTCTGCTAAAGTTAATATTGTATAAGATTGGTAAATGTTTTAGTCTACTGTCATAGATATTAATTTTTATTTTATTTTTATTACTCTTTCCTTTTGCTTCCTATGAAGGCAGGGGGTAGTAAGGTAAGTTTATTTACACAAAGTCCAGGATTAAATGCATTTTAATAACAAACTGCGTAGGAAAGTAATTGGACTTTGAAATAGAAGTGAAGGATTTATCTCTTTACTATTAAATAGTATCTCGTTAATGGGTAGAAAAGAGAGAAGGATCAAAAAAATCCATCCAGTTCTCAGTCTGAGTTGACATGAGTGAACACTACATAGAGTATTCAGGAGGAGGTGTTCAAACCTCATCCTCCTTTCCTCAATACTTTGGAATGACTAAGGAACAGCTTGACTTCGGTAGCCGGACTCAGAGCTTGCCTAACTGCTTGTGGACTTCTGTAAGACTGTATTACAGTGTTTTTGTAGAGGTCCAACATGGAATAGAGAGTGCAGTGAGCATGTTGCAGAGATGCCTGAAGTGACTGTTTGAGCAGTATCACCATGTCTGCAGCATTGTGTTGGAGTTAATAAAGCTTCAGGAACGAGAGGAAAATTATTGCCTTGGCTGCAGCATTTTACCAATGTGCTATACTACTTGAGGATCAGAGCTGCTGGGTCCACATAGTGTTCATATGGGAGTCTCTAGCTTAGGTGCCTGCATTAGGTTATGAGCTTTTGCACATACTCTATTTAGAATATATGCAAACTTAAAAACATGCTCTTACATTTGTAGCACAACAAATCCTTAGGCTGTAGGCCACCCTTCAGGCTTGTAGACTGAAGTGCCAGGCCACTTGGACCTACACTGATTAAGAAAGGAGAAGCCCTCTCATACCTACCTGGACTCTGTTTCAATGAAGTCACATACCTGTGGTGCCAGATGATACAATTGTGTTAAATTCTGTGTATCCTTCTTAAAGACAACTTGACATAATCAAGAAAGCTGCTGTCTTCATCTAAATTTTAAAACAGACCACTAGCAACCTCTATCAAATTAATTCTGTTTTTAGGCTTTTGAAAAAAAAAGTGCATCTGTAAAGTCTTTGTTTCTGTGTAAGTTTTCAGAGCATGTTAACTTATACAGAGTTTTGCTTTGACCCTGACTGAATGCCAGGTGCCCATGAAAGCTGCTCTATCACTTACTTCCTCAGTTGGACTGGTGAGAAAAAATATAACCAAAGGCTTGTGGGTGGAAAAAAGGACAAGGACAGATCACTCACCGATTACTGTCACAGGCAAAACAGATTCAACTTGGGGAAATTATTTGAATTTGTTACCAGTCTAATCAGTAAAAAAACTAAACCTTAAAACACCTTACCCCCACTCCTCCCATCTTCCAGAGCTTAACTTTACTTCTGAGTTCTCTACCTCCTCCTCCCACAGCAGCACAGGGGGACAGGGAATGGGGGTTGCAGTCAGTTCACCCGTTGTCGCTGCCACTCCTTCCTCCTCAGGGGAAGGACTCCTCACGCTCTTCCCCTGCTCCAGCGTGAGGTCCCTCCCATGGAAGATAGTCCTCCATGAACTTCTCCAATGTGCGTCCTTCTCATGGGCTGCAGTGGATCCAGCATGAGTCCTTTGCATGGGATGCAGTCCTTCAGGAACTGACTGCAGTAGCATGACCCCCACAGGGTCACAAGTCCTGCCAGCAAACCAGCTCCAGTGTGTGGGCTCCTCTCTCCATGGGGACACAGGTCCTGCCAGGAGCCTGCTCCAGCACAGTCTTCCTATGGGGTCACAAACTCCTTCAGGCATCCCCCTGCTCCAATGTGTTGTCCTCCACGGTTGTCCGTCCACTGTGGATCTCCATGGACTGCAGGGGGACCACCTGCCTCACTGTGGTCTTCACAGTGAGCTTCAGGGGCCTGGAACACCTGCTCCCCCTCTTTCTTCACTGAACCTGGCGTTTGCAGCATTGTTTCTCTCTCATGTTCCCACTGCTCTTCTCCAGTTGCTGTTGCTAGCAGCTTCTCATAACGTCACCCCAGCAGCCCCTCCTGCTACCCAAACCCTGCTGTGCAAACACAGTACAACTGTTCAGAGTGCACACTGTACATCCATGTCATTCCATGTTATGTGTAAGATTGTTAATGCTGACTGTCAAACATCAGAAGAGATATGATTCTTGTAGTAACACTTTATTGGAATCCATGTAATCTCAGGATCACAGGTGCACACTAGTGTACAATGACACTAGTGTGCATTCTGAGAATGTCTTTCAACTAATTTAGACTTCGTGTATGGAGGAGATTTCTATTCAGAAACTATCTGAACCTCTTTTACTAGAGTGTAGGAAGTGTTTAATTCTCTATGGGAGAAGATGGAGTTAAATACTACAAGATAATTGAGCTCCAAAGCTATGTATAAAGACTTTAAACAGCAAACCAAAAATGTGGTTACTACTTAAGATTGTGCCTGACAGCTGATATGTAATTCATAAACCCTAGCTTAATAATGAAGTTTCTTCTATATAAAAGGAGTATGACTTTTAGTATGCAGAGTGTTAAATGAGATAAAAATAGAACAGTAGAAGAAGAAGTACCTTACCTGAAATCTCATATGCTTCCTAGTTCTGACTCACAAAAGCACATCTGCAAGGCCAGGAGCTGTAGTCTGACTCCGTGGCCTGTATTTAGAGTCACGTATTGCTCAAATATTGATTCACTAAAATTATTTCGATTGTAATATTTATGAGAAAGGTTGAGTTGACCTTGGGTTTTTTTAAGCAGTAGGATGACATAGGAAATGACACTTTTATGCCATTTAGTCTATCAAAAATTCAAATACATATCAACACGTGTGTCAAAACAGTGGTTTTTTTGCTAAAGTGCTGCAGAAACCAATGAAGGAATCCCTAGAGTCAGAAAGGGACAGCAGGCTGAAGAGGCTGCAAAATGCTGTAGTCCGGTGGGTAGGTAAATTCTCTGTGAATGAACATGCGATTCTGCTTTTGCTGCAGCATAATTATTTTCTTCCAGTGGCCCTTAATTCAAAATCTGAATGCAGTTCCCAGAACATGAATCTGAACTAAGGATTACTTTTGATCTTCAGCAAATAAAGTTTCCTATTCTGAGCTTTATGGTTTTGCTCATAAATTACTTTTTTCTTTGAAATAGCAGAAGTTAAAAAAAATTTCTTTTTACCTTCACAACAACACAGTTTTACTAAAAGCAGTGGACATTTCTGTGTCTTCATCATTTTTACGCCTAACACATTAACTGGAGATGTGGGTTGCATCAGCTTCTACTTCCAGGTCACACTGCCTTTATTTTTCTGTCAGGACAAACGTGATTTTCCCAAGTTTTTCTGGGACTTTTTCTTCTTTAAGCAATTCAATAGTCAAAAGAAAATAAGGGAGGGAGTTATTTTTTTTAAACCTAGAGATGCTAGTGCTGTAAAAGTTGATACGCTGAATAGAAATACGTTAAAGCTTTAAATTTCAGGCAACTTTTAAAAAAGACCTTATGGATTTGAATTCAAGATTTTATTCAGATTCAACTGGTTTAAGGTTTGCTTGCAGTGTTGTCAAAGGCCACCTCTACTAATAGATACCATTCTCTAGTAGTGAAATTACCATACTATGTCACTGAAATGGGAATACTTATTTCAACTTCAGTTGAAAACACAAAATGCCACTGGCTGTGAGGCAGCGCTTAGGTCTGTAATTTGAATTATTTATAATTTCTGAATAATAATGTTTATAGGTGATATTTTTTTCTGTGAAAAGATGCCTACTGTGTCTCTAGCTTGTTTGCGTAATAGCACTATGCATACTCAGCAACGCAAAATAAATTTGAAAACCATTTTGATCCTTTAGTAAGGATCTTTTTCTACTATTTTTTTGCTAGATAAATTACTCAGAAAAAAATCCATGATGATTGATTTTGAAAACACAAAACACTTTTGGCTCAGCTACTTCCTGAACTGCAAATCACTGGAGGTTGGGAGATGACTCTGGAGAATATCACTCCATTCTTATTCTGTTCTTATGTTCCCTGAAGTTTGCTGTTTGTCACTGTCAAAGGGGAAATGCTGTTAATAATGTCACTTACATAAGAATGGCTGTACCAAGAGATCTCAAAACTAAACAACCAGGATTCCAGTAATTTTTCACCATAAATTTTAAAGATTTGCAGGCAGCTAAAACCATTACTCAGTCCATGTGCTGAGATCTCTTGGATGAAAAGATCCCAGTGGCTTATATCTTTCAAAAATTCTTTGGATGTTTTGCATCCACTCCCAGGTAAATTCCAAACCAGGCATTGTGGCAAAACTGATTTTATTTATATATTTCCTTATTTTTTGTCTTGAAGATTTTTTTTGAGTGTTTATAAGAACTTATGGACAGATGTAAAAATGGGAAGGAAACAAAAAATGATTTACAAACTAGTCCTTTACAGATTCAGAAGTGAAGAATTTTTACCCAATACAGACAGCAAATAAAACTAAATTGTTTTTCCAAAGGAGTGAGAGAGGGAGGAAGCTACTGAAATGAGATTTCCTTTATCTGAACCTCATAATTATCCCCTTGTAATTGCCACTGAAGGAGAAATTCAGAGATTTTAAACAAACATTTTCCATATGTTTTAGATAAATGAACAGAATGCAATTACATTTTTCTGTTTGCTAATCTAGTTACTTGTGATATCAATGTAAATAGCACGAATTCCAGAGCTCTTTTTTAAAAAATCATCTTCTGCTTTTACTTTGTCAACTTGTGTGATCTGGGAGAGGAATCAAAATGAAAAGTTATAGCAAGAGATTTTGTGATAGCAGCTTCTTCTTTCTCTCTCTTCCCTGTTTGCAGAATAAATTAGATTACAGGAAAGTTTAAATTTAAAGTTAACTTCTTTAAAAAACAACAGTTTAGAAAACAGGCCTTTTTGAAGCCAACCTTTATGCCCATTGAAATGTGTGTTAGTACATGGCATTACCCTTGAGACTGAAACCCCTGAAATTTCAGATTTCATTCTTTCCAAGCACAAATGTAATTATTATTAGTTTCTTGTATAAAAAGCTGTAGACTGAAACATCATCATGGAAAGGAATAGTCTTCTTTTACCAGTTTGAGGTAATTATTTCTTTCTCCCAAAGATGAGCTAAAACTCATGTCTTTGAGGAAATGGAAAAGCCAATTAGCAAAGTATCAAGTTTTACCAAATAATCTCCTTTTTTGAATGCAAAGAGAAAAATCTATTAATTTTGCAACTAAAAAGGAAATGTCTAGAGGAATGATTGCATGGCCCACTGATGGAGGTTGGAAGATTTGTATTTGATTTACGATCTGTGTAGACTAGTTTTATCAACACAACCTAAGAAGTTATCTGAACAGAATGCATTTATTGAAGAAAGGGGTAACTGGAACACAGGCATATTGCTAGATAGGTTGAATACAGCTTCATGGAAGTCTTCTGTATTTCAGTGATGAAGACTGAACAAAAGCCTTTTATGAAATCTGCCTTGTACCAGTTAGGTATCCAGCCATATCTCCATATGCATAAACGTTTGCTAGCTAGTAATTTGATGTGTCATATGTGGTCTGTATGGTAGAATTGGATATTAAAGAATTGAAACTACCAAATCAAAGCTAAAAAGTTTCCTCTGACTATATGAAAATTTGTTTCAGTGGACTCAGGAAAATTCTAAGAGAAAACTGAGCTCCGTTCTTGGAGAATTTCTCATTTCCCCTGCATAGAGCTTACTGTGAAAATTATCTGAAGGTATTTGAATTCTGTAGTCATTGAAGAATTGCATGTTATTGACTGTAAAACATGTTTAAGCTACATTTGGATTTTATTGTGAGAAAAGACTTAGCTGTTTCCTATATGAGGGAACAGTGCATCAGTCTTGGATTGCAGGATAAAGTTAGAACTAATTAGAAGAGATTGAGTAAAACACATTAATTTCAATGGGTGAAGAAATCAATTTGTAAATTGGTGAGTTGTTAACATTGTGTTCTTAATTTTCAGGTAAGTTTTTCCTAAATTATTCCCTAAATTATTTTTGCTTCACTTATAAGTGAAAAAAACTAACTCGTGTCCTCCTTGCCGCAATGGAGTTACGTGGTTGTTCTAACCACATCAGTGGAAGTGTACCCGCTAATCAAACGAATGGAAAGTGCCCGTGCATACTACAAATATTAGGAAATAATCTATACATGCCCATATATTCTGATGGTTAATAATGATTTTCAGCTAGTTGAGGTACAGGAGTGTGCATCATACCTGACTGAGGAAACCCATCCAGTGCAGAGTATCTTCAGTTAACATAAGCTGGATCAAATAGTCATGAAAAAACAGTATATACCGGCAGAGCTCAATAGCCCACACATTTTGACTAGCTGAGGTAGTTGTATTTTAGTATAACTGAATGTATTTTTATGAGTGAACTTGAATGTCTGTCTCTTAATAGTGAGTTGTCTGTTCTATCAGCTAATTTTGTGCATTAAATTCAAGTGTTGTGTTTGCCAACTCTTTAAACACTTGATATACCTCAGAGGTTTTTGGGTGTGCTTCTGATTTCTTTCTCTGTTTACAGTAGGAATTATTCCTAAGAATTTTATTCTCATACAAACACATGTTCATAATTCCCATTTAAGTGAATGGGAGTTTTCTATATAATTAATAGATTTACACAGTCTATGAAGTGAGTAATCCCCTTGTTGTAAAAAAAGTAAACAAACCAGGAAGTCAATAGTAATTATTTATATGAATAATTCACTGACACCTAACTTTTAGCCAAACTTGTATAAGTAATCCTTTTCTCTTTCCCATCTGCTGCTGAAAAGAGGTTCCAGGTAATGCTTTTATTTTGCTATCTAGTCCATCATATACTATCATCTCCCATTTTCTTTAAATAGCCATCTGTCATGTTGGGTGCTGTACCATGCACCTATCACTCTTTAGAATATTGCTGTATTACAAATTATAAATTACATGTATTCATTGTAGTTGTTTCATAAAATAGGCCAGATTTTTTTAAACCTACCAATATAAAATTAACTCCATAAACTATTAAACTGCCCTATGTTTTACATGTAGTGTTTTTCAATAATATTTATTAAAATATAGAGATTAGCACTCTTTCCCTTTCCAGTTCCCTAATGCATAGCTGTTTTGCACTTGATGGGACAGACTCACCTGACATGTCAAGGTGTATATATTATTAAATTAGATTACCTATATCTGCATTAATAGATACAAACTGGCACTTACTACTCATAGGGCACTTGAAAATATTTATGAGTAATTATTACCAAGAAGCAGTATTTATAAACTACCACATTTCATTATCTTCTAATGGAAATCAGACCTCTATAAATTTTTACAAGTGACTTTGAAGATCTTGCCAAGAGCAAATTGAAAGAAGTCATCCTTACTTTTAAAATTCATTCTATACTTCATACTTATTCTGTTAATAACTTTAGAAACTCAGTATCAATAATGAAAATAGGGAGTGAAATACAACATCATACAAGACATGGGTAGTAGTATCAGTAATGCTGAAGGTATGTCTAAAAGTGTGAAAAAGGGATTTCTTTGTTTCACACACTACTTAGAAATGCTTGTATGCAATTGTTATGGTTTCATAACAAGAAATATTAAAATAGATATACCAACTCTATTTTCATTTTGAAAATGAAGCACCAATATTAAGATATTTATTTCCCTTATGATAGATGGCTGGAACTCTCCTTCCACATGCTCAAACTGAACCCATCTATATGTGCATTTACCCCAAAATCTTATTCATGCTCTCCTTCCCATCTTTTGCACACAGTTTTTGAGCATGCAACCAGTTATGCATACAGGCATATGACCACTGTGTGTTGTATATGCCATCAGTCACTTTCCTACACATTAAATAGCAAGTGAAAAATATCTTCAGCTTTCACACCTTCAAAAATGCACTTGGAAAATGTATTCTTCTGTTCTTCAACATTCTTGCTTTTAAATGCACAAGTTGTCACCTTGAAACTTAACCGGGAAAAAAATACTTATGTGCTTGTAATTTGCATTCTGGTTCCACTGCTCTGGATCAGTATAGAGTCAGCCTTCCATGGATAGGTACTTCAATAAATTGTTTAGGTGACCTGTTAGATAATAAAGCTGAGTAAAAGTTGCCAAGTTTTATTGACCAGTGTACATTCCCTTTATTCTGTTGTGTGGTAATGTACAGATGTTAATGTACTCTAGTGATTGGCTAAGGTTGATATCAACCTATATTTGTATCCATGCAGCCTTTGAGTATAGACAGTCTTCTCAAGCAGTTGTTTAATGTGAGACTGTTTTACCTCTTCTCCCATTCTATCATGAGGGATTAGCAGATAGCAAGTGTTATAAAAGTACCATATTCTAGAATGAAGCAGCAGAGAAATGTTGAGTTCCAGTAACATGTTGATGCTTCACAGCTGAGTAAGGTGGCACTGTGATTTTCTTTTTACTCCTTAATATGTCTTTGATAACTGGATTTCTTTTCCTCCAGAAGTCTTTTTGGGTTCTGCAACATGCCAATAGAAGCAGCATGCACAACAAACAGCATGGACAGTCTCACATTTCTGCAGTACTCCGTACTATACCTGCTGTTTGATTTTATTGCTGCTACATGGGATGAGAGAAGAGGTAATCTGACAGTGGAAAGCTGATTCTTGGGAAAACTAATGGTTAGAACAACAGAATCACTTGTATACAGTCTTCCAGTTTTTGGCACTTCAGCATTGTTCCCAATTCCCATGTTTAAAAAGAGAAAGCTACATGTTGCATTTACTTAATTTAAAAAAAAAAGGTTTCAAAGTCAACATTATCTAAGTGGTTTTTAAGAAAACATTTTTGTATAAGTGCTTTTTAGTGAACTTGCATTTTTAAGTGGGATCCTAGTTACCTAATAAACGAGCAGCAATTATGGAGGTGCCAAAGGAATTCAGAAATTTTAATTAGAATTCAAAGTAAACTTGTAGGTAGGAAAAAAATTTGGTTACCAGCTGTTTATATCATTAACTTTTTACACAAATCAGGTATTAGATATGTTTCAATAACTATAATTCTTAGCCATAAAATAACAGGTTATGTAGAATCATGGGTATTTGCAATTCATTTAACTTGTTAATCCTGCTCATTCTTCAGAGACTTTTGATTTCATAGGCAGAGAACTGGTTATTGTTTTGTCATTTAACTTCACAGATTGTTAGTACTAAAAAACTTAAAAATTCCCTTTTAAGCAGTATTTATATTCATATGCAAAAAACCCCAAACCACTTAAAAATCAAAAAAACACTTTATTTGTAATATTTTGTGATATCAGTGTGACCATTTAAAAAAAATATTGGGGAAAAAAATTCTTTTTAGGAGAGAAGAGGGAATCTTAATGTAAATTTACCTCAGGTGTTTAATGAAGCTGTCTGATTTATTCCTCCTTCTCCTTGCCCCACCCCAGCAAATTTTAAGAGGAACTGCACTGTATGAGTTTCTCTTTGTCTCTTCATTTAATTGAATGAATATGGGCAGGTTTTTATTCTCTGTGTCACCGAAATGCTTTCAGAAAGCCCATTCCATGTACTGAATCTGTGCCTTTCAATTTCTGTTCATGCATTTCAGTAGTTTTACTTGATTGGATTTGATTCAGTTTGGGTAGCACACAGTGATGACAAGACTTCTACAGCACTGGGAGATACCTGTTGCCTCCTGATGAGTGTATTTGTAACTGAAATTGCTCATCTGCTGTGAAAGTGGGGAACAAACACAGCCAAACATGTTTTCCTCTTTTAGATGACCTCTCTCCATATATATTTAATATGGTAAACACTGGGGAGTTCTTTAGAAATTTAGAAAATTCTAAATAAAAGTGTATTTTCTTTATATTTTAAAATGAAAAAGTGAGAATTTTACCTAGCAGTGCTATTGTTGTAGTATGACAAACTAGATGAGAGGACCCTAGGAGTCAATGATGGGATAGGACAGAAGAGAAGACATGGAAAATAGCTTGGCAGGCTAGGAATTTCACATCAAGTATAAAAGCTGGTTGAGAGACAGTTGTGATTCAAGAGTGGTCATGAAATTGGATGTTGGGATTGGTGACAGAAATGAGATAGATTCCATGGTTTCTATGCTGGTCACTGTGCTTGTATAGACGATGAAGACACCCAAGACTGTGATTGGTTTGCTTTTCCTTCTCTTTTACAAAAGTTAGGAGATTACTTTTTCACCTTCACATACTGAAAGTCTGTGAGCTAGTTCCAGACTATAATTGAAAAAGAAATTCAAATGTCTTGCTTTTCTGTTGCAAGGTATATGTGAATCCCTTCTATTTGGAAACCTTAGAGAGGAAAAAAAGAATTGAAGACCTTTGAGAATGAAGTCTGAGGGTACATTCCCACCACACAAATTTCAAGCAGGACTGAAAGACTGTATTTAAATGCTGCTTTCTTTTAACTTGTCTCTGAACAAGTAGACCTTTAGTGCATGTCCATATTGGACTCCTTTTCTGACCTGTCTTGCTATATATGGTCAAGGTCCCCAGATTTTGCCTTTACTGCCAGTTTATTAGAAGCCTGTTTTTTAATAAAAAGAATTTTGGGAGTAGCAAAAACCAAGTGTTAGACTACCATTCTTCGTGAAGTTGTAGAAGTCTTTCTCCATACTTAAGTTAGTGATCTCTGTTCTAACTTGCACTTATTTATGAAGAAATAGGAAATATGATCTTTCATCTTCTTTCACGCCTTGAATTTTCTTTTTACCTTTAAATTATTATTTCATACTTTGCTCTGATAAGAATTTAATGCAGCCCATATTCCCTCCCTGTGAAAAGACTCAGAGTGTTAACTAACTATGCAGTGTAAAGTAGCAATATTTCTTGGTATATCTGGACTTGATTTTCTATTGTAAAGGTTTCACATTTCATAAAATCTAGATGTATGATGCTGAATTGGAGTGATCCAGGTATATGACAGACTTCTTTACCAGAGAGAAATTTTTCATCATCTATTTTTCTTTTGTCATTTTTTTCCCATAAGTACTTTACAGGTTTCTAAGAGTAGAGGAAGTAACTGGAACATCTCAGAACACAGTTTGTAGTTGCAGTATAATTTGCATTATAATGTGTACAAATATTTTGTTACATGATACGACATCAATCTATAAAGATACTGAAATTAGACAGGATGAAGAAATAAAGCTAAGAAAATGTTATTTTATTTGAATAACTGTAGTTAAAAATATACAGTGTAAAAACAAATCATATTTTATTGTTCTTAGAAAACACAGTCATTATTTTGAATCAAATTCATCACTCAAGAGCAGGAGCAGAGGTGAAATTAAAAATGCTTTGTACTAGGAAGGAATATGAAAAACGAGCTAACCTGTTGCTTTATGTATGATGTTAGTTTGTTAAACACTGCCTACTGGATTAAATCATCTGGATGTCATTGAATCTATACATAGAATTTATTTTTAAATTAATTGTTCCTCTTAACAGTCAAGCTTACAGGTTTCTTATCACTGCCACAAATGCTGTATCTACAGAATCAATAACCAATGCTCCTGCAAATTACTAGGAATAGTTCCATAATTTTAATAAATAAAGCTCATTTGTTTGTATGTTTCTTTGTATATGAACAGTTGAACATAATGTGAAAGATATGTTGCAGATACTTGTTAAATATAACCAGCTGAGATTTCCTGATTAAATCTGGACTATTCAGAACAGTGGAACATAAATTATGGCTCTAACTCCTGCATTTGCATGGTCATGGTTTACTGCCAAGTAAGCATTGATCGATATCTCATATCTGCTGATATAAGAGTGAATGGGCAGGTGCACCTGGAGTTTTTTGCAAATTATTACAAAAATAGGAAAAGTTAGGGTGTACTGAAGGCATGTGGGAACAGGAATGAGTATCCCAAGTATTTAGATTAATCAGGTAATTAATCATTTTTACTTTATTCAGTAAAAATTACTATAGAGAAGATGGAAGTACCTTAAGAACATAGCTTGAAAAAGCTAAGAATATTTTATAAGTGGTCAATCATTTTAAAACAAGCCTTTGCATTAACCCCATGGACTGTTGAAGAATTGTTAGAGAACCTGGCATGTTAAAGGATTTTGGGTTTTGTTTTTCTCCTTTGACAGAGGTATTCCTTTTAAAGATAAATACAAATATGAGTTAAGTAGGATAGGGTATAAGTTTTCCCTATGCATTAGCAGGTTGGAAGGTACTGTGTTAGTATGGAATGGGTGACGGACAGCCTTCTCTTATTCACAGTTCTTTATTTCAGACCACCAGTTAGTAGGGCATTGCCACAGCCGGAGAAACTTCAGACAAATAACGTGGGGAAAAAAAAGAGACCTATAGAGGTAAGAAAAGCACTGATCTCCTCTTCTTCTCCTTTTAGGATTTTGTTTGCCGGAACATGTGTCTGTGGATACATTAAATGATTGTTTTATGTTAAATACATCAAAGATGGGAATAGTAACTAGTGGGTAAATAGCAGAAAAAGTGGGAGAGCCTGTATTTCTTTTTCTTGCAAATTAAATGGAGTGCAACTTAATTCTTAGTAATCATAAAATCTTTGAAATGTCTGTAGAAATCAATATGTCCTGTGTAGATGACTGGATTGTTAAAAGGTGTATTATCACTAATAAAACTAAACATTTTTTATTCCAAACTTTTTTAAATTTACTCTAAAACTTCATTTAAAATTCATCATTGATAAAAGTTTTAAAAATAATTCTAAAAATTCTATTAATGATGCCTTTAGCTTGGGAACCTGTTTTTTCATTACATGGCAATTGCAAATAAATATACTCACTTTTGATTACTCCGAAGTGGAAATTTCATCTAACCTTGGAAAATGCCGTTCTTTATACCAACTCAAATATTGTCAATGTTATAAAATGTTTGGTGTAGCATAATAAGCAGCCTTTTGACATCAGTGTTCTAGAAGTTTTAGGCTGTAATTCAACTTTCTCAGTTGCCAGCTGGAATTACATTGTGGATCAGTGTTTTTCATTCCTTGTTTCTTAGTGTCTTCCGCATTAAAAGAGTTATGCTCTTCACTGCTATTTGTTTATTTATGTGCATGTGTATGAGTATCTCTTTCTGTGTATATATACATATGTGTGCATATACACACATAAATAGTCTGCAGCATCCACCAGACAGATATGAAAGGGTGAGATGACTGTGTATGACAGGAATGAGCAGCAATGTAAACTGACAGGGAAGGCACAATCTCAATTTCTGTTGGTTTGAGACATCGTTAAACTCCTTTTCATTTACTACATAAGGACATAATTAAAAATTAAATCTTACAAAAGATTGTTAGGTTCATAATTGCTTTAAGGTTTTGAGTATCTAATAGATGTGGATATCTTTTTTAGGACCTAATTTTGGAGCTGGTGTTTGGGTATCGAGGCAAGGACTGCAGAAACAATGTGCACTATTTGAATGATGGTGCTGATGTAATATATCATACTGCATCTATTGGCATCTTGTACAATGTGGCAACAGGTAGGAGAAAATTCTGAGGGAAAATATTTCTTCACATACATGAAGTTACAATTTATGAAGTAACTAATATACTTTAAATAACTATGTGGAAGAACTATTATTTGTTGCTGAAAAATTCAGTCTGTAGAGATGATTCATAATATCTGCATAAGCAAATTAAATATATTGAAATGTTCCTGGTGACTAAACTTTGAAGGAAGTAAAGATTTTATTATTTTGATATTAGTTTTTTGAAATTTGCATGTTAAAATGATTACAGAAACTAAAAGAGCTTAACAACAGGGTCCCTGTAGTTTAATTTTTTTTTTCTAAAATAAGTTAATAGTATTTTTATTTGCTTTACTTTTCAGTCAGCTGTATCACATACGTTCATTCCCAATAACCAATTTAGTTTAGATAACTTAGTCCTTTTTTGAGTAACAAAATGCCTTTTGTTTCTGTGATATTTGAGCAACTTGATGTAGAAAACTTGAAGGAGTAGTTTGGAATTATTGAGTGCTGTGTGTTAAAGTAGAGATAAAAAATTAGGAGTTTCTGTTCTCTGGTTTTAAGCTCCAGAATGCAACATCACCATAATCCTCTTTTCTAAGAAATATTATAAAATTTTCAAATAGTGACCGTGTCTATGTGTGAGAAAGTGTTTTAATTAAAGTTGACCTCTTTTTTTTTTTTTTTTTTTTAGGCTCTCAGTCTTTTTACCAGGAACACAATGACGATATTTTGTGCCTCACTGTTAATCAGCACCCCAAGTTTACCAACATAGTGGCAACTGGCCAAGTAGGTATGTTTGTATTTTTGTAAAAAGAATGAACATAAGAGCATGCAATTAGGGCTTTGTAAGTTCATGATAAATCACAAAAATATTTGATTATGCTATCTCCGTTTGTATGAGTGTTACTCAGTTACCTGTCCTCTTTACATGTTTTTTTTGAATGTAATTTAATAAAGCTGACAAAAAATATTGAGGAATGAAAGAAGATTAAATTTATCTTTTGTCTGGAGTATTATCAAAACTATTTTTTCTAAAATCTTAAGCCCCATGAAATTAGTCTGTTTTTATTGAATGGTCAGCTTGTGTTAGGCCTTCCAAGGTGTCATAGCCCGTCCAAGGAAGCTGAATCAAGCTAAACTTTATTTCTATATGGATTAAAGCCAGAATTCTTCAATTACGTCACACTATGTAGGTTTTATCTTATCAAACAGATTTATAATACGTATTTGGTGGTTTAATACCACATATTTTTAATATTCCTGGCAGAACCAAAACCCTAATGGTGTTTCCCTACAGATAAATTTAAACGTAGAGGGAAAATGTATATATGTTTAATAGTGCCATTAAAACTGATCTATGAACTAACCAGGTTAAAAAAAAAGAAAAGAAAAAGCGAAAACCGCATTGTGCATCTGCATAGCTGATAGAAACTGCTGTTTCTAAATTTTGCAGAATAGGGAGCTTTGTAGTCCTACAATCTGGTTGCAGTTGTTTGTCAGCAGATTCAAACCCACATTGTTTTCTTCAGTGCATAGAATACAGAAAACCCCCTTATTGCATCTTAGTCAAAATAGCTTATTTTTTATGTAGGTGTATTTTAGATGTTTCATCTAAATACAGTCAGTTTTTCACAGTTTATTACCTGCTTTCCTGTGTCTTTTGGATTTTTAGATGCATGTCTCATTAAAATTGACTCATTGATAATAGTAACTGCTTAGCTAAAATAGCATCATGTCTTGGTGAGTTTCTTGCCTTACATAATTTTAAACAAGTTGTTAATAGACATCATTTTAATGGAAAAAATTATCAGCAGATTTTTGCCTATGGTTTGATTGCAAAGAACATTTGCAGGAATTCCAGGCCTTTTATTGTCCTTAGGAATTTGATTTTTCAGCATATTTCTTAATCTGGCTCTGCTTGCTGTTCCGTACCAGAAGAATATGAAATTTCTTTTTATTCAGTGTTCATCTTACCCAAGAAAAACACAGGATATAATGCCTTTTTTTGATTTCATAATCATTGCTACATCAACTAGCAGTAGAACAATTTTAATTGTTTTGTAATATGGATTAAGGCATACAAATCAGGGGGAGATGACACTTAAAAATTAGACTACAAAATATATAGTTTTAAGAAGGGAATTAAATCAGAAAAATGAGCAGGAAGCAAAATATCTTCAAACAACACTTAGCAATATTAAGGAGTACATACTCCTTAAAGAACATGCTTAACTGCTGCCACTTTTCCTACTGATACGATTGGCACAAGCATAGCAATCTTCAAAAGATTTACTGAAACATTATCTCAAGTATTTTTAAACTGTAATGCTAGGCAGAGTCTTGGTAATACTTCACAGTACCTGAACCTTTAAAATCCTGATTTCTTAATGCTCTGTAGATTATTGGGTGTATTTGCAATTTCTCAAGGTCAGACCCAAACTCTACTTCTTAGCAGAAAAGCAATCAGCATTTTTTTTCCAATTAATTTGTTAAAATATCAATACCATGTAAAAAACCTTTTTCGTTTACTTTGACAGAGACCTAACATACACAAAAAGTAGATTTTTGTGTTGTAACTCAAAATGGAAATCAAAATATATTCATTCTATCATTTGTTTCTGATGTGGCTTCCTTTTATCAGTAATTATTCATCTTTAACACTGAAAGCAGTATTGGTGCTGCTGCAATGCAAAGAGATAACATCAAGGTGTGTGTTAAGAAATTACACGAAATGTGGTGTATATTTTCTTTAGCACTTACCTTATTTCTGATCTAATTATCTTTCTGCTGCTTTTCCATTACAGGAGACTCAGCAGATATGTCAGGTAAGGGAAATAAAATTTTAACATCTTCAGGTCTAGTTAGCCTATCTAGTAGTACCCATCTGCAGTTTTATAGAATCATAAGTGATGTGAATTCATTTTTAGTTTATTAAAACCCTGTATCAGTCATATTACTGTCAGCACTGAATATTAACCACAACAACTCAGCAAACTGTAAATATAGAAACAATAAAAAATGTTAGAACACACTTAAAAACTACTTTTGTAGTTGCATATTCCTTTCTTGCTGCTTAGTGATTAGTGAGTTCTAATACATACTGCTACTGTAGCATTCCTGTGTATGCTTGCAGATTTTGCAGACATGTTGGGGCTGACAATTAATGTTTGCTTTAGGCATTCAATTGAGTATAATTTTAATATGCATTTTTAAAGTAAATTCCATTGAGGAGGCCTAGGTGACTGAGTGAAAAAACCAATCACCTTTCACATTTGTGTACAATTGTCATGCAGTTACTACCACTGATCCAAAATGTTGTTATGATGCCAGCTTAATTTTTTCCTGTATCATTTTGGGTCTTTGACAGTTTGACAGTCTTGACTGAGCTATTTTTTATTAAGATGTTGTTTTTTCAACTGCAATCTTAAAAATTCATCACCATCGTGTGTGAATGGGTTCATTGTTGAGCAACCATAATCGTCTTGTGAAGAATCTTCAGAGATGCATAAATGTGTGTTCACGTGTGCTAGAAACTATAATAATCTTCATGTGGACCTAAAGCTTGTTCTGTGAAGAACATATGTACAATGACATCTTTAATGTGTGTTGACTTCTTTTAAATATGCCAAATTGTGCTTGCTCTAAGGATGGGAGGAAGAATATAGGTACCTTTTCCCACACTTTTAAACTGTATAAAAAAAATCAGTGATTATATGGCTATTTATATGAAAGAACATCTTTAGTCCTGCATATGGTGCCTGGACACTTTCCCTCTTTCACTTGCCTTCTTTCTACTGCAACTTCAGTTTGAGCTTGTATATATAACTAAATTCTTTTGTCATTGCTTGAAACAAGCACTCTTACTTTTTTCTTCTTTGTGGAACCATTAGTCTGGAATCCAAGCTGCTGCCTGCCTTCATTTAAAAGTTGAATAGTTTCACTTAAAATTTATCCATGGCTATTTGGCAACTTTCTTACCAAAAACTTTTGCTTTTCTAGTTCCAATTTTCGGTTGTCTATAGTGATGCAGGGGTTCTTGAAGCAGTAATATTTGTAATAGGAAACTCAATTTGCCATTCCAGCCTAATAACTTGGTGTAGATTTGCTCCAACTTACTGAAGATATTTTTTGTCCTTCCAGCCCATGGTAACTTTATCTAACTGCTCCCGGAAGTAGCTGACATCTTAGAAAATCTCTCCTATGAGAGTGTTGAGTACTCCAAAGCAGGATGCAGTGTCAGGACAGAGACATTCAGAAGATGTCCATCAAGTAGGAGGACCCCAGAGTCCATGTCCTCTCTCCTGCAAATCTTGCTCTGAAAGATTTTGCCAGTTCTTATTCAGGAAATCTAGGTGAAATTTTCTGTCTGCCACCCAAAAGGAAAATTTTGGCCAAGGTTATAGGGTATGTGCAGAGGTCAAGGACAATACAGAGATTACCAAGGGGAGTGCTGAAGAGAAAAAAACCATTCAGAGCCATAATAAAGCTTTCTCTTCCCTCAGCTTCCCTTAAGGACAGCAAGGAGTTTGCTGAAAATTTTGGGACATGCCAGTTGTTGTCAACCCCTGCCCTTTCTGTTTTAATGGCATGTCCATACTGTGCTGTAGTACCTTTCAAGAGGTAAAGGTAAAACCATATTGCTGCCATGAGGGGAAATTTCAATGAGAAAGAAAAGAAATTAGGAAGATTTTTCTAAAGACTGGTTTGGAAGAGGTATGGGATTATGTTCAAGAACTGAGTTTCATGGGGCTAAAATTTTGCCTAGGTCCCTGTGCTTACTGTTTCGCATCACTCTTCCAGGGCCTACATTTAGCTGATTAAAAAAACAAAGGTTGAAGCTGAAATAGAACATAGTTTATGTGAATCTGTGTTTATGACAGGAACCTATGACCTCCAGACTCTGCAGTCAAATTTACTAGAGATCAGAAGTAAAGAATTTTGATAATCTTTCTGTCCTGGAAATGCCCTAGATACTGTTCAGAGTTTTCAAATTATGTGTGGATTGCAAGGTCTTTTGAGAAGGCATTACATTTGGGAAAAAACTAGCTGTCATTATGGTAGAAATAGTCACATACATTAATAGCATGGAAAGACAGTTTTTACTGCAAAGAGCTTGCAGTCCAAACAGTGCAAACTAAATACCCTAATTCTTGTACATCAGTAAGCAGGATGATGATTCAGCTGACACTCTCCTTTGAGGGCATGCATTTCAGACAGATGGCCATTTTGTGGAAAGAAGATTTTGACCTTGCACTAATTTCTCTGTAGCTATCAGTTGTCCAAAAGACCCACATAGAAATTACATTCTTGATAAGTTGCTTGATATTTATGAAGTTTTTTGAGTTAGCATGCTGATCTAAGTTTTACTAGAAGAAAAACAGAAGACAGCTGGCTGTCAGGGCTTCTGTGCTTCACAAGTCCCATAACAGGTTAAGCAAAGTTTTCATCTCTGGTAATATAATGAGGCCAACTTGTTTGTTCTATCTAGTGATCCTGTTTACCGTAAATTGGTTTCCAAAGGAGGCCAGAATCTCCTTTCTTTTCTTTCTCTTTTTTCCTTGCCTGATCACAACAATCGTATTTGTCTTACTAAAAAATATTCACTGTTTAACTTATAAGCAAGTTATAAGACATTTCCGAAATGTATCCCAATGATATGTATTTGTATTTGTGTAGCTACTGCTCCTTCTATCCATGTGTGGGACGCAATGAACAAACAGACACTGTCAGTGCTGCGGTGCTACCATTCAAAGGGCGTTTGCTCAGTCAGTTTCAGTGCCACTGGCAAACTGCTACTGTCCGTGGGGCTGGATCCTGAGCATACCATTACCATTTGGAAGTGGCAGGAAGGTAGGAAAGCGATTGTTTTTGTGGAATGTGTTTATAGTTTCAGAGATATGTTGGCTTGAGTCAAGAGTAATTGTAACATTAAAATATCAGAAGATCAAAAATTATTACAATAAATGCTGTGCACTATGCTCTGTTCAACAAGAGCTAAATAAATGTATTTACCTATTCTAGTAACTGCTAAATGTATATCCTTTGAAATTACTGTGTAAAGATCAAGATAGTTCACTGATTTCCAGCCCAAATAATTAAAGAAAAATGTGGTTTTCATTATTTTTTATTATCATTATTATTTCACTCTTCTCTGTTCTTATTCTTCTCCAAAGTCTGATTACTGACTAGGTTGTTATAAAATTATTCCCCAAAATTGCAAATTGCAGAAATGTGGTGCCAGTGCAGCTCCTCTATGCATCTTAAGTGTCTTAAGTGTCTTAAACTATACTACATGTTTTCAAATCGGCTTTGATCTGTGTTCAGGATTCAGGCTAAAGCGATTTGGTGAGCTGCTTTCTCATCTTCTTTCTGTCTGACAAAGCCATGCCCAGATTATGAATTTGATTCTCTGGTCTTAGGGGTTTACTTCTCTCTTTAAGGATTTCTGTTGATCGACTAGTAACTCTCAGAAGTTTAAAGATCAGCTATCAAGTTAATAGAAAATGATCTTTCACAGCTTGTCTAGTGACATCTAATGATGCTTTAGAGATGGACACAATGTCAGGTGTATGTTTATACAATCTTAGGTAAGATGAAGCATTCACTGCCTTTTCAGTCAGAACATGCCTGTGCTCATTCTTAAGAGTTGATACAGATTTAAAATGGCAGCTAAGGATCCTGATTGAGGAATCTTCATATGGGTTAAAATGATTTTAACATTTTTTAATTGGAAATGTGTATTTTTCTCAGCTAGTTCAAAATGTTCATTTTCTTTCTGTCAGGTGCCAAAATTGCCAGCCGAGCTGGACATAACCAGCGTATATTTGTAGCAGAATTCAGACCAGATTCAGATACCCAGTTTGTTTCTGTGGGAGTAAAACATGTGAGGTTCTGGACACTGGCTGGAAGAGCTCTTCTCAGTAAAAAAGGGCTGCTGAGCTCCATAGAAGATGCCCGCATGCAGACGATGCTATCTGTAGCTTTTGGAGCGGTATGTACTTCAACAAACTACTTGAAAATGCATACAAACAAAAATGTTTTTATCCTTCTGCCTTTATTCGGTTTAGTGAGACTTTTCTAACCTGCTAATGAGTATGTCAGTTGTTTTATTAAACTCATTTTAGCATTTCTTAATACTTGCCTGCTAATTAGGACTAATACCAGCTTTCTTTAGAACAGAAAAGAAAAGAAGATTATGGATTTGTATTTTTTCAAGAGAAACAAATATAGGTGCTTTGGACTGGTAATACACTGCTTGGTATTTAATCCAGGTAAAACAAAACTGAGTTTAGACTGCAGGAACCAAACAGTAGAAATGAGGCTAATTTTATGCCCAGCCAGAGGTGATTCTATTATAATCTGTATGTGTTGCTGCTCATGGGTGATCAGAGAGCTGCGTTGCCCTGGGGCATTCGTTAACGTCTGTGACTGTTAGACACTGTTAGACAACCACAGTAGGGTTTTGTTTTGCTTTGGGCTGTTCTTGACATGTGCAGGCCTTGTTGCTTAAGTTCCATGGCACTGCTGTTTCAGGAGTTGCTCTGTATGAGCAGCACTCATCTCTTCAGCTGGGTAGAAAGCCACAGATTTCTTTTGGGAAGTGGTACTTCACATTCCTTGTGTGCATTACTGTCCTGTCTGGTGATCTGCCTGTTTGGTCCAGACTGAATTTACGCCATCAGTTGTGCTTTTTGAAACTGTAACTGGCCTGTGGTTTCATTTTTTCATAATGCTGTCTCTTTTCCAGAGGGGTGTCTGTCTGATTTAAAAGAGAGTCTTACAAAGAAACAAGATATTTTTCAAATAATAACTGTTACTGATGCACAGCTCGGGCTGTAAAGGGTTTGGAAAACCTCTGTAAACTTTCTTATAGAGAGGCAGATTCTTAGGGTGAGAATCAGGCTGTATGCTAAATGGCCTGGGGTTTGGTATGACGTCGTTTGAGGATGCAGAATTTGCAGGGGTTTTGTGAAATGCTGTGCAAACTGAATAAAGCCAAATCCAGTGTGTTCTCTGTATTTCATGTAGGGAGCAGTTCTGGGAGTGCTCTTGGTTGGGTCTCAGAAGGAGCTAGTTCACATGTCCCTAAACAGAAGCTGGAAATGGCCTAAAAGATATGCTGTGAGGACAGAGTATCTGCTCTCAAGTTCATTTCCAATCCTCTTTTACTTTATTAGATACACACACACACACACTCTCCTTTAAAAAAAGGATGTAGAACATCAACCCACTTCAGTTAAGGAAAGTGTTCATGCCACATCTGTACATGCATAATGATACTCTGTAACACTACATATGATGCTGAATTTGAGGATTGTTCATATAAGTTACTAAAACAGTTTTGCTCAATAACGGGTTCCTCTTGGTTTTAAGTGTATCCTAATAAATTGCAATTCAAATTATTTTTGTTACCTTTCAAGAACAGGAAGCAGAAGTAAAGAAGAACAGGCAGATTTTAGTTTTAAGTTAAACTCTTCTTCTAAAACTAATGGATACTGTAATCCAGTGAGTATATTCACCTAACCACAAAAATTACTGCAAGCGTAATGTACATAGCAAGAGGATGAAAATTGCCTGTTTGTGTGAAATGTCAATACTTACTGTGATTTTCTACTGTTTTACTATACGTTGCACACTTGATAGGCTGAAAGTACAGATAACCACACGGCTGAAGCTCTAAGTCATTGCATTTCTTCTTGCAGTGCTGAACCTGTTAGCTACAAGAAAGCATGCTTCAGACTTCAAGAAGGAATGTAGTACCTCACTGTTTTGTGATTCTTATTGCTCCTTCTACAGTTTCCTCTTCTACAGCAGCAAATAAAAGCAATTTAGCCTTAATGGAAATGGTGATGATCTTTATTTCTGAATGTTTTTCTTCCTGCCTTACTCAGAATCAGATGATGAGTTTATTTTTCCCCTTTTCAGAATAACTTGACATTTACAGGTACTATCAGTGGAGATGTTTGTGTTTGGAAAGATCATGTGTTGATACGAATTGTGGCCAAAGCTCACAACGGACCTGTTTTCACAATGTACACCACATTAAGAGATGGTTTGATTGTTACAGGAGGCAAAGAAAGGCCGTGAGTCTTCCTTCCTCTTTTTTTTTCTGCATGCACATGTACTCTTTGAAAATGGTTTGGATTCATCCCATCTAACAGTAGGCAGCTGAGACATCAGAGCTAGAAGAGTAGTCCCTTTCGGATCCCTGACCAGGTATTAGGAAAAAGAGTAGCCAAAGTGCAGGTAACCCCACATGAGCTCCAACTACCTATTTTTTCCCATTGATTATAAGAGAAAGCTTAGGGTTGCTAGGATCCTGTAAAACTCCAGCCCCTGACAAGGGTGCCATGCTTAATTACCTAAAGCCAAGGGGCATGAATCAGAATCTAAATGCTGTACAAGAAGTTCTTCATCATTTTAACTGCTAGATAACAGTCATTTTTCTGAAGCATATGTGAAGCTTCTTCAGGCCTTTATGCTGCCTTTACACTATTTTGTTTAAAAATAATAGACAAGTGTAAAATAAATTATGTGAATGGATTATTAGTAATATTGCATTGTCAATTATACTGCATTACATCAGTCAGGTGATGTTTTTCCTAGTACAAATACACAATTATCAAAGAGATAATACAGTTCTACTTCCTTAAGCTGAAAAAGACTGAACTATTATAAGCAAAAGCAGCCTTGAAATCACCTTATATTACTAAATGGTTCAGCAGTATTTATCAGAGGATTATTTATGAGAGAAGGCAAAACATTTAGTTTGAAATTTAGAACCATCAAATGGTTAGAATTGAAAGGGACCTTAAATATTCTCTAACTCCAACCCCCATTTAATTTAAGCACTAAGAAGTTAACTAGTCCTTGAAGGTTACTTTTTTTTCTGAAGAGGTACTGAGGTTGTTAACTCCAGTAATTTACACAATTCTGATTAAATAAATGAGTGATAAATTTTATAGCATGATGAACAACTTCTTTCAAAGGAAAGACATGCTTAGTTATGATGGCAGAGGCAAGCTGTCTTCTCTCAAATCTACGGTGCAACAAGATCATTTTTTTCTGCGACTGTAAACAAATTATCTCCTCAAGCATTTTAATTCTTTTTAGTGCCTTGCTAATGATAAAAGAAAAAATGCTTCAGCTGTAATATGGTCCATCTGATGAAACGATAGTGCCCCATTTTGCAGAATGCAGGCCGCTTACTATCTTTTCAGACACAGGTGAAATCTTACTTATTCCTTTGTTTGAAATACTTTCTTCTAGTATTTGTAAATATTGTTGTAAATTTATTTAGAGGATGTTCTCTCTACTGCTTAGCTTCAGAGACTCCTAATTTTTAGTATTTAAGCTGAAAGAAATAGTAATGAAAACCAGTAAGAATCAACAGTTCATCTCTTGTGGGAAAATGAAGTATTGACAGAAGGCAAAAAGATTCTCATTTAGGAAGATTGCATGCTTGCTTCTGCCTAGGCTTTCTTAGTTGCAGTTCACCCGCCTGTTTTGATAAAATCCTTTTGCTGAGTATGATGACCAATCATATGTCAGAACAGTGCTAGTGAGAAGTAAAGAATATTCTATTGTAAGGAATATGAATTTATAATTCATTAGAGTTCTTTTAACAATAGTAGTACAAACTCAGTATTTCTAATTAAACTTTCTGAAATTCTTTTTCAAGGTTCATTCAGTAATCAAAGTTGTAACACAGGCAGCCAATATTGTGGAACATTGTATTTTGTGTTTGTTACGGGAGATTTTTCTTCTCTGTGAAGACACATAAGACATGTTCTAGCTCAACTGGAAGTGCCAGATTTATAACTGATTCAGTAAACATTATCTCCTTTTCAGAAACTTTTTTATTTGAATGTGTTCTTTACTGAAATACCAGGTTTTTTGCAAGTGGGTGGGAAATACTTGGTGTTTTCATAATTAATACTTATTAGTTGGGTGTTTTTTCTGCTGTATCTTTGTCTTTTATTTCACAGCAGTGAAAATAGTGAAATTTTCACAAAAGCAAAAATCTTTTGTCATTTATTTCACAGAAGTAAAATACATATCTTTCCTGCTTTCCTCAATTATATATTGATAATCTCTGCCTGTCTTATTATTGGGATGGCAGTTTGTTCACACACTTAACTGTTCTTATAACTACACAAATTCCCTCAGGGCTGCTCATTCAGCACCCATCTTTCAACTTGTTCTGCAAAGTAGTACAGTAAGAACATGGAATCAGTATGTCTTGCTTAGCTAGGAGGCTCAACATATTAACATCAGCAGTTCAGTAAAAACAAATTAAAAATGCCTCATTTGCAATATATTACATTAAATAACATAGTTCTTTCATATATTAATTGTCTTTTTTGTGCCATCCATTATACTTATGATTGTTCCTGATGTCTTCACAGTTCAAAGGAAGGCGGAGCAGTTAAGCTATGGGATCAAGAGCTAAAAAGATGTCGTGCCTTCAGACTAGAGACAGGACAAATGACAGACTGTGTTCGCTCTGTTTGTAGAGGCAAGGTAAAGAAAGCCTCCTGTCTGTAAAATAAAGCTTATAATTTGTAGGTTGTTCTGTAAATATCAGATAAATGACTTCTGCTTTCTTTTATAATTACTATTTGAAATTAAAGGTTAAGTTAGAAGGTGTCTACAATGGATATTGCAGCAGAACATCTACTTCATTAGATGTCAGTCTTACTTAGGATAATATTCATATATATTTTTATTAAAGACTAATTAATTATTTCTTTTCTATTTTCACACTTCGGATATCAAATATCAAGTATCATTACAAGCAATAACTCAACTAGCATTATGATTTCTATACAGCTTTGTACTTCAATAAATCAGAGGAGTTTAAAAAATAAAATAACTTTGATTATTTAACAACTCAATTTAAGCAAACTTTCTTGACAGAACTATAGCTCTAGATTATATCTTTATTACTGTTCATCATGAGTGGTTAATATATTACATCAGAGATAATTCCTTCACTGTTGTTCAAGGGGAAAATTCTCGTTGGGACAAGAAATGCTGAAATAATTGAAGTTGGAGAGAAAAATGCTGCATGTAACATTCTAATTAATGGTCATATGGATGGACCAATCTGGGGCCTAGCCACGCATCCATCCAGAGATTTTTTCCTTTCTGCTGCAGAAGATGGCACAGTAAGACTCTGGGATATTGTTGAAAAGGTAGGTAGTTGTTTAGTAGTGTTGCAGACTTGAAACTTGGTTTTTAATGTATTCTGAGAATAATCCATCTGATACTGTTATCATGTTAACAAACTATTAGTGTAAGGTGCTTTTAAAATATGGACAAATAATAACAGTTACTATTTTGGGATTTTTATTTCTTTACAGAAGATGCTAAACAAAGTCAGCTTAGGACATGCAGCTCGTACTGTTTGTTACAGCCCAGAAGGTGATATGGTAGCTATTGGCATGAAAAATGGAGAATTTATTATCTTGCTTGTGACCTCTCTAAAAATTTGGGGGAAAAAAAGAGACAGAAGATCAGCAATTCAAGATATCAGGTCAGAAAATATAATCCCTTTGCCTGTTGCAGTATGCTAGAAATCTCTAATATTTTGAGTTTTAAAAGTACTGTTTTGTGTTCTGAGGAGCATTGCAATGATATTTCAGAGAGCTGGAATCAATGAGAGAATTGTGGAGTTTTTGTGATTACTCTGATACCAGGAATAAAAAGGAAGGAGGAGGTACATGAAGATAAGAGAGAGCGATCGGTCAAAAAGACTGATGGAATGGGCACCAGTGATGGGTGGTGTTCCTCGGTGGCTGGCATTGGGGCTGTTGTTGTTTTACATCTTTGTTGGCAGTGTGGACAGTAGTGTTGAGTGCACCCTCAGCACTTTTGCCAATGACACCGAGCTAGCACGCTTGAGGTAAGAGATGATGTGCAGGAGGTAAATTGAGATCAGAAACTTAGAGATGAAGAATGGATTGTGAGAGATAATGGAAATGCCTGTCAGTTTGCTCTTTGTTGTGTCTGTTAGAAAGAATTTAGAAGTCAAATTTGCCTATTTCTTGAGTGGAGGACAAGAAGTTTCTTCTCTGAGATAAACTGGTCATGATCAGCTAAGGAAAGCTTTTGGAGAGCTAAGTGAGATGAGAGAGAAATATGAGCAAACAGGGACCTTGCAGGAGTTAGGGGGTGGTTGGAATCAGAAAGCTGTCTGAAGGTACGTTTCAGAGAGAACAGAAATAAACTAACACAGAAGGGGCTGTGAGGAATTTTTTCAACTCAGGAAGCTACTGAAGACTAGAAAGGAAAACCGGAGGAAAAAACCCACTGTGTGAAGACAGAAGGTCTGATTTCACATCTTTTCAGTACATTTCATATAGAAGCTATGGCTTTTCTTCATTTACACCATTTAATTTTTCTAGCTCATAACCTTGTAAGTTTAGTATCTGAGAGTCAAAGTCATCAGGGGCATGTCACAAGTTGTTGGACCATTGAGATGGTCATGATATCAGGTAATGAACAGAAGTATTCAAGAGATGTTCCCAGTTCACTTATATGTGTCATCTGTACCAAAATTATTACCACCTTTGACTGGATATGTGTTCCCTGAAAATTTAATTTAAAAAGTTATTGTGCTTAGCAGACTAAATACTCTGCCTCTCTCTGGTTCTGGATAGCAGATACTTGAAATGCAAATGTACCTGTGCTCCTCAAATGTTAGAATCTGCTGTAAGTGCCAACCTGTGTTTATCTGTTCAGGTTTAGCCCAGATTCTCGATACTTAGCAGTCGGTTCCAGTGAGAATGCAGTGGATTTTTATGATCTGACTCTGGGTCCCACACTAAATCGAATCAGCTATTGCAAAGATATCCCAAGTTTTGTGATCCAGATGGACTTCTCTGCCGATAGCTCTTATCTCCAGGTATCAATCATTAATTGTTCAAGATACTGAATTAAAAACATACAATAGGTGTTCTGCTGGTGTTCTCCTTTGACTACTTCTAAATTTTGTAACTAAATGTTGGTAATATGTTGCTGTCACTAGACTGTTACTTTGTTGTAGTGATAAGTGGATGCCTTAAATTTTGAACAGTATTCCTGGAGATTAAATACAAGAAATAAGCATAGAAATGAGAAACAGGATTCAAAATCACTGTACCTCTCTGCTTTATTATCTCTGATGCTGATGGACCATCTTAAAAGAGGAAAGAGTACAGTCTGTCATTATGCAGGCCCAAGTAGGGCCCTGGACTCTGACCATTACACTCTGCCCAGGGTAATGCCAACAATGGCATTACAAATCATTTTAGTGGTAGCCTTTGTGGAGCGTCACCAAAATCATGGTGTTGCAACTCCCAACCGTAGGAGGGCTCAAGAAAATTCTTAAAATCAAAATAAATTCTGTATAGTTTGCTTTCTATATTTTACTCACATCTGAGAGGAAAAGTAAGCTTCTCTCATCATCAAATCAACATTTACAGGCTGAGAGGAATGCTTTTGCATCAGTTTTAAAGATAGGAATTTATTTTGCCTTATTTGAGTGTACACACACACTAGCACACAATATATAGAGAGAATTAATATGTGCAGAATGTGAGATGTTTCAATTGTTTTTTATTAATTAGAGATTTTAATGTTAAGATATCTTATGCTTTCTCACTGTTGCTTTTTGCGTGTATGGATTTTTGAGAATTTTCAATTCATTGACCAAGTTTTCTTAATAGCTAAGTTACTTTATGGAGTAAGAGATAACTGTCAAGAAAATGCTTTTCAAAGCCCTTTAGATTTATACTTTCATATTTTGAAACAAGTTAATCTATTCTAAATTCTCTGTGGTCATCTCAAAGGTCTCTACAGGGTCTTACAAAAGGCAAGTGTATGAAGTGCCTTCAGGAAAACAGCTTGTGGACCAAGCTGTGATTGACAGAATAACATGGGCTACTTGGACAAGGTAAATGATTCACATATTTGCACCTGTTAAAACACTTGAGAAACACCTACTGTTTCAAAGCGTATTTCATCCCTTCATTCAGTCACATATTTTCTTTTAACACACCCATCTGCTCTGGCAACAGATCAGCAGTACAGCAGAAGGCAGTGCACAGCAGATTCCCTCATCAGACGTGAGCTGTGTGACAGTGAGGATGTCCGATAAAAACTGATCTCTCACAAAGTGCCTTTCTACTCTCTGGCTATCTCTAGCTCCTTCAGTGCAACTCTTGCAACCTCAGTAGTTTTTTCATTGCACTGTGCAAATTATCTGGAATACTGCACTATTTGCTTCAAAATAGTGATGAGAGTACATATCAAAACCAGAGACAGTACATATCAAAATCAGAGACAATACACAGCTGGGATAATTCAAGTTTATTTATAGTATGAGACTAATTGTAACTGTACAACAAAGTTGCTATTAACATTTGCAAATTAAAAGGCATGCAAAAGTACTTTTAAATGCATTAAAATTATTATATTTCTTTCAAGATATCACATGAAGAATGATACCATATTTTATTTTTAATTAAAATTTAAATAATTTGTTTTCTATTTATGCAAATCTGATTTTTTTGTGCCTCATTTCAGTCTCCTTTGCCTGCTTTCAGTAATTGTCCTCTAATTATCACCCTCAGACAAAAATTGAGAATAAATACCTGAAAGTTTTCCACATATGAACCACTTTAAACAATAATAATCCTGACTTTGCTGCAAGACATAACTAAAACTGTAAGCATTTAAAGGACTCTGAAAGACTCATTTTCTAGATTTCTGTTTTTATTTTGGGTAATAAGTTTTTGTCACCTCTTTGATACGAAAACAAGAAACTGGTATTTTCTGACCCAATTCAGTGTGTCTGATGTAAATCATGGCTTTTTGAATGTAGTGTACTGTGCTCTGAATTGAGGGGAAAGAATCACAGAAAAATTCCCAAATCATTCACCTATTAACAAATGCTTGTTTCTGTGCATTCTTGGAAGTATGCATATACATGGTAGGCAGAGCTGAATAAAAGCCTTTTTATAAGGCTTTGCAAAGGCAATTTTCTGAAATCTTAAAATGATTAAATCTTCAGTGGACTCGGAGAAAATTTCAATTGATATAAAAGAGTTACAGAATCAACAGAGCATAATTATAATGAGAATATACATTTTTTTATTTTCCAAAATCTGAAACTTATTCATCTAATGCTTTTGCTATGACGTTCTATTTCTATTGTCCTTTCTTTATTCTTTTTTTCCTTTTTTTTTTTTGTTGTAAATGCCTCACTGGACAATATTAGTACTATTGATTTCACTTCTGCTTCTTAGTGTTGCCATGGGCTACAACATTTAGGGAATTATATCACTGAATCAGTTTCAGAAGCAATTATAGAATGATACAAAAATTAATTACAGAATAAAACTTATAGAAGTCATGTATGTGTGAGAATAAAATGTCAAAATTTCATTTTTATGGAACTGGTTACAATATGCGAGCAGCTTTCTATTTTGTTACTCTCTTGTTTTTGCTGTGGTTTTCAAAAGAATCTCTTTGCTGTTCTGTTTCAGTGTTCTAGGGGATGAAGTAATTGGAATCTGGTCCAGGCATGCTGAAAAAGCTGATGTAAACTGTGCTTGCGTCTCTCACTCGGGAATCAATCTTGTAACAGGCGATGATTTTGGCATGGTCAAACTGTTTGACTTTCCATGTCCTGAAAAATTTGTAAGAGCTTGTTTTTGCATGTTTACAGCAACAAGTACTGTTGATATTATGGTCTTGTCTTGTTTCTGTAGAAGACATATGATTGAAATATTTTCTTCTCTAAATTTGTAGCTTTTTAATATAACTTTAGCTCCATAGTCTTGTAAGCATGTTTCACCTCAGAGTTTTCCTACCATTTTGAGCAAGAGCTCTTGATATAACCTCTTGTATATGCTGATATTGTCTGCTAGCCTGCATTAGCATAGTGCCTTCATACTGAAAATCTCAAAGCCTTTAGTAGTTTCCTCATCTTTGATCCTTTTGACAGATGAGGAAGACAGCTGGTGATTTTAGTCCCATCTGTGTATCTCCATGGATGAAGGGTTTACGTATTTTTTACTAACACTGTCAGTTTGTTTCACTGTTTTTATAATTTTAATTTTTAGTGTTCTTTTAATTTGCTTTCACTGTTAATTTTCAAGGTTTGAGACTGCACAGTGTAAACTGCTCACACAATTACAATTAATTTTTTTTTTCAGTGTTAAGAATTTTACACAAAACGTACAAGTTAATCATTTGACAAGATATATTTCATGGTATTGTGTCAGCTTGATCATTGTTCCCAATTTGCAAGCGCTCTCTCATTTGGTGACAGCTCACTCTGCACTGCAGCTCAGTGGTAGTTCTCCTTCAGGAGATCTTTCACATTCGATAACCTATATAACTTCTGAATGATATAAATATGTGATTCAATAGAAAGGTAGATTAAAAACGTGCATGCCTTGTTTGATTCAGGAGGGCACAGAATATTTAAACTGTCTCATTCTGTTGTTATTTGGGGTTTTTTTCAGGCAAAACACAAACGATTTTTAGGTCACTCTGCCCACTTAACTAATATTCGATTTACAAGTGGAGATAGATACGTGGTCAGTGCTGGAGGGGACGACTGCAGGTATGTATCCTTTCCATTACTGTCCAAAAGTACACAGCAGTAGAGATGGACAGTCCATAACAATGTAAAGTTCGAGTTCAGCCTTCAACTTTTTATCCATGTGCTTGCTTTCCTGTTGGTGCATAAAGAGAAGGATATTTGTGACAAAATAAATAGCCCAAATGTTAATGCGAACAGTTAAGATTTAATAAGTTAAAACATTAACATCTATATTCAGAGCATCATACTTTTAACTGAAATTTTTCTTTTGGCTGTGTAAGCCATTTCTTTTAACAACATTGTAGTCTGCCGTATTTCATATTTAATATCTGCTTGAAAACACAGCTTATTTGTTTGGAAATGTGTGCATATGCCTCACTGAGAGAGACATGGAGACCTGCAAGAGGACACTGCATGAAGTACCAGGCATGAAATACCCAGGATTGCGGTGTGACGTTCTACTGTGCCCTGCATGTGTAAGAAATGGTGCTGCCCCAAGACACAGAGCACTCTGTCTCTGAAAGACAGGTACCTAGAGTCTGCCAGAAGGATGGACTGTCACAGATATGCTGAGGCTGCTAGATTTGCTTCAGTATCAGATAAGCTGGGTTTGTATTCCACTCACTGCCAGATGTTGAAAATGGAATATGTGGATAAACGGAAAAAGTGAATTGTTAATCAATGTACAGTATCACAGCAAGTTCCCGGGGTTTTAATCAAGCGATGCTATTTCTGACCTAGTGCTGTACATTGATCTATTTTCAGCATGAATGTTTTTCCTTTAAGTTTTGAGGTCTAAATAGCATAGATAAAAAGAGTATTCCATATTTTATTACTGAAAGAGACAATATATTAACTCTCAAATAAATAGTATTTTAATAAATGTTTAATTATTATAATGGAAATTATATTTCTATGGCTGGTCAAAAGGAAACATCATCTGGTGAAGCAGAAAATAACAGAGCTGATTCCTTAGGACTGAAATATTTCTGTATTTAGAGGCCTGGGTCACAGTCATGTCTGGTGAAAGCCGTTGGATATGCATGATCTTCATGGCTAATTTAGTGTTTTTGTTGCACTTAAACATTAAATTAGTTCTGTGAGCAAAAATAGATTTGCTCACTTTGCGAGTGCCTTTCCCACTACCCAAAAGTCTAACTCCAATTTTTGCCTTGTGAATAAAAGTATTCTCAGTGGAAGAGAGATTATTGCTGTATTACTTGACTGGGCTGTTAGCCTCCATGCTGGAAATGAGGACTAGGGTGAGGATTTTGTAGTCTTCTTAAATCAATAAAGCTTTGGATGTCACCAGTGGCAAAAATAGAATTTCATAGCAATATGAATTCATTTTATTTTCTCAGCATCATAAGGGAGATTCAGAGAGAATATAAACTTCCCAAGCATTATATTTTGTACATTTGATCTTTTTAACAGAGTTAGGACTATCTGGGAGAGGTCTCTACTCAGATTTCTCTTCTGATTGTAAAAAATGTCCAATCATATGCTTCTTTAAATGGACCTGCTGTCATCTCTAGCATTTATTCTATCCTGTAACATAACTGAGACTCTTGAGTTGGAAAAACATTTCAGTGATAAAAAAAACCTGAACAAAGCTATGTTTTGGGTACAAGTGAGGAAGATTTCATCAGCTGTTTGTCGAAATCATGTCACAAAGATGCATTACAGACAGTTAATTTTCATGCAACATAGCAGGGAACAAAGTCACTAATTATCAGCACTGCTCTCATCATGGCATTCTGCTGTGAACATAAAGCTCTCTTTCTCTCTGTAAGCCAGCATTGCTTTGGCTGTGGCACTTGTTTAGGTCTGTCGGTAGGCTTTGGTATTATTCATCTCTTGCATTTTTTTGTGCCAGATACAAGTAAAAAAGAAACAAACCTCATCTCTTCTTCTGAGCATCTTGTGTGCATGGTGGTTACAGAGGGAATGGGAGGGCTTGCAGGTAGAAAAGAAGGAGAAAAGTTACTGAGCCAAACCTCTGTGCTCTCCTACGTTCAAAAAGGCTTGTTATGTTCTACAAAGTTAGTCACCCGACTGTCTTAGGTAATATATTTTATATATCAAGCTATAACAAATATTTATTTTAAAGAAGTTTATGAACTAAACAGTTATCAGGTTTCTCAGCATGATGGTTCTTAGCAAAGTCTTGCCAGTCATGCAGCTGCTATTCTACAGGAGCAAACACTGTGTGGATTTGGTCATGAGCGTACAGGGAGATCTTGCTGGTAACATTTTTTACTTTAGGGGAATTACATATGAGAATTGAGATTAGACCTAATCTATCTCATAACCTTGTTTCCTGCCTGCCTGTTTTATATGAAAATTAGTCTCTGGCATTTAAATCTTATCTATACCAGAGAAATAGGTTGCAGTGTGCTATTCTATGGCTGTGATTCTATCGCTTATTAAACGTGTCTCTGCAGGACTTCTTGACTTGAAGTAAGATTTATCCTGCCTCTATTTTAAAGTTGCCTTGGATCATGATGGATGACTGTTAAGAGCTCCCTCATAGTCTGTCCTACTCAGACTGCCAGATCAAAGTCCGTATTTTTCTGTCTCTGAGTTTTCCCCTCAAAATCCTACACTTAATGAGCTCTTCCACAGGCCTTCACCCAAAGAAGGAGGTATGTGGATCAAGAAGGTTTGTTTCTCAGATCCCTGTCACTGGTCCTCTTCTCCTCCCTCCCCCTACCCTCTTCATTAATGCTGTGCCTCTCCACTGATAATTTGTCCATTGGTGCTTTTGCCCTGAAGAATCCCCAAGGCCACACCAGAGGTGAAAGACAAGCAAGAATTGGGTGGGCGAATTGCAGCAGGGCTGCCCTGGGAGCTGCAAGGCTGATGGGCTGAACCTCCAGATCTTGTGCTTCTCCACTCTCTTCCAAACCTCATCACTACTGTAAAGGGCTGGGATGGGAGCTGGAAGCTGAGGAACTCTTAAAAAACTTAACTGCCAGCATTGTTCCTCCTATTGCAGCCCATATTGGTAGCTAGTATTTTCCCTGGCAAAACCACTCAGTGGTTTGCCAGGTAAATAGAGATCAGCCAGCTGGGAACGATCACAAATATTGAGGAGAGGAGTGAGCAGAGCCTCAGCTGCAGTTTTCTTCCTGAGGACAATTTGGAGCATATTTTGTAGGTGCTGAAGAGAAGAGCTGGCTGTAAGCATGATCAAAGTTGGCAGCTTTGTGGGGTTTTTTTTGGTCTTCTTGTCTGTGATGGTGCTTTGCTACTGTGCCTCATTTGCTGTTTACATTAAATGCTACTGTAGTAACTTGCTCGTTGTTGCCACCTATGCTTGAAGCGTGTGTATGTGGGAACAGACTGTCTGTTCCAACAGGCAGTGGGAGCTCAAGGCTGGCTGTTCCACATAAAAGGCAGAGGATGACAGAACCCTGAAGGATAGGTCAGGGAAGAAGCTGGAATGTGGAGGGAGTAGTGACAAACTTTAATTTGGAAGCATCAGAGAGAACTGTGGGCAGGAGGGCTCTGCCTGAAGCTGAAGAAAACCTCTTCTGTGGTTATACAACATCAGGGAAGGGGAGGCGAAAGTTCTTTTATAATTTAATCACTCATAGTGGATAATTTTGTCCTGTAGCTTGTTTTTTTGGTTAGCAGCAAACATACATCTTTGGGATCTTTAGTCATCAATATTGTTAGTAATAAAAGAAATTAACTAGAAAACTGATTCAATAAAAATAAAATGGCATTTCACTTAAAAAAATAAATGTGCCCTTGAAAGCTGTAAGTGTGCTTAAAAAAAAGGGAAAGAGGAAAATCCAGCTCCTACGAGCAAGCAAAATTAAACACGTTTAGAACTGAAAGTTGCCATAGTGCAGGAACTGAGGAATATAGTTGAAAATTAGGTCAGAGAGAGCAAATTAGCCAAATATGTCAAATCATTTAGACTTGAAATCCTAATTTTTTTTTTTATTCTCAAGGAGGCAGTTGTCATATATGACTTTCTGATTTTGCTAGGGAAAGCAAGAGATGGTGTAAGGAAAGGATTTCAGAAAATTAAGCCTATTTTATCACTTGTTGACAGCTGAAGGAAAGCACATATTCAGAGGAACTTCTGACTTTGCTCTATATCAGTGTTTCAGTGTTAGCAAGATTCATTGCAGCATAACTGAACTTCATGCAAGTCCAGGTTAATGCTGACCCACCATCAGAAAGCAGGCACATTGCAGATGGGTTGTCTCCTCAGTCTAGAAACTAGACTGAAATAAAGGACTTCAATACCAAGAGCAGGACTTTGAGAGCATTCAGGAGTGGCTTAGTTTAAAACCATGACCCACTTCTTTCAGCTGCTGCCTAAACCACTCCAACCCCCCTGTTTGCCAAGACACACAGTGCCCTTCAGCAAGCCCTGAGCACCTGCCTGTGCAGCATCTCACCTGCTCTCTGGGTTGCACCAACAGTGCTCAAGTCTCCACATGCACATGGGGGTGACTCCAAAGCTGGGCACTGGAGTCCCGTGTTGGACTTGCTGTGCCTGCTGTAGTGGTGTGACAAGCAAAGGATCTCGGATTCAAATGCAGTGCTTTAAATGGAGTGCACGGTGACATGTTCCCTATCTCATTGTCATGTGACAAGCCTTAATCCTTTAAGATTTTTCTGTTTTAAATTCTGTTAGCATAAGCTATAGACAGATGTTGTCTTGTCAGTGTTTTGGACACAGTGGAGCATCCTGTAGACTCTACAGAAAGGGAAGTAAGATTGCAAGTCACAAAATAAATTGCCACATCAGTGATGTAAATATCCCATTGTATTGCATTTGTATGTTTTTTTTGTTCTCACTGTTATTTTATGCTTCCTTGCAATCTGCTCTTTTGTCCTAAATTTTTAGCACCATTTGATTTTTGCTCATGTGGATAGATCCATGTGCTTGCCAAAGCCTGCTGTCATTCTTTATACAAATCACTGTGGTGTGGTTAGACCAAGCCCATTTCTTTCACTATCCTCAGCTTCGCTCTTTAATTAACTTTGACTTCAGATTTGAACTCTGCATATCCCATTTTAGAGAAAAAAAATAGTTTTAGGTGTATAATATGAATAAAAGCCACAATAGGTTTCCTTGCCAAAATAATTTGTAACTAAGAAGTACTAGGTGGGTTTTGTCCAGTCTACTTGACGCTAGATGCTTGCCATGCCTTTCTCAGTTTACTAACAGCAAACCTGTCATAACCTTGATACCTTCACCTGTTTTGTTTTGGGTTTGTTTTTGTTTGTTTGTTTTTGTTTGTTTGTTTGTTTGTTATTTATTGACTGTGAAACCAGCAATCCAACTCATTCAGTACTTCTTTGGAAAGAAAGAGGATAAAAAGGAAATCATGGAACATGTGTTCTCTTCCCCACCCCCAGTTTAAAACAACAACAAAAAGTGTAAGCACAGTCACAACAGGCAATTCTTATAATTTCCATGATACTTATAATTTCTACTTCTTTTTGGAATTATGGAACATAAGGTGGAGGAAACAGTAACAGGAAACCAGAAATTGTTTGAGATGGAGAAAAGGCAAATGAAAGGAAAGCAGAGGAAGGAGCACTCATAAATAAGGAAAGGCAAGACCAAAGAATTGATATGGCTGGTGGTGGGTGGCAAACATCTTGTTTCAAATGGAAAGTATTCAGTGTCTCCTTGGAAGTGCAAGGACTGGAGAGCAGCAGACAGCTCAAGGAAAGGCTGCAGGCAATTTTGTTTGCTCTGTTTTTGGGATGATGCAGCCACTCGCATTCGTTGCTCTCTCCACTCCCATTCCTGTGGGACACCTGTTAAGTGCTGAGGTTCAGCAGCTAATGCAGATCCCCCACAGTGGCAGTGGATGCATGTTGGAACAAAGAAAGTACTTATAAAGATAAAAGTGCTCTGTACTGAGAGCTCAGGCAAAAGAGTTTAAGGATGTATTTTAAAATGCTACTCATCTTTCACCTAAACCAAACACTGATTGTTTTAATAGGCCTCTTCTGAAATATGTTCTTTAAACAAAAATTATTAAACCAAAGAAATATTATACAGAAAACTCTTCATAACCAAGCTGTATCAATTACTGCCTCTCTTATTTCTTTCCCACTGAAACTTTATTCACCAGTTCTTGGTTCTGTTCCCAGGCATTCACAACATTTAAGAGGACAGACATCAAAGCCATGGGCTCTATTACGTTTAGCTCAAGATGTGACAGAGAGAGGTAACTGCAGAGGGCAATTCAGATCATATATGAGCTCAATTTTCCTTTGGTGATTCCTTGCCATGGGCCTCCATATACAAAGTCAGGTGAATGTAATGTAGGCCTACAAATATATCTGAGCAGAATAAGTCAGTAGAGTTCTTCTGGACCTTTACCCGTAGCAACTCTTTGTAAGAAACACAAAACCTGTGCGTGAATAGCTGAGTTTGGGATGTGAAAGGCAGGATATTCTATACTTGGTATTTTTGGATTTCTCTTCCATAAGCCAAAATATGAGTTTCCTGAGTTTCTGTTGCTGTTCGTGAGATAACTCCAAGACCCTACAAAGTGATAGACATATCTATCTTGCTCAGTTTGGGCACAGATGTCATGTGAGAGCTTATTGAAAAACAACAAACAAAAAAACCCACAAAACAAAAAACAAACAAAACAAACAAAACCCCACAAAAAAACCTCAAACAAAACAAAACCAACAAACTTCAAATGTCTTTTGTGTTTAAAGATGTCCTCCCAATTATTGTCATGGTTGTTCCAGTGATGTAAAGATGTGTGTGATTCACATCATTCTACACTTGTAAAAGAATGGGGGAAAACACAGGGCTTAAGGAAAAAAAAATGTAGATTATTGAAACAGGCATTGCATTGGCGGTTCTGAAGAAGGGCTATAATAGGGGGGTATTTTAGTTTCAGTCTTCTGCAGGATTAAAAGCCTTTAAAGAAAACAAAAAAAAACCTTTTCGTATAATATTCTCCAATTATTCATCCATTAGCTTTGGCTATTATTACTCTTCTTTCTTCTCACAGAAGCCCTTATCCCAACCCCCCCCCAGCTGCCAAATAGATATTTTTCCCAATGGAGTGGCTGAGAGAGGTCGGCTTTTACCACAGCTTTGCTTTTACTCGGGTGCTTTGCAATACAAAGCCAATACCAAGCATTATGTTGCTGAAAATTAATTTTCTATTAACTTAGTTGCAAATTCTTGCAACTGGGGAGGAGGGGGGGATCTTTCCATGCAGTTGAGCTGGAAGTGGTACTGCTGTAATGCCACTTTTCAACCGCCAGTTGCACCCAGGACATGCTCTACAGTGTATTCTTTGGGAATCCAGTAAATACCCTTTCTAAGGAAACACCAAGCATGAACACAGGCACAAATTGCATGAAATAAAAATGGTTTCCTGTACTTTTGTGAAATGTTGGTGCTGTTGGGTAGTACTTTACACATTTCTGGTCTGTTTTTCCTTTACTTGCTACTGCGTACCATGGTGTTGTGGTTTCGGGTGCGAAATAGCTCGTTTGTTTGTTTGTTTTAAGATGTGTCCGGTAATTATAAGCTTTCTTTCTCCTTTTTAGTTCAGTTACGGGTATACAGCATAGTATATTAAGCAATGGAAAAGCTGCATTACTGATTTGTGAAGAAAGTAAAGGCATTTTTAATGTAAAATTTCACATTAGAATATGCTCAAGACCACAATGGTAACTTGAAATAATGTAAAAAACTAACTGAATGCATTAGAACAGTTCCCTTAAAAAAAAAAAAAAAACCAACAAAAACCAACAAAACACTTTCAGCTTTGTGGCTTGATTTTAATTCACTATTTTTTAGCAGAGAAAAAGCAGCAGCTCCTTTTCTCACACTGAACACTGTGCAGTAGGTTATAACCCAGCACAGATGAAGGGCAGCCATGGAGGTGGTTCTGGTCTTCTGCTGCCCTTACAAATTATTGTCTCCTCATCTCACACAGAAAACAGCTTCATGGTGGCAGCTATTTCTGCAAGGGACAGCTCATGAAGGCATTGGGAAATGCTGTAAAAAAATTATTTTCTTTGCAGTCTTTCATCTGGAAATCCATTCCAATGCCCCCTGCAACACCAGACCACATCCTCTCCTCCTCCACTCCCCTGTCAGGTCACCTTAAGAAAGTATTTTACTGTAGGTCTTTAAGCTTAAAATCCAGTTGTCTGTTCAGATTTGTTGTTTCATTATGGAGTGTGTCAGATAATCCCTCTTGCTTTAACAAAAAAAAAAAAAAAAGTATTTTAAACTAGTCCAAAGGTCTGGTCATGTATTACTGTGATAAGGATCATGGGTTTAACTGTACTCCATTTTGGTTTCCACCATGAACATCTAATTCCTGTAACAATATTGTATGTTTATTTAAAGTATATATATATATATATATACACATATATATAAATTAAATGTCAGATTTTTGCATTAATTAAGATTTTTTTAAATTTGAATATGAACTTTGAGTACTTTATTTAAAAAAAATATTTAAAAAATACTTTCCTGGAGTGTTAAGTTTCAGAATTCAAGACTATATTTGTCAAATTTAAGTTTAAAATATGTAGCTAACATTGTTTTCTGATACTGAATGTAAATATTTGTAAAAAGAAATTCTTTTGTATATTTTTGTGCAAATGTAGTTCCCCAAAAGATAAAAAAGATTTAATAAAAAAGTGCATTTATGTTACTGCTCAGCATTTTTCATCATTTTAATACCACTTAAACATATATGGGCATGTGTGTGGATTATTTTTTTGCCATAAGGCACAGGAACTTTCTTGAAGGAGAAAATTACAGAATGGGCCCGGTAGGAAAAAAGGATTCTTCAAAAGGAGGTTCAGAGAGGTATCTTCTTTCTTCCTGGTATAAATGGAGACATCTGAGAGCATTTACTTTCAAGTGAAGTGGCATTTCACAGGCTTTTTAAATGGAGCACAGCATCAATAATTCTCTAACTGTTCTGACTTATGAAGTGGTTTGTTTCCCTTGTTTTAGTTTTCTCCCTGTATTAGAGAGTGGAAGGGCTATGATGTCTGTTGTGCTGAAAAACACCTAAAAGCCAAAGCATTTGCTCTTTTTCTCTGTGCTGGGGTGGAGAGCTCAGTGCTGGTGCTGGAACAGCAGAGCAGTTGTGTGCGCTGTACCAAACACTTGCTGGACAAAAAGTAGTTCTGGTGTGATCCGAATTCAGGAACAAGCTTTCTGAGCCCTTCTGCTGACATACTTTCTTCTTCAACACACCTGATCTTAAAGAAGGAACATTACCCAAACAGAACACAAAATGTGCTTTGAAGGTTTTTAATGGAATTTAAAGTAAAACTTTTCTTACACAGATGTTTTCTGTTACAGTAAAAAAAATGTAAAATTGCTCAAACTTACAAACTTGGAAAATTAGAGACATTTCAAGTATGCAATCAACCTTGTTTTATGAAAACAATGTATATTCAAAGTCCAAAATGCATTAATCTTTTCTAGCATCCTGTACCCTGGTGGTTAATCTTCCTTTCCATTACTGTCCAGAGGAGGCAAAGGTCAGTCCCAGGTTGTATCATATTCATTCACTGAGGGAGAAGAGAAAAACAATTCCCATAAGTAACAATTCTACCACCCCGTAAAGATGATTTGAGAACTGATCTGTGCCCTGCTCCTGTAGTGGTTAAAACCTTTGCAGACGAGTAGTTGGAGTGAAAGGCTCATGTGACTTGAAGATCTTTAAGACAGGCCCATAGCTGCAGCTTTGGGAAGTTTGCTACTAATTTATGAAATCATGGACAGATGACAGGAAGGAGCAGCTCTGCCGGAAACACTCAAAGAAACAGCTGAACTTAGTGTGGAAAAGACAGCTTGGACACAAGGTAAAACAATGGTAAATGAAGAGTTGATGTTGGATTTTCAGCTTTATTCAAATAAAACTCAGGAAACAAACCATGTCCAGGTCAGGATTCCAGTGACTCTGCCCTATTTTAGCTGCAGGGCACTTGTTTAGTGCACTTTAGGATTGCAACACATTAGTTAATGTTTGTATTACTAAAACCAAACAGTACAGAGATGTCTTATAAAGAAAGATGCCTATTCTTCATACAGTTCATCACACACACATTACTTCTGTAAGTAAAACTACATTAGAGACATCAAAATATACTTTTTATTTTTTCATGTTAGGTTTAAAGTGTCTCTCACCTGGTTTGAGTTCGAGTCCATTTCAAGGCATGGCGTGGAGGTACAGCAACAGTGGGATGGTAGAAAGTGCAGTCTGGTCTTGTACACTGGGTATTAAACCTACAATGCTAAAAAGGAAAGCATTTCAGAAGGGGCTACTGGAGGCTGGCTGCCTGAACTCCTGAGCCAGCTGAGCTACCCTGGCTACACCTGAGTTTGTATCGCTGTGTGACACATCTGACCAATACCTGAACCCACAGCTACATCCACCAGAGCAATCAGCTCAACCCAAGGACAAGAAAACCCGTTCTAAAAAGTATCAGTTATTAACTGGATGCTCCAAAACTGCCACTGCACTGACAGGTGGAGGTTCCTTTCCTTTCAAGGGTTTACAGAGTTCAGTTTGAATTGATCTGTGTGTTCAAGCTGGGAGCATGACATAGCGTTATGTGAGGAGCAGGAAAAGCCAGAGGATCTGGCTGATAATAACTGGGCACAGAGTCCTGGGGATCCCAGGCATGTTAGCATTGCTAGGGCTTGAAAAAGCACTAAACTTCCAAGTGTAAGAAAATGCAGGGACATAATTCTATAAAAGTACCAGAGTAATAGACTCTTGTACTGTATCAATTCCACTGATACACTTCAGGGTACTGGGCAATCTTTAAAGTTGTTGTATATTGCAGCACATCTGAAGGAAGAGTCAAGAGTCTTGACTGTCCTTCCACACAGGCTACAGGATGTCCCCCTCCTCAGCCTCCAGCATCCTGGCTGGGCATATTTTGACAAGAGCTATGGCCTGTTTGAAGCTCCCCAACAGCATCTGTTAGAAAGGTTACTTAAAAATATAATTTTCCAAATTCTTTAAGTCACTGTTTTTGCATATTCTGCTTCTGAGCTAAAGTTAAAATGTTAAAAGTAAAAGCAAAAAGTGTGAAATCCTAATGACATTTCTTGTCCCAAAGTAGCACATTTCAAGTCTTTTTCTAGAAAGAAAAGGAAGAGACAGGACATAAATCTTACTTTTGGGTGGTAAAATGGACATTCCATTTTCTTACAAGCAGGAAAAAACTTGCACAGTGGACTACTGGAGGATATGGGCAGTGCGGGCAGGGGTGCTAATAGTAGAAACAAAAAGAACAGGAAGTGAGCCTGGATCAGAATAAATTGCCTTTTAAAGACAGCTCCACACAATCTTAAATATATCAATATTTCTGCGAGAAAATATGTTCTATAATACACCAAAGTTCTGCAAGAAATATGGACGGTGTATCACGGTGCAGGGAGTGGATCTCACCCTGGAGCAAACAAGACTATCAAGTAATCATTTAACTTGGTTCTTCCCCATTTCAGGACAGAAGGTACCATGGTCAAGGCAAAACTTCCAACAAATTCTGGTAGGCAGAGAATCTCAGACTGTTGAGATTCTCAGATGTTAAATTTAGACAGCAGCAAGCCTGTTAGAGGTTCAGCTGACCGGACTGAAAAGCACAGGCACTGCACTTCCCAGGAATACAGAGGAGCTGCTGGAAATGATACAGGAGACAAGCACATTGTACTTGGCAAAGTAACAAAACTGCATTGTACTGTGACTATGGGGTAAATTATTTCCAAAAGATCATGTGGTAAAGGCCCTGCACCTTGGCACTGTTCAAAGGCTCAGCAATACCAACCCATAATCCAAACACAGCTATTGCCTTCACCGGGTAACCTCACCCCTGAAAGTCACCTCATTATTACACCAACTTAACTCCTACACTGGCATTCAAGAAAAAAATGTTCAAAGACAGAAGCCTCTGTTTTCAGCTTGTCACAAGCCTGTGGCACATGTGTCCAATTTGAGTAAAACTGCAGTGCTGGCTAATCCCTTCAGAGAAATGGACAACTTGTGCAAGTCACCACTTTGGCCTTGCACAGACTTCATATGGACTCTTCCATAAGAGTGTTGAGGGATTTTTCTGAAAACAAGTTTGGCAGTAACACTGGATTATTATTCTTCATCAAGCACTAAGAGGTGAAAGAAAATTAGGTCAAATTAAGCAAAAAATTATTTTTTCACCCATGTCAGTTTCTGTTACCAAAAATACTGTTTTGCCTTCAGCATTTTCATTTGAAGCTCAGAAAACAAGACATGCTCACCTGGTTTAGGAGATGGATGGGGGGTTCGTCGACTGGCGTGAGTGTAAGGACAGTCTGGCTTAGTGCACTTTGCATCGTATTTACAGTTTGGATGGATGAACAAGCATTTATCAGCAAATTTGCAGTTAGGAAAAACTCTGGAGAGAAAAGGAATTGAGTCAAAAGCTCGTATTTGGAGCAAAACCCCCCCCAAACATCTGTTGCGCATGAAAGCCAGAACACCAGAGAAAGGCAGAACTACAACAGGGCTCGGGCACATGTTAGTCCTCCCAGAGCAGGGCATGAGGGTGTCGTGTATGAGCTGTACAACAACAGATCTGAACTGTTTCCCTGTGGACACTCTTTACGTGCAATAAACAACTGAACTACCTCAGTCTCATTAGAGTTTGGTCCCAAGCTACTTGTTACAAGCTAAGACACATTATTCTTAGTGTGCAGCACAGAGCAGCACTGTGAAATGAGACTTCCCAGGGAGGGTGGCAAAATTTCCTGAGTAATATGGTTCATTCCCTGAAGAGAAAGTGTTATTTTGAATTTAGTTACACCAGATTTCAAAAGAAAATTCAAATGTCTGCATAAATGAAGTTACCCAACCAGGTAACAGTTACCCAAAAGAGACATTGTTTTTCTAGACTGTTGCTGCTTGTGGAAGGGAAGTCAAAGGCACAGGGCACATTCATGAGTTCACCTTTGCTTTCAAATTTAAAGAAACCAATCACAGCATCACTATGTAATGGTACCTCAGCGTTCAAAAGCACTGTGACAGCTGGCAGAGCCTGTTATTTTACAACACTAATTCCTGCATCTTGAGGCAGCCTCTATACTAAACTAAAGCTTTCTTCTGCAGGAGCACAGCTGCCATCCCTGTGTTCTGGCACGTGGGAGATGGGTGGAAAACAGAAGCAATTACAGTGTGACAATCGAGTTCTGATCCCACCCCGACAGACTTTCACTGCCTTGGAATATTTACTAACACAGAACAGAAATTTGCAGCACCAGAATAAAAATCAAAACAGCATGTCAAGTGGATGACCTTTGTACTACTCACTTGCAAGGTAGTGTGGGGTGATGGTACACACATTCGTCTCCATTTTTACAGGCAGGCCAGTACTTGCAACGCTCAAGCACCTTCTCCTGTTTCTGTAGCATATTTAACTCTTCCATGTCCACTAGGATGGCAAGGAAAAAAAAAAGAAACAAGCTGGGACCTTTATGATTCTATATGCGATTTGGTGTAAGCAATAATCGAAATTCATGGTACTTCCTATTCTCTCTCTCTTAATCAAAAAAGTCATGACAGTAAAAGTTTATGTACAATCATATTATCTGAAGAAAATTTCTAAAACCTTAAAGTGAAAGGAGTCATAATATTGGACTGACAGCTGCCTTTTGGTGATAAAAGATCAAATTTGCACTGTTTACAAGCAAAATAAATATTCTTCACAAATCCAAATTGACTCAGACAAGACAAAGACTCTTCAACTGAACCTGAGTTATGACTGTTCTGCTGAGCCATGAGTTCATTATAGCTATGCTTCCCTTCTCCAAGATAACTTGCTCTAGAAAATTATTTCAAGAGATAAAAGTTAAAAATCAATTTTTACACGAATCGGATTTATTAGTATGGGGGCACATTGTGAAAACAGAACCACTTTCATGTGATTTGTTCAGAAACTTCAGTTACACTCAGACTCCAATCCAAAAAGTATTTTAAGAAATTCCAAGCTGAAACATTTCTTACCTTCACTACTCTTACTGGGACCTGAGATTTTGACTTTCTCCTATTTAACATTACTTGTAAAACCTCATTCTGCAAATTCAGGCAATTGTGTGTAGAATGTTGCTTTTTTCTTATTTTCCCAAATCTGCCTTAATCTTTGGCTTTTCAAAGCTTTCCAGGACTGCTAGACTTCCCTATCTGATATTTTTATTGACAGAAATTGCTCCGGCTTCATTCTATCCTCAGCCTCATTTATGCTTTCTCCTTGCCAAGCAATGCCATCCTGTTGTACACCCACACTGGGTTGTACAGATCACTTCCACGTGGATCTGGTTCCAGGTGAACTTCAGTCACATCCGTGCTACTTACATAGGAATCCTTAACAGAGATAGGACTGTATCAGCAACAGTCTCCTCTACCAAACAGCTTCAGTCAGGAGTACAAAAGAGAGTACACGTGTAAAAGCATCGATCTGCAAGGAAATACTCCAATGTCCATTTGGTTGTACTAGTAAAAATGGGCCAATGGATATACAGCATTCCTTTCTTCTCTAAGACTGCCTGATACGTGTAGTACTTCTGCAGCTGGGGGGGACTGAAGGGACATGGAGTTAAAAGATCTTTTGCTGCAATTGCATTACACATTTACAGCTGGATCCATGAAATTTAAGGGTTCTCAGTACAACATCAAACACTATTCCTTATTTAGTTCAGAAAATTTGGACACATTGCTACTCTGGAAAATAAAAATCTTCATTTTCGTAAGAAAGCCAAGTAAAAAACATGAATCCAAGCATGGCCTTTAGGCAAGTATTCAACAGGCCTATGACAAAACAGTAGCCTCTGTGATTTTCATCACCATGTCAGCATTCCAAACAATTCACAGGTATGGTTCAGCAAGCAATTTCCCATGTTATTCAAAAGAAATGCATAAAGAGAATATAGAAACCTTCAAGTAAAGTCATGCACTGTAAGTTCTACTTTTAAAGATTATTTTAAAGATTATAGCCACTGGACTCTACCAACACCTTCCATTTAACAGGCTCCTCTTGATGTCACAAATCTAGAGAGAAACCTTAATACCATCTGACATATTTCTGAAAGTTCAAGGCATGTCAAAATGTTCACTGTAACATCTCCTGTCCATCAGCATGGAGACAAACCATGAGTCAGCCAGAAGTGCAGATGTCTGGCAATAAAGACCAACTCTATTTGCAAAAGAAATAAGCCAAATTTTACCAATATTGAGATGTGTGTATATGTACAACCCACGTGTTGTATTGCTCTCATGTACCAAGATAAAGGCTTCTAAGGAGATGGTCCCACTGAACTGCCACATTTCATTTGCATAAAGAATGTTCTAATTTGAAGAATAAACACCATTGCTTTGGTTTCTTAAGAATGATGTATCAAAGAGTTGTAGCCATGATCAAACCACCACATCAGTGTCAGATCCTGTCGGTAAAGATAATTACCATCAGAGTCCTCCAGCTGCCTGGTTACAGTTTGTGTTTGCTGTGCTCGAAGGCCTTTTAATCCTTTGCCAGCACATATGTCTTGGGTAACTGGCTTTAATCCTTCCATTAGACACATATCTTCCTCTTCCTGATCAGAAAGGTATCCTGGTGGACTGGGCACACCATCCAGTGTCACAATGAACTTGGGACTAGCAGGCTTCTCTGGCTGTGCAAGCTGGTCTCTATCAAACAAAGAAATGTAGTAAATTTAGATTTTCTGAGTCAAGAGGTTTGAGTGAATGTGAGCTGTACTAGTAACTAACAGTAGTACAAACTTATCTATGGGGAGTCAAGCAGTAACAGACCTTCTTTTAATACTACTGATAATGCACTCCAGTTAGTAGTTTGCCTTCTGATCTCCCTGAGGCACTAATAAGAACTACAGCTCTCAGGTACACTTCAGCTTGTTGCATTCTGCTCAACAGATAGATCCAAAAGCTCATTTACAAGCACAGTTAAATAAAGGAGATTAATCTTGTGGAACTTACAATTTTGAGACAAAAAAAAAAGTGAGAGTAAGTATAAGTACCATTCTTGGAATCACAAACCCTTTAACACAGAAAACAGGTATCTCCTCAAAATTATTGACCAGTACATTAGGAAACAGTGGGTGTAAAAGTTTTTAGAACTAGGAGAGAATGAAATACTGACACTACGAACTTTGACACTCAATCTGACTGAAAGGTGAGTCTAGCCTACTGTCCTGGATCTGACAGCAGTCAGTGTAGATAGGAGGGAGTATAAAAACAGGGGACACATACATTTTCTCCAGCCTTTCACTATGCCACCCATTTCACCTGAGGGACTTCTTCAATAACACGTGATTGTAACTATTTGGAGAACTGTGGAGTTCTCATCTTTGACAAACAGTGATGGGATAAACTTTGCTTCTCTATGAAATGAGGCTAAAAGGAACTACAGTGTAGAATGTCCTTAAGAAGAGAGAAAACCAACACATTAAAAACATCATTAGCTAGAACTCTGAAATTCAAGCAGTTAGAAACTGACCTATTCACATGCAAAAATTTACCACTCTCCTCTAGCACCAAGTGTTCAAAACTGTGACATTATCAGGTTTTTTGACTCACTGTTGGTTTTATTTTTAATTAACACATGCTGTTTAAAGCCACTCATGGAAAGGAAACAGCAACAGTTTCTCAAACACAGCAGCCCACTTTGATGAAGTACATCACGCTGTTCTGCGTGATTTTAACTCTTAACAGGTAAGACTATTTGTAATCAGGAACTTTGTTTGAAGCTGACATGAACTTTAAACTTCTCTTGGTCAAACTCACCAGTAAGGAGCTTTAAAGCATCATCCAGGATTCACCAAAATCAATACTGTGTTAAAAGATGTTTCCTTAAGAAATGTTATCTCAGGGTCAAACTAAAGACAATTTAAGCAAAATAATTACTTGACTAAGATTTCAGAAATCAGAACAGCTATGACAAAAGAGCAGGACTTTTCAGTTCCTTCCTCTTTTTTCTTGAAAACCAAGGACATGCTCAAGCTACAGTTGACCTTGGGATTATTTTCAATTTAGAAGGACTTCTGGGAGGTTTTTTGCCCCTGCTTTTTTATCTCTGCTACTCAATGTCAGTCCATTTTCCATGATTTCATGGCTCCTGACTGGACTGGCAAAGCACAAGTACAGCAAATGACTCCATCTAAACCATGAACAAGCACTTTGACTATTAACAGTCCTAAATGAAGTAACTTTTTACCGTGTCTGTATTAGACGTCCTGAGTGAGCTCGTACTGCCTCTGGGCCCTTCTTTCCCAATTGCTGGTTCTGTGTCGCTATTTCCTCAGACAACTTGGGCTTCTTCAGGATAAATGACCTAGTATCTGTGTGGACCATAGATTCTGCATCACAGTAATCTGAATTGGGAAAAAAATTACATAGAAGAGAAAAAAGTAAGGTTGTAGTTTTACTCTTACCTTATAGCATATTTTTAATATCAATTTACACAGCTAATAAACTAATTTTGGTTTTTTTTTACATTTCTTCATAGTAGCTTCCAGAAAACATTTTCACTTCCTTGCTAATTCCATAGAGGAGGATCAACAAAAGCCATAGGTGGTATTAGGCCAGCCTAGGAAATTCTGTTAAAGAATGGTTGTGCTGAAACAGCATTGAAGGGGGTCCACCCCCCCAAATCTCTCATGCTTTGAACACCTACTGATATAATGCTTTCACTCCTTAGAGATGTAGAAACTAAAAAATGCTAGAAATCAGTATAATTAAATGAAAAGGAAGTTATATCTTAACATTCGCTGGCCAACAGTATTAAATTTGAAAATAAAGGATCACAAGACTTAACCTTGAGTCACTTGCAAGGTATCTTCAATCATAGGTTCAATCTGAAGCCGAGAAGAGAGCTCCTTTTGTTCAAGTCCTAAAAAAACCAGCAATAAGAAGCATATTTTACTGCATGTCAACATGAAACTATATTTTAGAGAACTGAGGCACACTCTAATTCTTTTGATTTAAAAGCCCTCAAAACTTCAACAACAAAAACCTCCACACTTATAACAAAAAAAAAAAGGCAAGCCATTCTCATTATGATGAACTCCTCTCTCATTGTTTCAGAAACAGTAACATGGCAAAATCTAAATACTGAAAGATGCTACTCTTTACCACAGTCACTGTTCAGTACAAACTAGGTCTGTGGGCATGGCAACTTATGAAGGCCAAGTTCTTTCTCCTCATTTGTAGAGGAGTTGACCATTCAGAGAACACACAGGGGAGAGCAACTAACAACAAGAGACCACTCTGTGGTCTTAAAAGAGGTGAAACAAATCAGAGCAGCACTGTTCTACATTTGAGCTGTGGTTTGAAGAAATTCCTTTTGCTTTCTGTAATTTCCTAAGCAAGCTGTCATTTCCATTTCACCAGCAAAAGGGTGAAAATATTTAGCGTGTACATTAACTCAAAGGCTAATAAAGCATCTTCTTACATACTTTAGAGATGCAATTTCAACTATTTTACATTGGCAGAAAGATTCCGAATGACTATATGAGAAATAAGAGACTGAAAAAATATATTTTTTTTAAGTAATGTTTACCATTCCTTAAGAATGACATGAGATAATATAATAAAAATCTTACTCAACCCAAATTTTACTCAACAATCTAAATATCTAAGCACATAGAAAGTATAAACTACCTTCTACATTATTTTTCCACTGCCTTACATCTGTGATTCCTTGTGACTAACAGACAAACACCCCTTCCTTTCTTTTTAACAAAATCATGCTGAAAAAACACTAAGACTGCCTTTAAATGTTATGCCATTTTTCTTCTGGAGTATCAAAACAGAAGTAAAAAACAAAGCTGACAGAGTTAGCCTGGTATCAGCTGTCCTGTAAGAGCAAATACAGTACTCCTATATTTAAACTAAAAAATAAAACATTAGAACTATTTGTGTGGAAACCATGTGTTGGAAAGAATCTTTCAACACTTCATATGCTGTAAAATTGTTCCAAATACTGTAGAGTATCTTAACTCTCACGTAAACTTTGTGACAGAATTACTCCTACAAGATACTAAGGAAAACATGCAAAGGATGGGGAAAAGAGAAGTTATCTCAATATAAATGGTTATGTAAAACTATTCTTCAGTGATATGCCAGAGTCCTATAACATCCTTTGCTTACAGATTAACTCCTCTGAGCTTCTGTGTGTTTGTGTGTGTATATATAGAGAGATATAGATATGTATCTATCTGACAGCCATGCTTTAGAAAGCTGCTTGGTTTTCAGGGCAGTTCTGCATGCAACTTTTGACGTGGACTTAAAAATTAAAAGCATTTCTTTTCTCTGCTTAACCTTTGTAAAATGACATTCCCTGGTATAAATTTTTAAAGAATATTATCAGATGACCTTGAATTCCTTCAACTGTCTGCTCCTTTGGCTCTTCTACTTGAAGCTGAGAACTCAGAACAGGCAATCTGTTTTGCACATGAATTACTTCTAACTGAGATTCTTCTGGGCTAATTCGAGTTCTTGGTGCAACTGGAACAGTCTGTTTCTGTGGGACTTTAAATAAACAAACAATGGCAAATCATTTACAACTATCCAATCACACAACAGTACTGTTTTTACATATGGTGCTAAAATAACTAATAAATTCCTACACACATGCACACACACACGTACGCAAAATCCCAAGCATTTGTATCCATAAAAAGCATCTTTAGCTACCTGAAAAATCCTTAGTGTGCAAGCACATTGGTGCATGTGCACAGAGCACCCTGTGAGTAGCACCTCAGAACACCTACCTACTGCTAAGACAAAACAACATGAAAAGGATTAAAGTGACATCAGCAAAGTACTTGTTCATCCACTTCCACATATAATTAATGTGGTATTTTTTAATAGTTTTGAAATCACTTTTCATCCTACTTTTCATATAAACAGTCATGGATTATCAATGTGCCTCTTCATATGATGCCAGCTACCCTATGCTAAGAAGTTTGCAAACAGAACATAAAACTTAAAGACAGCAGAATCATAGAATCATTTAGGTTGGAAAAGACCCTTAAGATCACCAAGTACAACCATAAACCTAGTCCTCCACTGCCAAGTGCACCACTGAACCATGTCCCTAAGTGGGACCTCTGTTAAATACCTCCAGGGGTGGTGACTCCACCACTTCCCCAGGCAGTCATTTCCACTGCTTTTCAACTCTTTCCGTGAAAAAAATTTTCCTAATATCCAATCTAAACCTTCCCTGGCACAACTTGAGGCCATTTCCCCTTGTCCTATCACTTGTTACTTGGGAAAAGAGATTGAACCCCACCTCACTACAACCTCCTTTCAGGTAGATCTAAGCCTCCTTTCAGGTAGTTGTAGCATGGAATTTGAGGGTAGAAGGGTGACAGGTTGACTTCTTTACTGGCTGTGAAAAGCTAAGCATACTCTTCCCTTGGCTGAATATCAGATCAGCTCAATTTCTGACAGAAATAACTAAAAGGTACTACTCAGTACTAGATTATTTATGAACTTACTGTTTTGTTTTAACTATGTGTTTTAAATTAGCTAACTTCCATATTTCATTCAAAACACTTAGAAAAATAGGTGAAATATTACCTCTGAAGTGGAAGAACCTGCATACTTCAGATAAAATTCACAAATCACCTCAGTATTAAATGACAAAGTGGTGCTTTTTGGTCTCTCCACTAAAATATTCTCACGTTGGCAAGTCAAACTACAAGATCACCACTATTAAAAAAATCAATAGTTTTAATTAATTTAAAATCTTCTGGCTATGTCCCATTTGCTGCTGCATTGCTGTGTACACAGGAAAGAGCTTCCTGCATCACCTCAAAATACCATTTCTTACAGTTAGGTTGGCAGAATTTTAAAAAGAGCAGGCAAGAGATTTGGAAAGCTTTCAGTCTTGCTTCAGATAGTATAAAAGTCATGGTTTAGGTAGTTAGTGAATGCTCCTTCCCTGGCAAGATGCAATGCTTCCTGCTGGCAATGCTAGGTGTATTAACACCCCATGAAAGGAAAGCACACGAGACAACAGCTGGATTTGCCCTTCTCCAGCAGAAGATTTGCCATTCAGCCAGGAGAGCTGAATGCCTACACACAGACAACTGCTCAGTTGCTGTGTCAACTGCAACTCAATGCCTAAAATCACTGAACTATAATTGCTGCCTTGCTGTTGAAGGACAATATACCCTGATAAACATCAGTCACATGTTCCTCATTAGTTTGCACTTCTATTACATATATCCAGTACACTTTCATTTTTTTGCTATTTGGCTTTTTCATCCTCCCATCTCAGAAGAAAGGAGGAGAGTGCAGAAAGGGACAAAGGATACAGTAAATAGCTCAAAGCACCTGCCTAATTCTCATGACTTTCCTCTTGGCAACTGCTCTGGCACTTCCATTTTGTAACTGTTCACTTTACAGAGTTACTATCTTGATTAATACATTTTAAATAACTCTTTCCTCCCTTGTTTATGCTTTCATAATTCATCACTGAAGATCAGTGTAATGTTCACAGGACATGGTAAACCCCTCACATGTATCACTGATGTGCTATTTAGCACTCTGTCATCTCTAAGCACTATCTTTAGCTTGGATTTATACAGCAGAGCTTGGAAATATTATAGCTTAGCACAAAAAAAAAAAAGGTAATTACCAGTGGAATAATTGGTTGTTTTTGTAACTGATTCCTGTGCTTCAGAGATTGCTTTCAGTATTAAATTCTTATTGGCCTGTTTTGAAGGTGGCAATGAAGGTCTAAAGGAAATAAAAAAATAATTAAAGGTACACGAATTGCACAGTAACGAAATCCATGTTAACGACAGGTATTTCAACAGGTTAACACAGGCATAATACTGATAGAAACGATAATTTAAAAATACTTTATCCAAATCTGTTTTCAGTTTGTTAATCTATTCTCTGAGTGGATGGGTTTCCACAAAATGCTCTCAAGAATGGAAGTCCAGATGTGTGATTTCATGTCACAGCTTAAGCTGCTGTAAAATCATGCTGCATGTGAAAGGTACACACTCTGCCCTTCATTTCCTCCCACCTCTGCCCATCACACATCTGTTGCTATGTTTGTGAAGGCACCAATAATTACGTCCTGAGAAGTAAGATCCAGCTGAAAACTGACTCTATCAAAAACATATTAGCTGTAAAAAAAGGCTTTCTGCTTGTCTTTAACATCAACAATGAGGAAGCTTAAATCAGATAAATGTGCTGTGGCACTGAAGCTCAATTCAATACAGTGTATTAGCTTAAAACAAACCTTACACAGGCTAGCACTGTAGGTCAGTAGAACCATCTCTTCTCTAGTTTAAGTGTTCTTTCTCTATTGTTGAAAATCAGATACAAAGAATTGAGGTACTTGGACTGACAGCTGACACTAAGAATTAGGGAGCAGAAAAAAAGGAAAAATCTCTCAAGTCTGTTTGAAAAGTCATAATCACCTTAAAGAACAAGAGATAACCAGTTTGAAAACTATTCCTGAAATAAAATCAAAGCAAGCAAAACTCCTGAAAAATTATTTTACCACAATAAATACCTAGTCTGAAATATGCCAACGTTAATTAATGTTCTTTTGCCAGTAAACTTTACAAAATAATGTAAAAATTCACACTCCATTGCAGCTTATGTGCAATGAAAAAAACAGGTTACAAAATCAGAGGCAAAAGGGTGGTAGAAACAAGCATCTTACCCACAGAGTTGTGAGATAGTACAAAAAAAAATTAAAATGGCTTACTGAATTTTGTCTGTCAATTTTCAAAAGTGCAAACAGGTTTCCCCCACTTCCACTTTGTAAGTTTTGTTCATTAAATTCATTCTTGAAACCTCACAAAACCACTGAGATCTGAAATACCTTCTTTCTGGCTTTGCAGGCACAGACACACTGCTGGAGATGCTTCCTGTCCGCAATCCGTATTCTTCCTCTTCCTCCTCATCTTCCCCTTCATTACAGAACTTTTTCACTTTCACTACTGAGCTTACAACAGGCAACCGTCTCTTCCTGGAGCTTTCTTCCTACAACAAACAGAGCAGCCAAAACAGTTCATTCAGCATAAACCACGCATCAATAAACCAGCAAAGAAAACACTGCAATTCTACCCACAGCCAGGAGATGGAGACCTTCCATGCCAGTTGCACGAGCCTAGGACTGGGTGCTGTCTGCAAATACAAGAAACTGCACTGGATAATATGAAAATCAGACACATTTATGCAAACATCTCATTTAAAATGTAACTGTAAATAACATTTAGGAAGAAGAGAAGAAAAACTCTTTTAAGTACAGACAAATTATCCAACACCTACAGAAAATCAGGGTTTTCCAAAGAAATTCATACTACCCTTCAAGATGAACCTGTTGGAAGCCTGAGAGAGAGAAGTGAAATCAGTATAAATTACTTTCTCCTCTGTATCAAGTCTAATTTCAGAGAAGTGTAAGGATTCATTTCTAGCAAGCTGACATATTCCAAAGGATGCTAACCACTATACACAGTCAGGATGGTCCAGTTTCCGCACTGCAAGGTCCTTATTCTGTCTTTTCTGGACATTATCCATAGAAAAGTAATAGAAGAAAAACATCACAAGACCTTTTTCTAACATTTCCAAGGAGAGATGTGACTGTCATTTAAACAAACCACTATTTTCTCATTTTCACTTCCCCATTCTTAAAAACAAAGACAGCCTCTATCCCTCTATCTTTGTAGAGCATTCTAGATTTCCAAATAAAATTCATTGTCCTTTATACATAACCAAGTAAGATAGAGCTAAGACACAGAACTGTATAAGCAGCAATAAACACAGAGGCACTTGCAATACAAGGTATGTAAAATACGTGCTTCATTACAACACTAACAGCCGTAACAATCTTCATTCTCCTCAAAAGAGGCTCTTAATTTAATCATATGGATAGTCTTAAAACTATCAGCTAGGACTATCACCCTGCCAGGTTTAGCCTGGCCTCCAAAGCATGTAAGGCAGCAATCATTTTTTAGTTTATCCTTGTGCAACATCCATCCCAAAGAACTCTTAACTGACGTGGTTCTAAATAGTATAATAACCCTAAAAACCAACCTATCTGGGGTTTAGATGTTAATAAATAGTATCCCAAAAATCCTGATTTTCAGAATTGTGTAAAGCTGGGGGTATACATAGCACTGAGAGAAGACTATGCTGTTTCAATGATCTAAATATCAGAATTATTATTTCTGATTCATCACATGCAACTTAACAACGTGCTAACCCATTAGTCCAACTAAGTATGACATGCAGGTGTACATGGTAATTAACTCTGAGATGCAGCAAGCTATCAGGTGATGATGTCAAACTATGAAATCTGGTTTTATCAGTGGACCCAAAGGATGAAATCTCAAACCTACTGGTAGCAGTGACAGAAGTAATTTGATTTCTTTGAGGTGAAGATTTTCCTGGAAGTATGGTAATTTAGGTTCCTGGTAGGAATAAACTTGTTATAGTTTAGATCATACTAACCTCACCGCCTACTTTATCTGCAATGAGTTTGGAGGTGGGTCTGTGCCCTTCCACTAAGCTTCCAAAAGCTTCAGGATTGCACAGCTGGCCTGTTTCCAAAGACCTGCAGCTTTGTGTGTCCAACTGCCTGCTCCCCTGCAAGTTGCCTTGTTGTGACAGTCTGGGCATGTGTGCATTGCCATCTGCACTCCTGATGGCTGGTGGTCGGTAGATCTCCGCGGAGGGACGAGAAGAACCGTAAGTCACAGTTACAAGAGGTTTCTTCCGCGACAAAGGATTCTCCTGCACAAAGTTTAGGTCTTCATCAATTAGATCATCTGGTTCAGGTTTAATGTCAATTACAGCTTCAGAAGGTGACAATTCCCTCAAAGGCTTGACTGTAGATGTTAAGTGGGATGCAGAGCCATCTTCACAAGACTGCCTGATAAAATAAGAAATTGCCAACTATTATCTGCAAGTCAAGTCCTGGAAAATGAGAACCATCTTTTAATTAAAGCCAGCAGGGAAGAATCATTAAGGTATAATTGTTAATACAAATCTAACACACTAATCAATATTTTTAGTTTGGTTAATTAATTTAAGCCCATCTGATGCTTAAAGAACTGAATTCTGATTTAATGTTTTTCATCCAACAAATTGCAGCGATGCTTTACTCTTCAAAACTGCTTTGATCTTTCCAAGTGTCTATACTCTTCAAAATAGCTACATTACAACTACTGATGTCTGAGTGCTAGTAAGTAACTAGCAGCCTTACCTTGAAGAAGCATTTCTCTGCTCCTGAGAGCTCGTTGTAACTCTTGAGTCATTTCTTTCAGTCCGAGTGCTGGAAACTGCAAGAGGTGGCAAGATGTCCTCACGCCTCCTGTCATCACTCACACAGGAAGTGCTTTTGCTGGAAGGCAGGTTGCTTTCAAAGATACTGGATTCTGAAGATTTTACACTAGTTGGTTCTGTGGAGACAGGTACCTTTCACTTTTATATTAAAATACAGCCATACAGATTTTGCAATAAGAAACTGCAAACAAGGCATTGCACAGACTTGAAAATATAACAAGTTGAAAACATCAGCAAGAAATACAGAGAAACAAATTCTGGACTCACAAAGAAATTCTTTACCTCAAAATATAAAGCAATTTTCTAAAAAGTCTGGACCCAAAAGACCATACAAACAAAAAATTAACAAAAGAGCCAAGATTTTTTTGAAACTCATTAAATATGCAACACTACACAGAAAAGATAAAACTACCTTCACTCAACGTTAATTTTCTTACTTACCAGTAGTCACAGATCGAAGCTTATCCAAAACACCGTGGAGCCTGAAATAGATAGAGGACAGGGAAGGAAGCAAAAGAGAAAAAGGAGAAATACAGAATTTTAATTTACATTCAGAATAATCATCTTTCAGAAAACAACTGCCTTCCCCCCCCATAACAAGCACCTCATTTATGTAAGACTACACTTTGCATCAACCTTGAAAGGGAGGACTTAAGTATCTTGCCTCCAGTGTGTCTTAGACATGCAAGTAGAGTGTTCATCACATCATCTACTGTTGGCATTTGGTTGGTTTACACAATCAAAGCCAGTACTTTCCACATTTCACTAAAATCAATGGACTTAAGTGTCGAAAGGAGTGATGCAAAAAACTTAAGTTAGAAGCCTAAAGCATGGCCTAAAATTATACTTTGTATTCAAAACTTTATTTACACAGCAGAGTTAAATGTAGTTCTAAGTATAAACCCAAACAATATACAACTCATACCACTTAACATTCTCAGGATTCTTTCAGCATGCTTTGTATATACCAACAACATTCTCTGAGCATTTCAATGAGGTGTCAAATTTGCCCTTTGCCTGCGAAAAAGGCACCAAGCTGAAGTAATAAAAAAAATCAGAAGGCTATAAAATAATAAGCCTGCTTAAAAATCAAAACACATTACAGCAAGAAGAAAGAGAAAAATTCCCAACACTTAAATGTGTATCTTACTTGGAGTTCAAACCGGATCATGGGCACGTCCATAATTTAGACTGAGTATTAGTGTCCTAGTTAGGACAACTGAGACCAGTTTATCATGGTATGGGTGTAACCCAAAACTGTGTATTCTATAGCCTTCCATGCCATTTCCCAGAAACTGCTGCCAATAGACTATTCGCACCCTCTGCCCATAGAGCCTGACTCCTCAGGCTATAAACTGGGTGTTAAGAGGCCTGTGAGATAGGAGGATGCTCTTGTCCTCACACCCTTTGTGGAACTCCCCGCCCTGAGGGAAGTATTGAGCATTCCTGCCTGAACTGGAGGATATATAATCTTGGAGTCTTGGAACATTTTTAACCACTCGTGGGATCCAGAGGAAGACTGCAGCTCATCGCTCTCAACCTCAGCTGGACTGCAATCACCACTTCTGACCAGACTGCAACAGCTCTCCCACCAGCAGGTTTTTCCCCTCTCCCTTTACTTTGGACTCAAGCGGGGCCCAAGGAACACCACTTTGTTCATGCCCCAGGGTACTGGGTTATACATTTGGGTTTTGTGGGTTAAGACCAATTGTTTGTTTGTATGATTGTACTTACTGTATTATTTTAATAAATTGTTATTCTGACTTATAATCTCTCCTTTGAGTTGGGTTCATTTCCCCTGCTGGTTAACTCTTAAACCAACACAATTAGAAAGCAGCTAAAGAACAAAAACATATTGAAAACTGGGAGAAGTAAGACAACATGTGAATATAATGCAGGCTTACACTCATCCTCCTTGTGAGTTTTCACTAGAACACTCATCAGCTGACCTCTGGTGACGCGTATCAGCTTTCACACTGACCTCAGGACAACTGTGAGCCGACTCTTGGTGTAGAGTAAGAAGTTGTGGCCAACCAATAGGATTGCCAGGTCTGTCATACAACTGCTGTGAGACTTTTGCCAGATGACCCCAAATTACCAACTACAGAGACAAACCAAGGAAGGCAGACCTTGCTGTGTACTGTATTTAGCCACTGTTTAAGAAAGTAAACATTCTGGATTGCCCTTAGGAAAAATAAAGGCATATGAAGCTCCCAACTACAATGCTTTTTAATACTTTGTCACCAGTTCCCTCACAGTTTATTGCATAGGTTTCATCTTGTCTTCTTTTCCATTCTTCTTTTAACCATTACCTACTTTGGTACTGGATAGAGCACTGACACCGAATTTGTATTTATATATATTATGTGAATACTGAATTGGGATTAAAACAGTCATTACATTTGGAATTTAAGCAGGAGTCAATATGCAGTTTTAAATACACATATATAAAATAATCTTGATTTCTCTGCTGAAATTTGCTTTCTCTACATATTTATTATTTTTTCAATAAAGTTTTAGCTTCATTTACAAAGCCATAAAAGTATTTTCTTCTATATATTATTCTGTTATTTTTTACTGTATATCAGGACTCAGTCAAAACCCCAGTACTGGAGTTACCCTCATCCACTTGTAAACTTCACTGATTTGTCTGATTCCCAAAACTGCTAAAAGAAAGACAACTGCATGACTTCCTAATACAGTGAAACCCAAAAGCTTTGCCTAGGCAGGTCACAAAAGGAAGCAAAGAACATAAATGCCTGTGAACTTTTTTAAAAGGGGTGCATGCTTTATTGTACTTCTTAATTATATTTTTGACAAATGTCAGGAAAAAATTGAAAGCTGTGTAAGTAAACTCAGATTATATCCACTCAAATAACACTATCACATGGAAATCCATCAGTTTAGATAGTTAATACAGTGAATTGTAATAGCTGACACTAATTTTCATTTTTTGTTATTGTTTATGGTTTCATAACACTCAACTTCTAAAATGTTTCCCTCTGCTGTTTTATAACAAAAGCTCATAGGAACTAATCACATAGAAGAAATACTGAAAGTGATTGTAACCTGTCAGTATGAAAATTTCAAAGGGAATAAACTGAAAAAGCAGGAAAAAAAGTAGTATTTCTCTCACCTACACAAAAGAAAATAAAGTTCCTTAAAGCTGTATTAGGTAGAAGACTCAAATGATTAACTTGAAAGAATACACAACTCTGAAAGCAACAAAAATCTCTAGAGTCAAATGTCTGTTTGGATCCTCTGAAACATGGAGTTCATGACAGGTTTATACTGTAAACCAAATCCAGTATTAGAAAATCCATGAGGAATATAACGGCTAAGGTTGTCATGCAACAAAGAATAAATTAACCTGCACTGTAAGGAGTTGAGTGTAAGTTGAACTGTTGCTAACTTGTCCTGCTCACAGTAATTCTGCAGTTCTACTTTTGGTTTGCAGAGTTGGGTGGTGGTAATAAACAAATAGCCTGAGAGGTGGGAATACCTAAGCATTTGGTGCTAAGCCTTGTCAAAGACAGTACACAGAATTAGATCCAAAGCTCATCTGTCCTGATATAGTAATTCCCATGCACAACAGCAATCTGGAGCACTATTAACATAAAAGCAAACAAGTTTGTCTTTTACATCCAACTACAGTGAATAACACTCTCATGCTTTGAGAGTGGGCTTTGCAGGAATAAATTTTTTCAAGTCAACATACAGCCCTTGCTTACCTGAGCACTTAATTCACAAATCTGACTGGATTATAAGCAAACAAAAAATGTAAGTCATTTCATTATCACCTCAATAGCCTAACTGTTGATGGACTAAGACTAATTTACTTACTAGACCTGCAAAGTGTAAATTTTGATCAATGCAAAGTACATCATGAGAAGATAAGTAACTTTTTTAGTGGTCAGGTTTCACTTCTAGAAAGCATTCCTGACTACTGAAGAAGTGCAACAAGTAGCTTGCAAACATACCAGACAGTAAACCTGACAGTGTTGTTCCCAAGGAAAAGGGAAAGGTCTTCTGTCATCTGCTCTTGACTCTTCTTATTGGCCACCATAACCATAATATAATCAGGGAGCTCTTCATCTAATAGAAAGAGAAATATGCTGTTTTGAAGTATAATAAATCACAGAAGAGACAGCAAACACTTTTAAACACGTGACCAGATTTTTTTTCCAGTTTTACTACAAAGAAAACACTGCAGGTAGAGGATTAGGTAAGCAAATTAACAGGACTTCCATTTCCTCTGAGGGTCAATACAAGTTTCATCTACAAGTGAGGAATAAAAGATCATGAACTTCACAAGTGCATAAGCTGAAGATAAAAGTATTTAAAAAGTGAGTAAACAGAATGGAAAAAAGGACAAGATAAAAAAGAGTCACTCTGCTGCCTAGATCCTTTTACTTGAATACTAAAAACATCTACAATTTTCATCACTTCAAACGTCACCAAATATAGCACATTATCCTTGTCAAATTTCCTTTAGTTACAAAACCCAACCAAATAAATATCCATTTCTGATATGTGCATTAAACAAATCAAAATGGTATTAACTTACAGATTCTCTACCTACAAAAACAGAACAAACCCAAATCCCAGCAACCTTGAGAGTGAATCTCCAATCCCCTAACATATGCAATTTTATACACAGTGAGAAATCCATTCCCTTGCTGGACTGCTCATTCAGGGTACACCTACCCAACACAATGGATGGGAGAGTGCTTAGAATCCAACATTAATACATGAAGGGTTTGGGGAGTTTGCTATTTGGCTTTTTCCTTTGGCCTAGCTCTGGTCTCTGTTTGAGGCCTGTCTGGTGCAATTGCTGCTCAAAGGCATTAGGTGTGCTTCCTGAGCACGGACATCAATTTAGTTTATCAAACACCTCATGCTCTCCAATACCACATCCTTGACATGAACATAACAATTGTGAGTGAAGACAGTTGGGAAATACACTTCAAATTGTGAATTTGAACTAAGACACCAATACAGCTCATTTCATCAAGTTAAGCCAGTATGCAAGACTAAAAACATCTAAAAAATGAAAAATAGAAATCAAAACCCAAATGAAAGAACTGCCTTTCTTCTATGTCTACGTAAATAATTTATGTTTACCCTAGACTATAGAAATAACATTCATACATTGTACCTGCATGCCACTTCGGCTACTTGTCCCATTAGAACACATTCCTAGCTTAAACCATAAGTTCTTTTTGGTGTTTTTTGGGGGGGTTTGTTTTTGTTGTTGTTGCTGCTTTGGGTTTGGTGTTTTTCTAAATGCAAACTACAAGTTCCCCAAGATGGATTAATACTCAGTCCTAGGAACTCAGAACGAATTTTATTTATTGGCTAAGCTAATTTTAAACTTGATAAGTTCTTCAGGTGGTTCAACATATGATAAAGTTTCAACATGTCTTGTTGTAGAAGACTTTTCAAAAGAAAAGAACTAGCAGTTACAGAAAGAAACAAAAGCATGGTTCTTATGCAGAGGCTAGAATGAGGGAGAACCAATTTTTACCAGTTAACTAAAAGAAGAAATGGAGAGTTTTTGAAAAACATTACTTGAAAAGCTGTCCAAAATACTCTAGTCAAGAAAAAAAAAAGTGAAAAATTACATAAATCTGGAAACAGTGGTTTAAAAACAAAAAAAGAGGCCAAGGCAAGTCAGACATGGCAATAAAGAATACAAAGTTATTTAAAGAAGTCCATAAGCTGACTGAGAAGAAACTGCAGACACTGAATGCTGACCCTGGGAATACAGGAAATCTGCCCTCTGAATACAGGAAACAGAAGGAAAACAAAAAAGAATAATCAGTCACAGCTGAAATCTAAGATTGCTAGTATTCTAAGAGCATCTTACTATCACAGATAAGAAAGATCTTTTTTCAGAGACGCAGGAAAAAGCAGACAAAGAATCCAGGACTGAGAAACTGAAACCCGGAATGATGGTAAAAAAAGAAAAAAAACAACCACCAAAAATGAGTTTCTGAAAACGAGAAGCTTTGAAACAGTGAAAAAAAGATGACTTTACAATGAAAAAATTCTAAACACAGTTCCTTAGCACCAGCTGAGCCCTGAATGTCAGCTTGCAGGTAACTTCCTTCTATAGAGTCACTACATTTTTCCATAAATACAGTGCCTCCCTTGAAATAGGAAGAAAGACGAATTCAGGATCTAACTACAAACTTTGAACTTGGCCCTGCAACTCACAGGATTTCTAAACTATGCTCTCAATTTCTTTCCTTCACTTGAAATCCAAGAAGTATCAGAGACAACAACAAGGCAGTTGCAGGACTACGGTATTCTGTTTCCAACAGAACACTGTTAAGTTACCAACTTTTACTGTTGCAGTAAAAGTTACTGAATGGCTAGGAAGTGCAATATCCATCTAAACCTGGATTCAGAAAAAACAAACGCACAAGAAAACCACAGACATTCACACTGCTCACCTCTGTCCTCACAAGCCAAAATAAAATGTCCTCCTGTCTCTAAGACCCAGATACATGTATTTCATCCCCATTAGTTCAACATAGCTCTTAGTCGTCCCCTTAACAGTCAACTTTTACATTTTGAAGATTTGTCCCACATGACGAGGCCTTTTCATTTCCTAAAACAGTCAATCTGTCTTTGTCCCCTCTCCTAATTGTGACAAATATTTCACCCCAAATTCAAGAGGCTGTTAAAAAGGTGCCTCAGAAAGACTGACTCTATCTCAGAGTGGTCAAAGCTAACTGCTGCTATATTTGCAAGAGTCTTGCTTTATATAATGTTTCACCTAGTGCTTCAAAGGAATTTCCTTAAATATTCACAACATCATAGTTTGTTTTTCTTTCAAATCCTTTGCCACCATTTTTCCTTTAAAGGGGAGATTGTTGGACTGACTTCTTAGTTAATTTCCTTTTAGTTCTTCATATATTGATATCCATGTACTGCTTCTCTTATGCTTAGACTATACATGTTTGTTTGTCTTTTTGTTTCATACTATTCCAGTACTTCAGATAACTCTTCTTATGCTTATGGCTTCTGTATGCAGTAACACAATAATAAGTTTCCATTAACTATCTGGGTTTTTGCTATGTAACTACAATGGCCTGGAGAAGATTGCTAAACACATGACAAAACTTACCAACATAAGCCCCAAGCTCCTGCAACTTTCCTTTTATAGCACCCTAAAAAATAATGAAACAGCATTTAAGGGATGGATCGACAAAGTATTTCTAACTGCAATGAGGTAGGAGGCTTAGCAAAGTTTTTCTTATTAAGTGTTTGAACACACTGATTTAACATGTTAACTTTTCCTATTCCCCCCTGCTCATGGCAGAGACGTTACAACTGTGAGGGACTGACAGCAGAATAATCGGAACTGCCAAGAATCTCACACTCTCTACCTAATTTCCTACACACCAGTTCCTGGTGCTTCCAGACAACCTCCAAATCCCTGCTATCCTTTTTCAAGCAGAGACCATCCGGACTCGTAAGGTGCAAAGAAAGCGGATCCCGGATGGTTTGACAAAAGGTCACTCCCGGCTCAGCAAGGAAACGGAAACCTGACGGGCTTTCCAAACTGCGACTGCCGAGCGGGAGCAGCTGCCAGGCCCCGCCGGTGCCGGGGCTCGCACCCGGCCGGGCTGTGCCTCTGCCGGGCAGCGCCGGGCCTGGGCCGGGCGGGCTCTGCAGGGCGAGACCCGCAGCTCCGGGGCACAGACGGCACACGGCAGCTGCCCGCCGGGGTACGGGCAGGCCCGACTCTGCTTCCCAAAAAAACGACTGTCCTGCTCCCGCCCCTCCCCGGGAGCCCTCAGGGCCGCTCGGCGCCGGGAGCTCGGAGAGGAGCCCGGCGCCTCAGCCCCCGGCCGGGCCTGCCCCACAAGCGGGGCCGGGCTGCTGCCGCGGGCGGGGGGAGTGGCCTGGCTGCCTCTGCCTCACCCGGATCTTGCGGCTGATCTCGGTGCCGATCTCCATGGTGGCTCCGAGCGCCCCCGGCCCGCTCCCGCTCCCCCGGCTCCGCTCCCGCCGCGCCCCGCGCGGGTTCCGAGCGCCGCTCGAGCACCGCACGGCCTCCCCAGGCGGCGCCCCCTGGCGGGCGGAGGCGGCACCGCCCGGGACTGCGGGACGTGCGAGACCCGGCCTGGAGTGACGGGAATAAAGGCGTCTGTCTCTCTGCCGTGCTTCCGAACAGCTGCGTGCCACAGGATCTGCTCGTCATTACCCGAGGGACACACTCGGCTTTTTTAAAGTTGCCTCTTTTTCTTCATTCCAGGTTTTTATAAAGCCCTGTCACGTGGCTCAGGGTAAGCGAATGCCTTAACACCAACTACAAGGTTATTTTAATGTTAATGCCCTCTATTAAGGACCACACAAATTGAAGATTTCAATTTCTGCTAAAAACCAAATAAATTATGGTATAACAATACACACAGTATCCAAGTAACTGCTAATGCCACACTACAGCTATATAATAAAAGGATTTTAGCACTGAATTTTAATTTTGTGATCCCACAGTAGACTGATAAGCCTTAAAACAGCATGCCTTTTTTTTTTCCTAAGAAAAAGGTTGCCAGGTGCCCATCAAAGCTGCTGTATCACCCCCGCTTTGTTGGCTTGGCAAGAGAGAGAAAATATAACAAAAGGCTCGTTGGTCAAGGACAGGAGAGATCACTCAACAGTTACTGTCATGGACAAAATAGACTGGAGAAATTAGTTTAATTTATTAACAATCAAACCAGAGTTGGATAATAGGAAATAAAATCAAATCTTAAAACACCTTCTCCACACTCCTTCCTTCCTCCAGGGCTTAACCTTACTCCCAATTCTCTACTTCCTTCCGCTAGCAATACAGGGGAACAGGAATGGGCGTTACGGTCAGTTCGTCACCTGTTGTCTCGGACACTCTTTCCTCCTTAGGGGTAAGAATACTTCCCCTGCTCCCAGGAGAAACAGCTTTCCACAGATTATTCCCCCAGGCTGCAGTTCACAACATGTGGATGGATCCCTTTCATGGGATGCAGTTCTTCAGGAACAGGCTGCTCCAGCGTGGGACCCTCATGGAGTCACAAATCCTGGCAGAAAACTCCTCCAGCATGGCCTCCTCTCTCCATGGGACCACAGGTCCTGCCAGGAGCTTGCTTTGCCATGGGCTTCCCACAGTTTCACAGCCTCCGGGCATCCATGTGCTCCAGCGTAGGCTGCAGATGGATCTCTGCTCCACTATAGACCTCCATGGACTGCAGGGGCACGGCTGCCTCATCATAGTCTTCACCCCGAGCTGCAGGAGAATCTCTGCTCCAGCATCTGGAGAACCTTCTCCCTCTCCTTCTTCGCTGACCTTTGTGTCTGCAGAGCTGTCCTCTCACATATTCTCACTCCTCTGGCTGCAATTTGCTTCTGCCCAATAACTTTTCTTCCCTTCTAAACATGTCACCCCAGAGGTGCTACCACTGTGGGTGATGGGCTCAGCCTTGGCCAGCGGTGGGTCTATCTTGGAGCCATCTGGCATTTGCTCAGTCAGACACAGGGGAAGCTTCTGATAACTTCTCACACAACTTACCCCTGTAGCTCCTCCCCTACCAAAACCTGGCCACACAAACCCAACACAAATATCAACTGGTCTTACTGCTACAAGGGATCAGTTGCAGAGGGAGAAAAGCCTACAGGGTAAGGACAGTAGTAAGCAAAAAAGAAGTAATGTTTGAGGCAAACCATTTATCTTTTGCACCAATGTCCCAGCTTCACTTCAGCTGATCTAGTGAGCAGTGACATTGTCGAAAGCCCAGCCTACAGATAAAGAATCTTTTACAAGTAATGCCACTGGTTAAAATAAACTCCAGGCATTGTAGTTAACAGCTGTGTTAATCTCTTTCTGCATCACTGCTCCTGATATAAACCAAATATCATACAGAGATAGCCTAGACTAATTATTGCTAATGATCTGAGCTGTTTGTCTGACTCTAGTTATAACATATTGGTGTTACAGTGAGATGGAACTAGTAACAGATTAGTTTAATTACACCATTTTAACCTTTAAGAGATACATTTTACTTTCTTAAGAAAGTATTATTGGAGCAAGAAAAATAATTATTGCAGTGCGAAAATAGGAACTGAGTTTATTTCATTATTAAGGGATTTACTTTAGAAAGAAATACTGTGTTTAAAAAAAGTTTCCTTTGAAAATAAAAAAGGAGCCTATTGCTTCAAGTTCAACACTACATTCTGTGTAGGAAAACTGCCTGTTTCCTTCTAATAGGAAAATTCTATAGCCTTAGTTAGTTACTTAGTAGAACATGTTCAACACTTTACAGCACCTTGTAAGTAAAAATGAATCTTGCACACATGAAATTGCAGGCTTCAAGCATGTTTATTGTTTACTCATTTTTCTGGCACTCCATTCTCTGTATTACCATAAAAAATATATAAGGATGCATAAAGTCCCAGCTATCTCTTGTTTTTCACAAATAAGAAATGACTGATGAAAAAGCAAGGAGGCTTCAGACACAGAGCCAAACATGGAAGTGATGAATAAAGTAAATTTGTTCAGAGAACAGCTTTGCATCACATGTAGAATCAGAGGTATTCTGACTGCAGTTCATAAAGTCACTATTTTGCATGGTGTAAATCAAGATATTTTTCCACATGACTTCATTGTTTCACCATTGTGGGAAAGCCCCTTTAACTAACAGTTTCCAGATTATCCTGCCTGTGTTTTTATCAGGAATAGCAACTCTCCACTAGGCTGAGGAGTGTATACATGCATACCACTTTTCTGCCTGGAGGGTGGCCGATTCTGCTTGCTCTTCAACTCACTTCCAACTTTTTTTTGCGTTTAGTCAACGTAAAGACCTGATGCTGGACAGAGCTTGCAGAACCAAAATAAGCTGAATATTTGCATCAACCCTGTTGGTTGATACACTCAACTGTAATCACATATTTGGACCAAGATCAGAAAAAAAAAAAAAGCCAACAAAAATCTGCTCCAGAAGGGACAATGTCAATAAGAACAAAATAGATTTGTCCTTGTTCCATAATGGGCAGGCCTTATCCAACCCAAGGGGCAGCAACTTTCCCTTGTACTCATAGAACAAGGGCTGCAACATTCAGCTGTAGGATATTAGTCATTTCCTCACATAAATTTCAACAAGAGAGTAAAGAGTACAGCAAAAGATTCAACATCCATGCATGTCGTGAGTGTTGACCGGGGCTTAAAGGAGGAAGCAGAAGCACAGTATTGTGGCCTGAGGCAATCACTCTACATCTTATTGATGTGTCTTTATCAATCATCCCATGTTTATGGATGTCTTTGTCTCTTTGCACCTTTTATTAGAATTGATAGTTGGAGTAAACCAAGTAACATAGAGCTGATGAGGAAAAAAAAATGAGACATGGCAAAATGGAGAAGGTGCAGACAAATACAGAGTTGGGATACAATCTGGGGTTACAAAACTAAAAAAGCATCAGAAGAAAAAAATTATTTGGGTATAAAAATGTGAGGAGCTTCAAAAGAAGATGCAGGCTGTAGAGGAGCATATTGACAACATCCTAGCTGTCTCTTTTAAGATGAGGTGTTGTCTTTAACATAAATGCAAAGAAAGAACATGCAGCAAGAACTAACTATGGAAAACAAGGGAAGTCTAATAAATGCAACTTCTAGGCAGGGACTCATGCAGGAAATGGGTGTGATGAAGAATTAGAATAGGAAATGTGACAGATAAGAGAATTGAGACCTTGTTTCCAGTATGAATTGTTTAGAAATAGGAGGGGTTGCCTTCTGAATTTTCATGGCTTGAATTTGTCATATGCCGTATTAGAGAATTTTTTCCAGCAAGTAACCATAGTTCTGTCCTGTAGCATACACCATTAGGAAAGGGTATCCATTTTGATTAGTTCAAAGCTAGTTTATTTTTCTCAATATAAGATTCCCCCAAATTACTTTTTTATATTTTGCTTGTGGACTGCTCATCATAACTGTGACTGATGAATGGAGAAAAAAAAAAAGAGAGATTTCTCTAATCTGAGGAAAGGCAATTGTGTCTAGGAGAAATAACTCAGAAGAATTCATTATAGTACAAAATTACCTACATATTTCAGCTGAGATTAGTGTCCTCCTGAGTAACATGCTATTTGCATAGTTGACCTGCAGGTTAGACCTGCTCAGACAGTAGCATGTTTGTGCACTTTACATTACCAAAACACTTTCTAAGTTTTACAGTTATGAATCAGCATTCACATACTTTACTTTTTCCTCATCCCTGACCCATTTCAAGTTTGTATATACTTTTGCCTGGCTCATACAATGGGGAGAGCCATAATATTCCAAATGGCATGCAACAATTGCAGATTTCACAGGCACACAAACACACAGAGGTCTCCATATACTTGTGAGATTGGAGTGCAGCCCTTGGTACGGTGTTTGCATTAGTAAAACACTGTAAATATTCCTGAATTGATATGCATTTAAAGCTTGCTAAGACAGTTGTTATCAAGGGTGTAATTTCTATTGACACCTTTGGGAGTTTTAAGTCCAGACAAGGGCTGAAAGATCAGCCTCTAGTCTGCATTTTCTTGCTGTGTATCTTACCAACAGCTGAAACTTTGCAAGGACTTTTGTTTTCAGCTGCAGATATAAATGTATGTGCATAGGTCATTTGATAAGGCACAAACTGATTAAACCTTAAAAATATATCCAAGCTACTTGAAAATAAGACCAACAGAATTTTGGTAAGAGATTTGCCTTAATTGGAAAGGCTTAAAATAAATGATCATATGATTAAAAAAAGCAAGGATTGCCTGCTATTTGTTGTAACCCCTATTTCTGTAGTGCCCCTGTAGCCAGAGAAGCAGCTGTTCATTGCTGACATTCTCCCTGCCAGGCATTCCAACTCTCTGAGGTAATGGGCTACAAGCATACGGGCCTTCGCTTTAATTCTTTCAGCGTATCCTTCCGCATGGATAGAGCGAGGGGAACGCCTCCAGGAAAAGAAATTAAATGCACACACACAGAGGCACACAGGGACGGGCGATTTGAAAATATTCCTGAGAACGCAATTTGCGCTCATGCGGCACAGCGTCACATGAAAGAGGCCGCCTGAAGAGCTGGCTGGCACAGGTTTATTTTGTTGTAATATTTTCTTCCACCCCCCAGCTCTTTACCCAGTGGAATGATATCCAGAGCAAGTTTTTTGAGACAGGAAGTGAGGAATGTTTTCACTATGAGTGATCTGAGAAGAAGGTGGGTTAGCCGAGATAGCAGCTGTTTCGGACAAGAGGAACACAGTAAGTCAGTTCCCGAGGAATACAGATGAGATGGCTCTGGGAGAAAAAGTCTTGGAGCACTGAGGGCTTTTTTCAGCTACACGTATGTGAAAGGAGACTCGGTGTCTTTGGATCGCTCTACAAGGTAAGGGGAAAACAGCAGGCAGAGTGAAAACATAGCGGCTGAACTTCTCTGCTGTGTAGTGTAAGGGTGAGGAGTTTCAAGCGTTTACTTTTTGAAAATTAAAGGCGGTGGGACTGTGCTTCTGGAGGTAGGGGAGGTTTGAGATACGCACTTATTGCTGCTCTCTCAGTCCAAGAGTCATGTCAAAGATTAACTGGTAAAACAAGGGGAGAGTGGAGTATTCTGATTATTTTTTCTGGCTCCCCAAATATTTCTGAAATAAATATATGTACTTCAAGCCTTTGAAATAATAGGAACCCTTTTTCACCATCATATACTGCAGTTTTATTTTGATTACTGTCATTCATGCAGGCCGTTAAAAAAATCTTTGTAAAGTAAAATACTAATAATTGAGGGAGTGGGGAGTGCAGGCAAAAGAGAAAGTGTTCAGTAATCACACATCCCTCATGGCCATGTTGCTGAAATTCTAATATGGCATTTTTGAAACTACAGGATTCTGTTAAAATATACAAACTTTGGTCACTAACAACATTTTTAGCTGTTGCATGAAAATTCCAGGCTTGGTAAATAAAGACCTGTTACTGTAAAGGTCATTAGTTGGATTTGTAACTCCTGGCAGTATGTAGTTCATTTTTGCTAAAGGAGCTTTAAAACAATGCAGATGTGTCTGAATTTAAAGTAATGCAGAAGGCAAATATGAGACCACCTAGCACCGCAGAATGTTCAGCTGCTGAATAAAACCAGCACAGCTGTGTTTGCAGGAACTACACATGGCTAGCAGTAGAAGATACTGAATGATAGCTCAGTGTTATTCATCAAACTTGCCTTTATTCTACAGTATTTATTATATGTCAGGAGTCTTTTCTTTTAGTTGGTCCTTTGTGACGTGGTCTGGAAGTTAATTACTTAAGTTTTCCTTGTTATAAATGTATTTCAGAAGTCATGAAGATTATGTCAGACATGTACTGAGTTAAAATGAAATCATTTAGGGAAAATGCTCAGTGGACCAATAAATGCAAACAAGGGATCTTAACGTGAAGAATGCTCCTGGCTGGCATGTTCTGAAAATTCTGCTCTAAACTTCTTCCTATGCTGGCATTGTTACCTGTCTGCATAGAGAAATAACTGAAAGTCTGAGAGTTCCTCATGTCAGCATTAGATGGTTTGAAAATTTCACCTGTCTGGTTGGCCTTTGTTTAATGATTTTTTTTTGTTTGTTTGTTTCCATGCCCTTAGAATACTTTCTTAAGGGCCTGATATGGGCACAAAAGTTTGAAAGTCTTTCGTATTCAGTGGTACTACATAAAACCTGAGATTTAACAGCACTGCATTTCTAACTGCAGCTTTCAAAGAGAGGAGTAAGTTGGTTTTCCTCATTGCTGTAGCGCTAAAGAAAGTGCGTAACTGTGCAAAGAATGTATTGGAAAATGGGGGGTGGAAGCTTGGGGACATGGGCTGAGGTCAATCAGCCAGAAGCTACTCTAACAGGACTAACCCAGTGAGAGATTCTGCTGGCAGTGGGCAGGGGACTAAAAGCTTCTGTCTGTAGAGCATTCCCTTCATGCTGCTCAAGCAGGGCTGGATTTGGAAGATCAAAGTGCAGAGCAAGTAATAAAGTTAGGATTCCCTGTATATCCCTGTATTTTTCAGGGAAACCTGTTATCCATTGTTATGGATATCCTCTACAGCTGCACCCAAAAATAAATTAGTTGGCATTTGGGTCAGGGTTTTTTTCTTATTCAGGTAAGATTTTAAGTGGTATCTGTTGAGGATAGGGATTGTGTAGGACGGTAGAGCTGCTTCCAGATTATAAGAAACGTGGTCATGAAATATGCTTCTGGTCATTCTTTGGAGTAGAGTTGCAAAGATGTCATTAGGGAAAAATGCCACGCTGCCTCCTCTTTCTCCCCATTTAAGGTCTTTAGTGTCTTTCTGCCTCCCTTTCTTCTTTGCTGTGCTGCTTGCAAGGGAATAGGGAGGCTGATACAAGGTTTTCAGCCTAAAGGGTTTGAGGTTGTGTTGGATAACAGCATTAAGTTTCTAGGTAGGCGTATAAAGGTCCAAGCAGTATGTGGCATCTGTTTGTTTATAGCTATACCTTTGAGTTTAAAAACAGGTGTGATAGGAAGACTACTTCTTCCGGTTCGCCCGTTCCAAAGAAATGGGTATCCTCGTGTTGCTCCTGTCTGGTCATCCTAAGAGTCCTGGGAAATTGAATTACACCTTTTAATAGGTGCTACTAATACATACCAGCCTAAAAAAAAAAAAAAAAGTAGGCTGCTGTTTTCTTTCCGTTTTCAGGCGGGGCGACGCTGCCACTAGAGGTCCGCGGGCAGAGACGAGAGAAAGGAGCGTGGCTTTATCCCAGGCAGCAATGCCTGGCACACGGGCATGGCCCACGTTGCTACTGCAGTCCTGCTCTGCCTCACACAGCCCCAGGTTGGAGCAGCCTGGTCCAGTGAATGGAATCCCTGCCCGTGACAGGGGGGTTGGAACTAGATGATCTTTAAGGTCCATTCAAACCCAAACCTTTCCATGATTCTATGACAAATTTCTTAGATCAGGGTGCACTCAGTAAGAAAACACTTGCAAAAGGAGAAAGGCAAAGCTTGGGATGGAGTTGACAGGAGAAGAGGCGTAAAGGTGTTTGGAAAAGGTGGGGAAATGGGTGGCTACCTTTAGCCTGGGAATGAGTATGTTTTTCAAGGAAAAATTAGAAAATAAATGGTTCTCAGAATTCATGTACTCTTTTGGTGAAGCAAAGCATAACCTGAAGCATTATACAGAAGTTTAGCATGAGGAATAATGGCACAGCTAGCTGTAGTTCAGGGAAAATTAGAGGAATTACATTTTAATTGTCTGGTAGGAAATGGCTAAGGTGTGAGCTTTAATGCCTCCCTGCCTTTCTTTTTTCCCCCATAATCTTTTATGGGGCTTGGTTTTGCATTTAATCCACCAACAGATAGTGGCTGAGCTGTATGATGCTCTGAAAAACAAGCCAGAGTGCTGGATTTGCTTGTAGAGAAAGTGGCTTTTTCAGTATTAGAAATACCTTAGGCAACTTGGACTTCGTAGAAGTCCTTCATTTAAATACCGATTCAGTTTATACATACTTATTTTAAGATATTGCAGCCACATTTGACTAAGATTCATTATTCGCTTGTGAGTTTAAAAAAAAAAGAAATCAACTCGCCAAAAACCAGTGTCATCTGTGGGAAAACCAGAAACTCCGGTACTTATTTCATTATTTGAATACATAACAGCTCTGCATTTTGGAAAAGTAGACTGGTTATTTAGATTTAGAAAAAATATACATGTTATTTTTCCCATGTTACCATTCCCCTTTCAGTCAAAGTATTTCTGATTCTTGTATTTATTCTCTTTCTCTTTTGCTCCGTACTAGGATTCCAGTGGATGTCTCTTCTGCTTGTTTCTTGGTGGAAAACTTGCTTGTCTTTAATGGATACTGCTGCTGCTGGTTGATCTCTGGAGACTTTACAGCTTCTTACCTGTTGAGAGGAGACAACTTCCCGTCCCCTCTCAAGGTCCCGGTGGTAGTAGCTCTTTAACAGTAGCCATCCGTGGGGGAAAAAGAAGATGCCTCTACCTTTTGGGTTAAAATTGAAACGAACTCGACGTTACACAGTATCCAGCAAGAGCTGCTTGGTGGCTCGTATCCAGCTGCTCAACAATGAATTTGTGGAGTTCACGCTGTCAGTGGAAAGCACGGGCCAGGAAAGTCTGGAAGCAGTGGCTCAGAGGCTTGAATTGCGGGAGGTAAGTGAACTCTCGAACAAAAGATATCTCTCTTGTGAGAGATATCCTGTGTGGTAAATCCTTACCATGTAGGGCAATCAGCTTATTTACTGGAGCAGCTATCCTGTGTTCCCATTGTTTATTCATCTTCTGTTCTTTATGGGGGCTTGGATTGCTCCAAAACAGTTGCAAACTGATGTTAAAGCTTCGGGAATGTCCAAGGGGAGAACACGTGAGAAGTGTCGGTGGATAAAGCTTAACGGTGATAAACAAAGCAACTGTTTTTTAAACCTGACAATACTGAGAATTCTGTTTAAAAAAAACCCAAAAAGCAAGAAAAAATTCTACCTAAACCACATGGTTAAGAATTACTGCAAGACTTGAGTCAACTTTTAGCTAGGGATATGAGTGTTATTTGTGTGCATGTATTTTTTTTCTGATGGATTAGTGCTGTGAAAGCACAAAATGTTATAAGTGTACCAGTGACCAATTATTTGTCTTGCTTGTTGAAATACCACAAACGTGTTTGCAGACACTGTCTTGGAGCACGCATGTAGACATACAGATTGTGTTCTGGCTTCATGAGGAAATCTGTTTTGCACTAGATAAATCTGTATATATCTGTTCCATCTGACTTTTTCCCAAAAAATTCCTTACCTGATAATTTGAAGGATCCTTTTGCAACTGAAATTTGCTCTTCCTCACATTTAGTGATTATTCAAATATCTCCTGTATTGAGTGATTCCCTTCTGAAATACAGAGCTGCAAGATGTTTATAGAAATCTGCATAGATTACCAATATATGAACCAATGCTTTATAGTGTTAAACACCAGTTGTTTCATTGCAGTATTTGAAGGCTCTCGGTCCTGGATGAATTGACATTTCCCCTTAGAGTCTCAAAAGGTTTAGTTCATTTTCATTGAATTGTGACAGCATGTGCAATTCTGGGGAATTAGGAGGGAGAAAACTAATAATGAAAGTTTAGTGTTGCTAACATTGTTCTGAAAAATATGCTTCTGTCCTGTTATGTGGTCCGCCATAGAATTGTGTTTTGATTATGGGTTTCAAATACAGGATGAAAACCATGGACTTAGGTAATGAAAATATGAGTAATTGTGAAAATAATTGAGTAATAATAAATGTTTGCATTTATAACTATGATCTTTTAAAATGTTGTCTTTTTATTGTCAAGCAATGGCAACTGTTTGTAACTTTGCTCAAATCCTGAGCAAATATATTTAGGACTCAATCCTGCAAACATTTATTATTTTACACAGCATGCATTACTGTAGGATCCTCAATAGGAAATGCTATATGTAGTCATTTGTTTTCAGAAATACTTTTCCTTTTTTCTGTCTGGAGAATTGTATATGAGTGAAATAGATGTGAATCCATTAATCTCTAAGTGCTTGCTTTATGTGCACTTGTTTTCAGATGCATTCTTGTAGAGTCTCCGAATACTTTTTTCGTGTACAGTTATTTTGGAAAATTCAGTTCTCTGCAACAGTATGACTTTTTTAAAAAAATCTTTCTCCTTCTGACAAAGGGAGAATCTAACTACTCTTGTTTACTTAGAACACATCAGATACCATATATTTAGAATTCAGTTACCATTGTGTGAATAGAGTCTGTTGATTTTATTGATCAACTTTCCGATGTAATTTCTAAGTCAACAGAAAATGTAGAATTTTTACTGTATTTAGGCTGCAAAACGTAAATGCTTTGTCTTCCTGAATGATGACTGCCAGCTTTTATTGAACTAGTCACAGATCATTGGAGAGGCATGTTTTCTTCAGCTATTCTTCATTATCTCTTTCTTTGAAGTCACTCCTAAAAATCTGTTTAAAAAAAAAAAAGAGAGAGCAAAAGATGCAATTCCCTCAATTAAGAGCCATATATCAGACTAAGGGAGTTGACAGTACACTACTGAATTCTGAGCAGATTCCTTCAGCCATGCATTCTTGCATGGATTATTTTGGCGGGAAAATGTGTTGCAATTAAAGAGAATGGAAAATAGGGATATAAATTACTTTCCAGAGCTTGCATTCAAAAAATGTTCTTCTGCCTTTAAAGAGTCAGATTTGCCAAGCAGATACTGAATCATTCCTGACTACTTGTTTAGTAGAAAGTTTTCAGAAAGAAAAATTGGTTCAGCACTTTTCTTAAAGCTGCAAGGACAACTTTAGTCCTTGATACTGTAAAATACAAAGGATTTTCCATAAGATGTTACACATTTTTAATGTACAGAGCACCCTCGAAGCACGAGTGTGAATTCTAAGTGTTAAACATGAAAGTATGAGTGTTTGTTTGAATGCTGAGACTCGGTGTCATTCTGAAATACAAGGTCAGTCTTGGATTACTGTATATGGCCTACACAGTTAGGACAGGCGGTTCCCATGCATCTTCCAAACAGTTTATTGCACGAGGCATGAGGGGAACCTCTACCTTTTTTTACACATTCAGTGGTAACATTTGTAAATGCCTCTTTCTTTCTGGTGGAGTCTGAAATTACTGAATTTGGACAGTGAACCGAACAGCTTATTTTTAATGGTGTGCTGTCTTTTAAGATATTTGTTTTAACAGATCTTTATGTAAATTAATAGTCTTGAAATTATTCTTTGTGTGACTAAACACTATTTTTCTTTCAATTTTCCAATTGGTACTGCTCAATTTTCAAGTTGTATATTAGTAAGGACACATAGAGTTTAGGCAGTTTTTATGTATGTTGACAATTTAATTTTTTTACTGAATGGTAAACTTCATAGAAAAGTGAAATGAATGCATTAAACTAAAAAGACTATTTTCTGGTATTCTCAGAATGTGACTCATCAGCAATGGGTATGTAATCCAACTCTCTTAAACTGAGGAACTGGGGAAAGAAGCCAAAGGGAACAGTGAACATAAGTTACTTACCCTTTGTAGCACAGTCTGTCTTTCATCCTATGAGGGTACTACAACCAAACTTGATTTATGCAAAAAGCTGTCACAGAATACCATTCTGAAACTACAAGTTTTTAGAAACTGCTGAGAGCTCTGATTGTTAACCACCTCACAAAGCGTGTGCAACACTGCTCATCTTACATCTAGGGCAAGAGTATACAAATAAAATCCTTGAAAATATAGAGATTTAAAAAAAAATTATAATATAGCTAGATATCTCTGAAGTGTTTGGCAGGAGGTGCTGTAACTGGTTTCTCTCTCTTGTTGAATTTTCTTTTTTTTCTGTTTACTAATAACACTTCTAAACAAGCAAGAAGGGGCAAATTCTGCTCCTGTGTACAAGCAGAGTTTGACTTAACTGCAGATATGTGGTAGAGTACAAGAACCAATGGTAGAGAACTTCTGGGAAGAGTTTGTGCTGTGCATATGCAAGTTCCTGTGTTTGTTTTGGACATGAATAGGAAAAGGAACCAAGGTTGTCCGGATCCTGAATGACTTCGAAGTTCTGGAGTAGTGCTTCAGAAATGCTTGAACTACGCTGTAAAATGTTGTTCTGAATTCTAAAATATCAGCTCTTTTTTTGGAGAAAATACACACACAGAAAAGTTTTTCATTCATTTGGTGATTTCTTTAATCTGTTTTTCATATGAAAAGAGTGTATTTAAAATAAGACCAAGTGCAACCATAAATATTCTTACATCTAAATGTATCATTAACCATATTGACTGGCAAATAAAAGTTGGGCCAAGTATGACAGAGGGATTACTGACATAATTATGTTTATGCCTTGTGTCAGAGTCTGACAAATTTGTAGCTGATGCTTGGAGAAATACAAGGAGAGGCAGTGCTCATAGTTGAACTGCTGTGGTTGCCTCTCTGAACCAAATTTTCCTTAAAATTAGGAAAGGAGAAATTGTCATGGAGGAATGTATATAAAAATGCAGACCTTCAGTGTGTAATCTGATTAGTTTAAAAATGCTAAGTTTGAAAGCAAACTTGACTCTATCTAAAACATATATTAAGTGTGCTATAATTATAATGTGGGAACCAAGATAAACTGAAGTACAGGGTTACTTGAAATCACTGTTTCAGTTCTTTCTTTTTCTTAACAAAAAAAGATATACATTCAGATAAAGGATTTGCAGATAAAGTCTTATTATACTGAGCAGCACAAAATTAAAGTTTTTCCATGAAAACAATAGTGGCAATTAGAAAGCCTTGCCTTTGGTTTCTTTAGCTTTTTTATAAAGTTAGGGCAGAATTTGAATATACCACTTAATTGTATTTTTTTCACTGGGAATTGCAGTACAGTTTTATACTATCTTTGACAGAATAGATTTTCTTTACTTCTGAAGGAAAGGCACTAGTTTATTGTTTAGTATTATTAGACTGCTTTAGAATTTGGATTTTGCCTTTTGTAAAGCAATCAAAATTTAAGCATCTTAGGATGGTGATTCCTCAGGTCACTGTACCCTCAAGGCAGGTAGGTGAATACATTAATTAAAAGGCACTGTATAGCAAATGATTCTCTTTTCCAGTCTATTTGTATCCTACAAGATATTTTGTGACATTTATAATATAGGATATGAAATTAACTGGGAAATATTTTATTAAATACATAAGTTCAAAGTAAACTCTGAACACTGTTATGCCTCAGGGGACCTCTGAGGGTTGCTGGTCCCACCCTCTGCTCAGGAGGGCTGGCTTGGATCAGATGGTTCAGGGTTTGCCTGGGTGAATTTATGTGCCTCCAAGGATAGAGATTTGACACCTCTTTGGGCTATCTGTTCCAGTGTTTGGCTAGTCTTGTTGTGAAATTTTTTTCCTGATCTAACTGGAATTTCCCACGTTACAGCTTGTCCCCGGTGCTTCTCATACTTGCAGTGATTACTTACAAGAAGACTCTGGCTCTATCTTCTCTTAGGCAATTGAAGTCCACAGTAAGATGTTACTTTAGTCTCCTCTTAAGACTGATCAGCCCTGCTTCACTGAGTCTCATTGTACATCATGCCAAAAGATTTAACAGAATCACCTACAGTAATGTAGTTTTATGGCACTCATACCTGATGAAACTCCTCTGCTTAGCTTAGGAAGTCTGGTGGACTTCAATCATAAAGTCACTCCACTCCCACCAACTTGTGAGATCACAGAATCACAGAATCATCTGGGTTGGAAGGGACCTTTGAGATTATCAAGTCCAACCCTTGATCCACTACCGCTGCGGTTACTAGACCATGGCACTAAGTGCCACATCCAGTCTCTTTTTAAAAATCTCCAGGGATGGAGAATCCACTACTTCCCTGGGCAGCCCATTCCAATGTCTGACCACCCTCTCTGTAAAGAAATTCTTTCTAATATCTAACCTAAACCTCCCCTGGCACAACTTGAGACCATTCCCTCTTGTCTTGCTGACAGTTGCCTGGGAGAAGAGACCAATCCCCACCTGGCTACAACCTCCTTGCTGGTAGTTGTAGAGAGTGATGAGGTCTCCCCTGAGCCTCCTCTTCTCCAGCCCCAGCTCCCTCAACCTCTCCTCATAGGACTTGTGCTTGAGTCCCTTCACCAGCCTGGTTGCTCTCCTCTGGACCTACTCCAGCACCTCAATGTCCTTCCTGAACTGAGGGGCCCAGAACTGGACACAGTACTCCAGGTGTGGCCTCACCAGTGCTGAGTCCAGGGGAAGAATCACTTCCCTGGACCTGCTGGCCACACTGTTCCTGATGCAATACTGTGTTGGGCTTTTGATACTTTTGTGTTCTTCATAGCTCCTGAACTTTTATGCAAAAATATTTACTATTCCTGTTGCTAGTGTCAGAAAGCAAATAGGTAGAAAATAACTGTGCAGAAATTATATGTTCTTTTTATTTCTATTTGATTTTCTTTAGAGGGGTTGGGTCATGAATAAGTCACTAAAATAAACAAACCTCAAAGTAGTCTTAATCTTAACAGCTTAACATATTTTAAGAATTATGTCATGCCATTCTTTTTAGTATTGGATGTTGTCCTGAGCTGCTAATAATAAAATGTTTTAGCAATGAATAAAAGTGGATTCTATTTTAATCAGTGCGAATATTCCAGGGTGCATAAGCTCCTCTGAAAACTCACAGGATCAAATTCTGCCCTTGAAGTAAAGTGAAAGGTTTGCATAGAAGTCAGAAGACCAGCTTTCGTCCATAGTATTTTGGTTGGCTTGTTTAAAGATATGCTGGATTCCAGAGAGTATTTTAAAATGCGGAAACATTTTTGGTAGTCTGTTGTGCCAGTTACTACTCTGCTCTACATGTAGGCCAGAAAAAGCAGTCAGTGTTTCAAAGATACAGATCTGTTTAAGTGATCATCATGCCTTAAAAATTGCCTGTACCTTCAGTTTAGGTTCAGGGTGTAGAACCAGAAGTATCTTACAGCAGAGAGTTTCAAACAGCGGTGATGTTAATAGAAGTTTGTGTTCTTTTTCTCCTCACCTTTGTTATACATCTGTGCTTCTGGGAATTTTAAGTACACCAAGGCTGCAAATGAGTTATTCAAACAAATGTTACACATTTTTTTTGCATATTTTTAGTTGGTTTCCAAATGTGTTTGTGTGATATCCTTTATAGAAGTCTTTCAACTGTAGCTGTTACCCTTTGCTTTTGGTCTCTGCCATGGCCGCTGCCCTCACACAGAATGTTGCGGTTCCACATTTTAGATTGTGCTCAGCCCCAGGCTGATGTGGTTGACCTGTCAGATGAGTGGGCTGGGCCAGCACAGAAGGCTTTCTTTTTTCAAGCTCTTCTTAGCAAGTAAGATCAAGTAGCTCCTGGCATATAGTTCAACTTCAACTGTTGTTTTATTTTTTTGGTCCACTAATTTACTTACATTCATTGCATTGATAACCCTCAGAAGTTACAGAATGTCAGCATCACGTTCTGACTTTGGCTCCTGCAACTGAGTGTGTGATGTCAACAGTCTTGTAATGAAAAAGAAATACAACCTTTTACATGTGTTCCTTTCCTTACTCAGTCCACAGGAAGGATTGAGGCGTACTCAGTCATTTGGTACATTTTATTATTTTCTGCATGAGATGTTGCAGTGAACATAATATCTCTTTCATAATGGAGTTTCTGTGGTACTGCTGTTTGGTTTTTTTTCCTAACATCTTACAGAATCTTAAGATACTGTCTTCACAATATCGTTGTGGGATGGTGGAGGTTACCCCACACACTGTGCCTAATGGTTAGTGGATTGAAGAATAGAAATAAAAGCAAATGTTCCTTAAGGTATCAGTAAACTTTGTATGCCTGGACTGAGAAATTTAGAAATCAGCATTTATAGGATTTGTATTCAGAGCCATATTCCTTGGAATATTCCTGGAAACTCAGAGTATTTATGACTTCCTAAATTTGACTCTTGGCTTTCAGAATTCAGAATTGATGAGCACACAGCATCCGCCTGTGAAAAATTTGGTTTGTAGGGTTTGCTTTACAAGAGAACTCTGTTTCTGATGTGGGAGTAGTCTGGTTCTCCATGATGATTTTTAAACTTTCCCAGCCATGAAACTATTTTGTCTATATCAGCATGCTGCACTTTCTCCAAATATCTTACTCTATACTGAAAAAGCTACTTTTTTCTTATATGAACAGTGGTAATTCAATTTATTTTCTGTATTAAAGCATGTCTTTTTATCAGAGATGACCAGAGTTGTTTTAGAGTTTATAGAAGGAATCTTAAGACTAAATGGGCAGACTTCATCCTAACATATTTATTTTTTATCTTGTGAATACTAATTTTGCAGTTACACGGTAGCATTAATTTTAACTTAGAGGATTTTTTTTAAACATTGGGGGAAAAAAAACCCAGAACACTAAAAAAAACCCCACTAACAATCACACAGAACTGTGTTGATGCTAATTTAGAGAGAAGCAAAGAAGTATATTTTGCCAGTATGCAATGTCAAAGGAACATTAGAGTCTTAGAGTTGGCTCTAATTTCCTACTTCTTCTATTATCCCACAGATATTATGGAATAGAGGGTTGTATTAATTTAATGCTACACCTTGAGTTTTGTGCTCCAAATGACTTCATGATCTGTGCTGATATGGAACATTGACTCCATTGCTGTCCGTGAAGTTTGGGATGGAACATACCTGCCTGTGCTGTGGTTGTTGCACACATAGCCTGTCAGAGCTGTGAGGAGTAGCTGGAGTCCCATGAGGGTAGACTCTTCATCCTGTTTAGACTATAAACTAAGAAAATATATGGGCAAGAATTTGCAGAAATGTACTAAAGTGGCCTTTGTCTACTACCATCTGTTTGTTGCTCCCCAATGAGTTTCGAATCTGTGCTCCAAATTATCAAAATGCTAGACCTTCTGAGAAAACAACAGTAAATAGTTTTTTTGCTAGGTAGACAGTCTTTCCATGTCTAATTCACAGAAATTACTGATGAAAAGAAATCATTATGTTGAATATTCCTGTTTTATAAAACTTCATCCTTAGTAGCTTTCTTTTGTATGTTAAAAACATCTGAATATACATAAAAAAGTGTTGGATTAAAGGTGTTGGTATTTCTACCATTTCTACATATAATAAAGTATATGTAGCAAGGACTTGGAGAATTTCCATGTAAATGCCTACAGACATTGTTGGGAATTTGTAATATTCACTTATCTTCCTCCCTCAGTTAAAACACTTCTAATTATGATATCTAGTTTTACGTGATAATAATATGAATAGTTTCCAGTTCATGTCTGTTTGCTGGTCCAGAACTGAATGAAATAAGTACTGTGGGAGCAGATTTTAATCAGTTTAAACATAGTGGAGAAATTTAAATTTGAATGAGTGACTCTGGAGTGTGGATTTAGAACCATGTTGTGGAGCAATGGAGAAATATTCTGATCCAGACTCCTTCTCAGAGAGATCTAATCCAAGTTAGATTGTGGCAATCTAATCCATTTTAGATTGCTCAAGATGCTGTCCAGTGGCATTTTGACTTTCCAGGGGTGACACCCCTCAGCCTCTAGGGGTTGTCTGTTCCAGTGCAAACTGTGTTTTGTGTTTGGGCTTGGCAGGAGTTGCCCACTCAAGCTGCTCCTCTGTATCTGCTCATTTTCTTGCTCGTGGGGTGAACCATGCATATGCTTTAATGTGCTTGCCTTTGACTGACCAGCTGTCCTGTGCACTTTTGTCCTTCAGCATCCCATGTGAGCCTGCCTGCCTTTCCCCAGGGAAGCCCTGCTTTGCTCTCCTGCTGTCCAGTGCCAGTTTCTATTTGCCTTCCTCACTTCCCTTAGCTTTCCTGGCACACATGAATGCCTACTGCTAACATCTGTGAGTTGCCACAAAAGAGTTATGAACTGTTTGCAAGTAAAAAGTAAGTTTAGTATTGTTTTAGGTGGAGAACCTTATGTATGTGGGTTGGTTATCTGGAATTAGTGTCTGCTTTTGATCTTAAATGTCTCTGCAGTTCTCTGAAGTTTTCAATAACCCATAACCTTAGTGTTTTAAACCATTTATTTCTAGGTAGCGAGGCTTTCATACAATACATTTTATCTAATATCACAAAATTAACTTTTTTTCATCTCTGAAATGCCTCTTTCAGATTACGTATTTCAGCCTGTGGTATTATAATAAGCAGAATCAACGCAGATGGGTAGATTTGGACAAGCCTCTGAAAAAGCAGCTGGACAAATATGCCTTGGAGCCAACTGTGTATTTTGGAGTAGTGTTCTATGTGCCTACTGTTTCTCAGCTTCAGCAGGAGATTACCAGGTAAACTTCTTATATGTGTCTAAAAATTTGCTTCCAGCATTCTTAAATGTATGGTTTATTTAAAAGTTGTCTGCTTTCCACTCCCTCACCTTTATAGAAATGAAAATTACTTTAGGCAAAATTTATGTTCAAACTGTGTATTTATTTACCTTTGGAATATTTGGAATATGTGATAAATTAAGCAAACAACTATCTTTTTTGTGATCTTAGGAATCTGTTCAAACCTGTTTTAAGTAACAGGTATACTTGCATGGTCAGACTTTTAATTGTTTTAGTCTCTTTATGTTTGTCTCTTTTTTTTTTTTTGTTTGCTTTGAAGAGCCATATGTTGCTTTTGTGGACATCCATCCTGCACAAAGCAGGTGCAGATTTTATTGAGCTATGCTTTCTTTTGTTTTGCTTTCAGTACTTTCTGTGCTTTCAGTACAATCCACTGGCAAGCTACAGGCTAAGCTTCAGCTTGTGACTTTTTTTGTGTATCACTGAGCCATAAATACGGATGCTATTTCTGATATCATGTACACATTTCTACTGTGAAACTGGGGAACATCGTGTTATTGATGCTGACTACAGGGGGAAGAGTAAAATTGAGCATGTATACTGGCTAGTTATTCTTTTGAGCCTATATATTGGCTTCTAGTGGCTTAAAGTGTATAGTTGTTCTGATTTAATGATTATTTTTAATAGGCAAATGAGTACAAAACCAGTAACTGGATTACAAACATGTATTTGTTATTTAAGAAATATGTGCTTGCATTAATTAACCCATTTAAGCTGATAACTTCAAGTGGGCCTTGCTTTGAGTGGGGAGTTGAACCAGATGATCACTCAGAGGTCCTTTCCAGTTTAATTTATTCTGTGGTTACATGAAACTGTGTTTATATACTGTGTTGCTAAAATACGCTGCCAGACACCTTTCCTGCTAAATGTGGTGTGAAAGCTTTTCAGGGAGATAAGCCTCTTGGTGCAGACACTGCTGCTGTTATTTGTTGCTCAATGCTTGGCAGCTTTAGTGTTCAATGTGTAATTTCTGAAAGATTATCTTTTTCCTGAAAACTCCAGTTTTGTGCTGTTTCTCAGCAATTTTACTGGCTTAAAAATCTTTGATTCAGATTCTGTGTTTGTTGGTGTACTAGGATGCGTTAGAGTAAGATAAATGTCATGGTGTTGCATTGAATAGCTAAATTGCTTGAAAAAACTTGAATAGTCTTCTCTGGCATTTGTTTAAAGAATATGATGTTTATGCTGGAGCTTTAGCAACAATTTTGCAGTGTACTGCCAGGTAGAAAGCAGACATCTATGTGTCAACCTTATACTCGAGTCCTAGAGGATGGTGCTTGCTTTGATATATGACAGTAAGAATCTGAATTAATTTCAGAAATCTGTGGATTTTTTCATGCCTTTTCAATACAAATGAGATTGAGCATGTTTAAGCAACTTATATGTTTAGTACACCAGGAAATGGAAATGTCATAAATAAAAAGAGATGGTATTTGTGCTATTTCGAGGTAGTGTTAAGATTCTTCATCTGTATGTTTACTTTTAGTAGTGTTTCTGTGGAAAGGATTTACATTCCACTTCTTGACTGGGAAGACTTGTTTCCACAAATGCCTTGATATGTGGTGGCTTTTTCCTTTCTTTGTTTTTAAGGCCTGGGTTTAGTTTCAGCTGTTTTTCTGTGTATTGTGTAAGGATGTTATGTACTATTATATGGTGTACTGTTTTTTTATAGTAGGATCTCAAAGAGTCTAAACAATATTTATAAATTGTCACTGTATTTAACAGACCAGTAATTGGTGAGGGAAGAGAGCTATCAATTAATATAAATAAAATTTATGTGGCATTTACCAGAGCATTTCTAATCACTGAATGATTTATAGCACATACTTCCATGTTCTTAGTATTAAAGCCTTGCTCCACAAAAGTTGACATACAATATGAGGAAGTCAAGAAGTTTTTAAAACTAGAATTATAGAAGACAAATGTACCTCTTGGCCAAGTCTGTGTAGCTGTAATGGCAGTTTTGGGGTGTTTTGGGCTCAAGATAGGGAATTCTTTGGAAAGCTGAAAGGGGGAGAAGAATTCAGGAAAATAGTGGCTCAGACTGTGAACAAATGGTACAGCTAGCAGCAAGTTGCATGTACAAGAGGTGACATAGGGAAAGGTTAGATTAAAGGACAAAAATGGTGCCTTGAAAGTGAGAACAAAATGCACTCAGAAGTTGTAATGCAGAAATGAAAGTCACTATCAGGATTGAGAGGATGTGCAGTGCTAGATCTATTGGAAGAGAAGGCAGTAATACAGCAGCAGTTTACTGAACGTTGTTTAGAGACAATAATAGCAACATTAAGGGCGGAAGAGGTAAAAAATAAAAAAAATATGAGAGTATTGTGAAGATTATTTAAGATTACTGATTCTGGAATAATATGTGAAAGTTAAGGGAGGCAGGAGTTAACAAAGGCCTTGAAATAGTGGATCTGAATGATGAGGGTGACTACCCTCCACTCAAACTGGGAATGCAGAGAGGAATAGGAAATGCAGGCATATTAATCTGCTCTCTCTTTAAATTAAGAAGCCCATGTTAGCTTTTTCTTTTTTTTTTTTTTTTTTCATGTAGGTATCAGTATTATCTGCAATTAAAGAAAGATATCTTGGAGGGCAACATTCCTTGCACACTGGAACAAGCAATACATCTGGCTGGTTTGGCTGTTCAGGGTAAGTAAGGAATTGTGCCAACTAGCTAATGTTGCATCAGAAACTTTGATATTTTCTATTGCATATTTTCTGTTTATCACTCAAAGACCCAAGTTGATAAGCTATGAAAGGTTTGTTCCTTAGAATGTCATCATATGGGCTGAGGAAAGGGAACACTTGCACCAGTTGCCCCGAACTTGGTATTTCTGTGCAGTCCTCAAAGCTGTACCTGGGTATCTAATATGTACTTTCAGGAGCTGGATTTGAATTAGGCATTGGAGTTCCTTTGGGGGCAAAGGCTTTAGATGTCTGCTTACATCAGCAGACCCTTCTTCTGTTTCTGTTAATGAAGACTCTTTGTTCTGACATAGTAACAAGAGAAGAGACGTGTTCACAAATAAGTAAATTTGAATGTACAGTTGTACTTGTATCTCCGCTTTATCTCCCAAATATCCTAACACATAAGAATATTTCAAGCTAGTATGCAAGACTGTTAGCAATTCCTGTGTTGAAATCATTCCCGAAAACACATTTCTGTGATATCTACATGAAAGTGGCAGCTTTATTTTTCCTAACTAGGGTCAGATGGAACAGAGTATACATGAGGACTAAGTCTGTCTGCACTGACCATGTCTGGTATTTCCTGCTAACATGCTTGTTTGATATTAAATATCTCCAAAGTTTTCAACAGCAACAGCTTTGTTTAGTGTGTTTGTGTATTATTATTTGTGTATCATTCACAGTGAATGCCACTTCAGTATATCTAACAGCAGTTGTAAATCTGCCAAAATTGAAAGAAACTTAAAATCATTGGCAGAATATACAACCAAGGATTTTTTTTTGTATTTTTTTTTAGTTATATATATGTATTGGTTGTATCACAATAAAGACAATGATTAAGTTTCTTGAAAATGTAGTTTCCAGTGGAGTAGGATGAATTATATTAGTGCCTTGTTTGTATAACAGTGAATGTTAATTCCAAGCCAGGTTTTAATGGTCTTCAACTGAAAAATCTTGCTTTGTTATTTTCATATCTTTGGACAGTGTAAATGTCCCTCTGCTCAGTGGGTTGTTTATAGAAATCTTTCAATATAATCCTCATCCAGATGGAAAGTATTTATCCTTTTAGCTTTCACCTTCCTTTTTCAGTCTTGTGTAAGAGATAAACTGTACGTGTTGATAACACAGTGAAAAAACAACTCAGAAAAATTGTAGGTCATAAATTAATGTGCTCTGATGAGTGAAGTAGCTTATACCAGGTAGGTTAGTTAATTTTAGCTGGTGAGTGAACAGAAGCAGTATTTGCAGTTCCAAGTGAACTGTTTTCAAGAATGATCTGTATTTGAATGATTACAATAGGCTACTTCTAAACACTGCTTTACCTCAAGAGCTATGTTGGTATAGGATATCTCAAGTGCTGCCCTTTCATCATAAATAACTTGCATATTAACTGTTAATGTTTAATACAAAGTTGGTTCCTAAATGTCTCTAAAATGATACTAATATAGATGAGAATTTGTGGTATTGTAAATAGGATCTGTATACTCAGGGATTGTATTTATACTTTTGGGAGCAGCCTTTCCATGCAGATTGCTGTTCCACAACAGATTGCTGTTTCCTCTGAGGCTGGTACAGAACTTTTCCAATTTAGACTGTTTTCTTTGAAATGTTAGCTAGTTTTTTTCCTGGAAACAGAAAAAGGGGGAGATTTCTTGGGATGCTCTTTGTCATGACATAAACTGTTAAGTGCTTTCTGAGCATACCCCTGAGTCTGGGAAGGCTTCTAGCTCCCAGTTTCTGCATGTCTGGGTGCAAGGAGCTGTAGAAGTCTTGTAAGCCAAAGGATGCTCCAGCTGCTCTGTGCAGTGTTTGAGTAAAGATGCAAGTTAGAGCTGTCATTGGTGCTGTACTGCAAGTGTCTGACAGGAGGGAGTAAAGAAGATAGAGCCAGAATATTAAAAACTTGCCTGGAGAAAGCTCTGAGACAATCTGCTGTAGCTGACCCTGCTTAGAGCTGGATCTCTGGAGGCCCCTTCTAACCTCAACCATTCTGTGATTAAGAATCAAACTATTTAAACCTCAAAGTACTATGGAACTTGGATTCTGATGGTTTTATAATTTCTTCTTCTTCTCTAGCCACAAGGAGTTTTATCAATTTTTATGAACAATGTAAAAAGATGGGATGTGTTTTTACCTTTCCTCTTCTTAAACACTACTGGTTAGTTTATTCCACTGCTTTACTTCCAGATCACAGTTCAATAGGATGGAGAGATTCCCTTCTTGGAGATCCTGCTACAACTAAATTGGGTATTAAATAATTCTGTTAAAAATGTTTGACTCCAAAATTTTTTTTATTTTTTTAGCTGATTTTGGAGACTATGATCAGTATGAATCCCAGGACTTTCTACAAAGATTTGCTTTGTTTCCAGTGGTAAGTACTCACTTTAATTTGATACATTTAAATTCTTAAATTGAAAAATTTAAATTTAAAACTTTCTTAAAATCGGTAAAAGCAAATCATTATTATTAAGACTCCATGATCCATCCAGCTTACTGCTCCCTAGGTCATCAAATTCAGTAAAGGTTTTCTTTGAGATTGGAGTGAGATATCACACCTTATATTACACAGAAGTAAAGATGTTGCAGGACCGTTTCAATTTTATTGTGTATTACACTGAAAAGAAGGTCGGGGTGTAGATGGAAAAGTGAGTAAAACCACTTCAGAACAATGTTTGTGCTTTCTGGGTTTATTTGTGTGCATATTGCAGCACCTAATCTTCAACACTAGAGTGGAGAGTTGATTCACCTGTGTAAGGAAACTATAACCATTTAATTTTGTAGAATTTCTTTTGTATTTCATTGCATAAATGCTCTCTTACCTTAAGGGTTGGCTACAAGAAGAAAAAATATTGGAAGAAGCAACACAGAAAGTTGCCTTGCTACATCAGAAGTACAGGTAACATGTCTAAAACTCTTTATTGCCAAATTTTGATCTTCAGTAGCTCAAAATGTTGTGAATCTCAGAAGACAGTGGGACTAATTTCACCTCTTATGTAAATGAGTTTTTCTCTAATACATCTCCATCAAAGTTACAAGATTTCCCGCTGAATGGAAGTGAAAAGAGAACAGAGTATCTAGGAAAATAAATAAGAGGATTTGGCTTGAAAATTAAGAATGCAGGACAATATTAAATAGTGTGACTTCACCTTTATGTTTCTGAAACTTTTGTATATGAAGTTGTGACTGCAGTAAAGATGTTTCTTGATAAACAACTTTGGCAGGTAGTGAGGGCAGCGGAAATATAGAGACAGTAACTGTGCCAGATGTCTTATGATCTTAGGTAAAAGGTAGCTAAGGTGCAGTAGACCAGGACAAAGGAAAGGTAAGTTCTCTGTTGTCAGTTCATTAGCAAAAAATGTTTGTGATTATGTGGGTAATACTGAAAATTTTTCACTGTATAATTTTAAAACAACAATTGGAAATTTCAATTCCATTTATCTTTGAAATGCATTTGTAAAAAGATTGCGTGGTTAAGGTTCACCAAAGAAAACTTAATCTGCATAACATTAGGAAAAAGTGAAGAAACAGAGAGATTGATGATTGAAAAAGTATTGAGAGACATAGCAATGACAGGATTTTGCAGGTAAAAATAATGACTTCTAAGAGATAACTGAGGTGTGTTGGTGGGTAGGTAAACACAAGCTTTTTATCCCTGTGACACTACTGCAAGTCTGTGAGAAAACTGTCTTTGTCAGTTGGTGTAAGTACAAAAAACACTACCTTTACCTAAAGATCTTGTCCTCATATTCTCACACCATTACAGTTAAAACTCTGTCAGCATTTAGAAAATTAATCTATCTTTCCTGAAATGTGGAACATCAAACTTCATTGTGAATACTGCTGTAGGGGAAATTCAGGTCTTGAACACCTGTGCTGTGTATAATCATTCTGATAAGGTGAGGAAATATGGAGACAATGGTGGATTCGAAAAAGAATGTGATAATGGTCTGCCATTAGAAGAGATGATAATTTTGACTGGTCTTTGTTGCCATTTACCCCTAAAGATGCCTGAGAGAAAGAAGTTATTAGAATCAAAGTGTAAAGGCTGAGAAAAATATCAGCCACTGGAACAGATAGAAACAGCATGATTTGATGATTTCCTGGATGTCTTGGGAATGCTTTTCAAGCTTTGATGGTGTCATTCAGAGAAAAATAAAGATGATTTTTTTTCTTATTGGCAGTACTAGCTGATTGTTGTTTTTATTTGTAGAGGCCTTACTCCTCCTGATGCGGAAATGTTATATATGCAAGAAGTAGAAAGAATGGAGGGCTATGGTGAAGAGACCTATCCTGCAAAGGTAAACAGGGCTTTGATCTTTGTCTCAGTTGCCTTTTTTTCACTGTTTAGAAGGGTTGCTTCCTGCCAAAAATAAATAAATCCCAAATCCACATCACTCAGAATTTTCTCCTCCAGAATTATAAAAGCAGTTGTTTTTCTTGTAACTCTGCTTTCCAAGACTTTTTTCTGTATTTACATAACTTTTTGCAACTTCTTACAGGACAGCCAAGGAAGTGACATATTCATTGGAGCATGTCTTGATGGTATCTTTGTAAAACACAAAAATGGTCGTCCTCCTGTTGTATTTAGGTCAGTATTGTTCTTTCTTAAAATATCTTTGTGCACTTCACATTTTATATGTGTTGCTCACAAGCATGAATGACTCTTAGATATGATGTGTATTTAGTAATTTGATAAACCTGAACATAGTCTTGTAGTAATCACACTACAGTGAATACTGAATTCCATGGGAATTTTTCAGTGTAGTGAATGCAGAATGAATCTCTTTAAGCCAAATTAATTGTAAGAGATGAACATTTAATATACAGTTCCATTGCAAAGCATTTATTGGATCAAAAAAGAGCAATTCTGTGCATATACAGTATCTCAAATCCTGCCATGGTCACGTCAATTTATGTTGAAATATCCAGTTGTAAAATTGTCCAGAAGTTTCTTTCATATATTATAAATAAAATAAATTGTGGAGAGTCACACGATAACATTTGTTTCATTATTTTGGATTCACACATTTTTTAGTTTATTATTTAATGGTCTGATAACTTGTAGACAGAGGTGTGACTTACTTAAAATTCAGTCTTCATGTGAAATGGCTTGATCCTCATTTACTTCAAGAGGAGTTGCTTGGGCATCTTTGGGCAGAATTTGGAATAAATTTTAAAAAATACATTTTTAGATTTTTATAAGATGAGTCTCATCAATTTGTAGTTATTGCTAGAGCAAGAAAGGCTTTATTCTTAGTGAACTTTAACTTTCTAGAATTTAATCTTTTTCTGAATGTGATGGAAATCTTGAAATCCCATGGTCCAACAGTTACTGGAACTTCACTACCAGTTAATTTCTGGGGTTAGAGAAAGTAGCAACAGTGCTTGTTTCTCTTAGTAGTTTTGTTTAACAGAATTTATAAATTCAGTACTGTTAAATGTCCTTCTGTCTCTGCTGTTGATAGGAGAGCTTATGCCAAGCTCTTTTTAATTGTCTGGAGTTGTCGAAGTGCTCTACTCTGCTTCCTTGCAGTGTTAGACAACAGCTGTACTTTTCAAACACAGGAGAAAGGAATAAAGCATTGTCCATGCATGTTGCATAATTTCCTAAAGAATTGTGAATGTAGTGTCTGTAAACATAGAAAAAAAAACCACATTGGGAAACATCAGGAAAATATCCATATTCCAGTTTCAGCATCCAGTTTTCTGCTCTTTTACTTGTTTGTTGTATGACTGTTGGCAATTCCACCATGGATAGATAGATCATGCACAGACAAATGACCCATTAGTATAATTTACAGAGGCTGGGTAATGGTTCACATTGTTCAGGTAATTTCCTAATTGTGTCCGCAAATGCCTATGAACCAAGGCTTTAAATCCGAGGGACTTTTATTCTACATCAAAATGGGGACATTAGTTTTCTTTACCTCATGCATATGATTGGGAGTAGCTACAGAAAATGCTGTCAGACTCATCTATGTATTGAAAATGTGAGTCATATAAATACTTTTAGAGAGAGTCCTATATGTACATCATTCTTTTTCCATGTGTTTATGCACTGCAGAATCTTCTTCTAATGAATCAATTATATGAGCTTTATTTATACTAACATAATTCTAATGGATTAAGCTACATTTATATTTAACAAGAACATGAATAAATATATGATATTATATTTTATGTAATCTAACTTTTTCTCATCTGTCAATGTGCGACAGTTCTAGAAGATATGTCTAATAGTGCCTTAAAGGCTTTGTTCAGTGTAGATTTAATTTCTTTTTTCCTGTAATGTCTGATTTGCTTTCAAGGAGTCAGGATGTTATAATTTACTGATAACTAAATTTGTCTAAATTTGATTTGATTTTTTAAAGAACACTTGAAAGAATTTCAAGTGGAAGAAAAGTAATAAACTTAATACTGTACATGTTGTTAATTTTCCCAAGTTAGTCACATACTGTTTTCCTTTCAGCAGCCATGTAATGGATATGGAAGTGATGGTCTGCAACTTGTTCAGATAGATTAATGAACTTTTTCACAGAATCATAGAATATTCTGAGTTAGAAGGGGCCCATCAGGATCATTGAATCCAACACTTAGCCCTGCACAGGACCATCCCCAAGAGTCACAGCATGTGCCTGAAAACCTTGTCCAAACACTTCTTGAACTCTGTCAGGCTTGGTGCTGTGACCACTTCCCTGGGGAGCCTGTTCCAGTGCCCAAACACCCTCTGGGTGAAAAACGTGTTCCTGATATCCAGCCTCAACCTCCCCTGGCTCAGCTTCATGCTGTTTCCTTCAGTCCTGCCACTGGTCACCAGGGTGAAAAGACCAGTACTTGCCCCTCCGCTTCTCCTCATGAGTATGTCCTCAGTTCTTTCTCCATATTCTTGGTGATGGTTCTGTTCTTCAGTTGCATTTTCTGTGGTTTGAAAATCAGAGCTTGCCAGTAATGTTTTATCCCTTTTGTCTGCAGGTGGCATGATATTGCCAACATGTCCCACAATAAATCCTTTTTCGCATTAGAGCTGGCCAACAAAGAAGAGACAATTCAATTCCAAACTGTGAGTACATTTTTTTTTTTTTTTGCTAAGACATCAGTAAATATAAACACAAACTAAGACTGATAATTTAACTGAAAGATTAAAACCTACTTTATATATATTTAGCAGCTTTGAATTGTACAAGTGAGTCAAAAGTAATAATACAGTCTTTGGCTAGCTTTCTACAGGAAGGCATTAAAAATCAGATATTTTATGTTCAATACATTGACACATAGAATTAATTTTATGCAGCATCTGCCCTTTGATTTGTCAAAAGGCAACTGATGACAGTCTTATGGAAATCTTTATTAACTATAAGTTGTGTTAGTATTACAGCTGATAAGAGTGTCTTCAACAAAAGGCTTCTACTCTAAAATTTCATAAATCTAATAGTAGCGTTAGGTTGGAGTGGGTGTTTGCACCTGCAAAATAGAGTTTTAGGGAAAACCTAGAACTAAACCTAAAACCTAAAACTAAATAGGTCAATGCTAGTTTCATCTTAAAAATTTCAGTGGCTTGTCTGAAAGCAAGTAAAGGGTATGCATATTTGGCTTAATGCAAATTTTGCTTTTTTTTTTTGGCAGGAAGATATGGAAACAGCAAAATATGTGTGGAGGATGTGTGTGGCTAGACACAAATTTTACAGACTAAATAAATGCAGCCTGTAAGTGGAATACTTTAGCACAACTCTTGTTGCCTTGAAGCTTCCATTGGGAAGTGAAATCTTCCACTATTGTCCTATTTACATGGTAGCAATTAATGATGTGGGTTAATTTTCTTAATCATTTTTTGAGAAAATAGTTATCAACAGTTTTTGAAACAATTTCTGCTTTATAACAGAGGAAAATATTAAATACTGAAAGCTTACCAATCGTGAGTGTTTGGCCTTTGTATCTGGATCTCAGGGCTGTGACAGACTTCAGTTGCTTTGGGATCTAATATTGCTAGTGTTTGTGAGCTGCTGGAATCACTAGAGTTTTGGCCTAGGTTTGGGTGAACTGCTCTGAAAGGACACTAGAGGCTTTAAAAGGGCGGGAAGTGTATGTGAAGCACTCCTGAAATGTGCTGGATTGACAGCTGAGAGGTGTGTGGTTCTTTAGATATCCATGGAATCTGTATAGCTCAAGTAACACCAGTGCAAGGTAAATTTAATCAATTAATCAAATTAAATTTAATTGGGCTGGTCTCCAACTTGTAAACCAATGGCTGGAATCTGAGCTACTTTACTGATACAGCTTTCCTTCAGTTAAGTTTCTTCAGTCAAAAAATAGGGAATTAGACACAGTGAACATTCTGTCATAAAAGAAACACGCTTCCCATATGTTTCATTCCTCTTTGTGTGTGGGAGATAGCTGTGGAGGGGTGGCTCTGAAATCTGCTGAGGCCAGTGGAAAGATAATGAAATATTTGTGCCACAGGTGACTCAACAGTGTGTTTAATGCTAATTTATTTGAGAAGTAAGATTACTTTGAAATAGAGTAAACCTCATACCTCAAAGCTTGTAAACCTGACTGCCTTTTGAGAGTGATAAGAAATATTGGTAGAAGTAGTGCATTTGTGGGACTTGTATATTGCTGTCTGAATAATGTCAGTTCTATAGTTCTATATTGAATGCCAGTCTCTAGGATTACTTATTGTAATGGTTTCACCACAATAGGGTTTTGCATGAAGTTAAGTCCTTAAAAAGACTTTTCTCATTATCTCTACTCTTAAAATTTCCTGTCATCTGGTCCTGCTGCTGAAAACTGTCTTATGCATGCCTGTATTAACTTCAGGGGTTTTTTTCTTAATCTGTACGTACTTTATCTTTAGAGATTCCCTGGACTCTCCACCTGAGGAGGGCTCTCAGAAATCTTCCCTCATTCTTTCCCTTCCACGCTTTCCAATCCTTTCTCGTCCTTCATTTCCTAAAGGGTGAGCTAAACAACATCTTTCTTCCTGAAAAGTAACGTTAATATTATGCTGTCTTTTGACCTCTGTCTTGCTGCAAGACACAGAGAACAGGTGCAGTGTAGGGTGGGGGGAAAAGGACCTTAAGGCTTACATCCTGGAGGCAATCCAACAAATTATGAAAATTCATTACTGTTAGTTTGAATGTTAGAACATATAAATCCTCATGCAGTATGGTCGTGCTTTCCAGTTTCTGTAACATTTGTAATGTTACAATCCCTAAACAATTTTATGTCTGAATTGTAGAACAGGTAACTTACAGTATGAGATTTTATATGGGGTTCAAATTTGGAACTAGCCCCCAGTTATTCCACTGCTTTTTCTGCCCTACTGCAGTGCTTCAGGGACGTCTCCTTTTTATGCTTCATAGAGAAGAGGCAAAGAAATAACTGAGGTATTTTGATCCTGGCTTTGTGATTTTTGCTTTGTGATGGTGGTTTATGCACAGAGCTCTTTCATTTTGAGACTGTTGGGGAGGAGTATTTAACACAGGCCTGGCTCCAAGAAATGTAGAGTGATTTTGATTGAACTTGGGAGTGCTTTCCAGTGTTTGATATATGTCTTGCTGTTGTTAAGAATCATTTCTTACCATAAAATTTCTTCTGCAGACAAACTCAGCCTGTTACAGTGAATCCTGTTAGAAGACGGTCTTCGTCCAGAATGTCTATGGTAAGGAGAGCAAATAGCTTTATGTTTGCAGTGTTATGGATTTCAATTGACTTTGAATCAAATATTAGTTTCCTTCAGTGAAACAAAATGAGCAGTGAAAAAGATGAGTCTAGTATGTAAGGAACTGTTTCTGACTTGTAGAAAAAGCTGCTATGTGATATCTAAATAATGGAATTAAAATAATTGTAATGAAAAATATTTTAAACACTTCTATTTTTAGTTTGACCACTCTGTCTCTAGGAGACTGTCCTAGATGTCTGATGTCAAGATACAGTCTTGGGTTGGTGGTGTGTGCTTGGAGAGCTTTTTCCCCAGCTTTTTATTTATTCTTTTTATGACCTCACAGGAGAAATTTCCATTGCAGATTTAGAGAAATGGTTTAAAACAAAGGCTTTGTATGTGTGTGTGTTTATTCTATATTATAATGTGTATAATATTGTATATAATATGTATCATATTATACATATATAATAGTGTACATTATGTATATAAAAAAATTTCAAGAATTATTTTTAAAATAAATAATCATTTTTTAAGTAACAGTAAGATGTTTGCTTTCCTAGCCTAAGCCTCAGCCTTATATGATGCCTCCACCACCTCAGCTGCATTACAATGGTCATTATACTGAACCATATGCATCTTCCCAAGGTAAGTTCATTAAACCCACCACCACACTACACATCTTTGAAAGGTAAAAACTATAATTTGCATTTGTAGCTACTTTATTTAGAGCTGAAGAAATCAGTAACGTGAACATGGGGTAGGTTTGTACTAGAACACTCATTGAAGTGCTTGCTGCTGCTATAGGCATATAGGCTAATGTGAAATACCATCATAGAATCCTAGAATCCTTTAGGTTGGAAAAGACCTTTAAGTTCATCAAGTCTAATCATCGTTGCAGCACTGCCAAGTCCACCCTAACCCGTGTCCATAAGTGCCACATCTACATGTCTGTTATGTACTGCCAGGGATGGTAACTCCACCACTTCCCTGGGCAGCCTGTTCCAATGCCTTACCACCCTTTCTGTGAAGAAATTTCCTAATATCCAATCTGAACCTCCCCTCGTGCAACTTGAGGCTGTTTTCTCTTGTCCTGTCACTTGTTACCTATGAGAAGACACAGACACACACCTCACTGCAACCTTCTTTCACATAGGTGTAGAGAGTGATAAGGTCCTCCCTGAGCCTCCCTTTCTTCAGGCTAAACAATCGCAGTTCCCTTTACTGCTCCTCCTCCACTTCCTCTCCTATGAGAGATGAGTAAATCTAGTTAAGGTAGCATATACAAAACACTGTGGTGTCCTGTGTGAGTTTAAGCTGACCTTCACTTTTTTTGGTTCTTGTATCAATGTTATGGCATTTTGAGATCCTTGTCAATATTGATCTCAATAGCTGCAAAGACTAACTGAACCCCCAGACAATTTACAAAATTAAAAAAATTAAAAAAAATAAATCGAACCTAAGATGCAGGAAGAGAGGAGGTTCTCTCAGAGTTTGCTAGGCTACAAGGTGGTGGTGAATTCAAAGGCTAAGGAAGTTTGCAAGTTATGGAACTGGTATATGTTTGATTGAAACAAAAAAGAAAGAAACCCAATCAACCCTTAACTAATATTCTCAAGGAATGTAGACACCTAATCTAAGTGGTTTACAGCAGAGTCATGGCTGCTTTCTCATGTGTTTTTGATTGTTACGCATTGTGTCTTTAATTAAAAAACTTGCTGCCCTCAAGGATTGAATCTAATTGTTTGCCAAGTTGCCTCAGTTTTGATAGGGGTCTTCCAGTCCTACAAATTTGCTGGATAAATAATACTCTAACAACTCAGTGGGAAGGGAGTAAGCACATTTTCTATCTGAACAGAGTTACACAAGTCTTCATGAAATACAGGTACTCAGCTACATTCAGAATGTAGCTGAGTTCTTTCCAGTTTAGTGTTGGAATTATTGCTGGATACTTGCTACTACACATGTCCTATTTTTGGATGATTTTTTTGCACAAAAGGAGTTTTGATTGTCAGCAAATTCATTAGCATAAATGCAGCAATTATTTTGGTGAACCCAAAGAGTTTAATTATGGAAGGCATCTAAAGCAATGACTGAATTGTTCTCTTCTGGAGACTAGCAAACTGTACATCCAATGAAATAATAATTAAATGATTAAATGTGTCTTGGATGTATAAACTGTTAGATCATTTTCTTTACCCATAAGAGTAGGTATATGTTAATTTGTGAGCAATAGATGGTGGTAGTTTAAACTGTCTCCAAAATTTCTGGAGAAAAGTTAATTTGATTTTTTTTTTTTTAAGATCTTGTGGCACTATATCTACTTATGTCATGAGGGGGTAGAAGAGAGAAGAAACAAATTTTTTGTTTGGTTTTTGTGGGGCTGTTTTTAGTGTTTTTTCCTTTCTTTGCTGTTTAAACTGATATTGCTACATTAGTGCAAATCCATGTAAACATTCTTTTTTTCAAATGATGTGGTGTAACACTGACAGGGACTTTGTTTAACTTGGACTGAACCTTAGCAAACCTTTCCTAAACAGAAGAAAGCCATTCTTAAACAGAGAGTGTTTTCCCATAGGAACCTGAATAATTGAAATAAATATAATAGGTTATTCTGGTCTACATATCTTGGGTATCAACAACAAAAGCTGGGGTTTGGGTTTGGTTTTTTCTCCTTCCTATTTTAATACATAGCTAAGATTAATAGAGGTTCTGAAAACCACAAACATTGCTTAGCTATGTCTTAATAGAAGATAACTTTGTTTGATGTCTTGGACATAAAGATTGTTCTTAAACTTTACTTTCAGATAACCTCTTTGTGAGCAATCAGAATGGATACTACTATCACTCTCAGACTAGCTTGGATAGAGCCCCTCATGACTACAGTGGTCGGATCCGCAATGGTAGTGTCTATAGTGCACACAGCACAAACTCCTTGAACAACCCACAGCATTACTTGCAGCCATCCCCCATGTCCTCTAACCCAAGCATTACTGGAAGTGATGTCCTCAGAACTGATTATGTCCCATCACACAGACATAGTGCACTAATACCACCTTCTTATCGTCCCACGCCAGACTATGAGACTGTGATGAGACAGCTCAACAGAGGAATGGTGCACACAGATAGGCAGAGTCATTCAATGAGAAATCTTAACATCAGCAATTCCTATGCTTACAGCAGACCTGATGCCTTAGTTTACAGTCAGCCTGAAATACGAGAACATGCTCACTTTGCTGCCCCACAGTCTAACCATTATCCATTTAACCTGAACTACAGCTTTCATAGCCAATCCCCCTACCCATATCCTGCTGAAAAGCGCCCAGTTGTTGGGGCAGTCAGTGTGCCTGAGTTGACAAATGTGCAGCTCCAGGCTCAGGATTATCCAGCACCAAATATAATGAAGACCCAAGTCTATCGACCACCTCCCCCATACCCGTACCCAAGGCCTGCAAACAGTACTCCAGACCTTTCCCGGCATATCTACATCAGCAACAGCAATCCAGATCTGATCACAAGGCGAGTGCACCATTCTGTCCAGACATTTCAAGAAGACAGCCTGCCTGTGGCACATTCTCTTCAGGAAGTCAGTGAGCCTCTAACATCGGCACGCCATGCGCAGCTGCAGAAAAGGAACAGTATTGAAATAGCAGGCTTGGCTCCCAGCTTTGAAGGAATAAGGATTAAAGAGAGGACCATGTCAGCTTCTGCAGCAGATGTGGCTCTTCCAAGAGTTATCTCAGAAGGGTCACAGCCCAACATTCTGATGGAGAGAGCGAAGCAAAAAGAAGGTGAGCAAGAAGAATGTGTGAACTGTGATCATAAGAAAACCCTTTCAGATGCCACTATGCTGATTCACAGTAGTGAGGAAGAAGAAGAATTTGAAGAAGAAAACAAGGCTAATACAAGTCTTTCTCCTCTGCCCGAAGATCAAACCCAACTTTCATCTGTTATTGGAGGTTATTCTCATGATTCAGTACTGAAGTACCCTTATAGCTCTGTTGCTTCATCTGCTGGCCCTCTGCATATTCTTGAGCCTAAATTACATATTACAGAGGCAGAGAAGAGAATGAAAGATATGAGCCCTGTTCATTTACTAGTAGAAAGCCAGGTCCAGAGAAGAGGGGAAGGACTGCTAACTCCATCCATGTCAGAATCTGATCTAACAACATCAGGGAGATACAGAGTAAGGAAAGATTCAGTAAAGAAGAGACCTGTGTCCGATCTTTTGTCTGGGAAGAAGAATATTGTGGAAGGCCTTCCCCCGCTAGGTGTAAGTGGATACCATTCATCTTGTTTTGGGTTGGATGTAGCAGAAGTTGTTTGGGGGTTTTTTGGAGGTTTGGGGTTCTTTTAATCAACCTGAGATGCTTTTAAAACATGTGAATTGAAAGCTACCTTAAGCTTGACCTTTATTTTTCTGTGTTTCCCTGATTAACTTTGCTTAGCTGTCTTTTATCCCCTTCTCTGCCATGTCTGAGTTCTGTTTGTATAGTCCTCCCACACAAATCCAGCTGTGCACCCTCCATCTCTCTGATACACGTAACCTGGCCAGAAACGTTAGAATGAGCTATTTTAAAGTCATCTCTAGATCCCAATTCTGTCCTATCTGTCCTTATCTGGAACAGAAGCAACTCTTTCCATTCAACTACCAGCTTTCTAATCTTCCTCTCATGGAAAAGTCATACATAGCTGAATGTTTACTTTAAAAAAAATTTGCTTTCTTCTTCTGACCTAAGAGGGGACCTGACACATTAAACAATAAATTCATTCCTTGCATTCTCTTCTTTACTCCATGCTTTCCCCTTTCCAAATCCTTTCCCTTTTGCCTTCTCTTCAAGATGTTTTATCCCAGTAAAGGTATTTCTTGCTTGCCGTGCCTCTTTCTCCTACTCCAATCTTATGAAGCCATGAATAGTAAAAACCTACAAGTTTAACCTTTCCTGTAATTCCTACATCACAGAAGTGTCAAGGTCTCTGTGGACTGTACAATTTCACTGGTACTCCTTACCACCCATTTTGTTTTCAACTTTTGTCCAGTTTTATGTAGGCTGTGGCAGATTTCAGGTACTAATAGAGGAAGATAATTTTTATTATTATTTTGGCCTTTAAAATTGATTGACATTTTGCATGTCTGATTTAGTGTCAAATTGTTTTCTGCACGAATTGGACTGCAGGGGAACTACTAGATTTAACTTCTATTGCTGTGGTAACTTACAGCTGATGCTGCAAAAACTAACATATGCAAAAGCTATGCATTGAAATAGTTACTGCTGTCACAATGTTTTGTCTCAGACATGCTATACATGGAGCTGAACACTATGAAATGAACCTTCATCAGCTTCAATTCATTTTATAATTATGTATGTTTTTCTACATCTCCTTCCTCCTGAGTTTTTATGTGGATATAGGAAAAAAAAGGGATACCTTTCCCCTTGTGTTCACATTTAGACAGTCACTTAGTATGTTCTCCAGAAGATACATTTTCAGACAGTAATGTGTCTACCAAAATCATACCCTGCTTTTCCTTCAGACAGTTATGTAAATGTTCCAGTCAACCTTTGAAATTAAATTGATATTAAAACTTTTTCATTGGAAGTGTTCACTAATATAGTTTCTAGTGCAGTAACATTTAAAAGTGCCACTGTGTAATACAGAATATTACCTTTTTATATTCATAACTGAGATGAATATCCTAGTTATAGAGCTGGTCCCTACCAATGTTTGCATGTTTTGCTTTTCAAGGAACTTTTGCTGTTGTGTTTGTGTTCATTTTAAATGTGGTCTCATCCTCTTAGCTTTGTCTTCCTATTTCTTACCACCATTTAGCTTTTGAAAGCATTGATTGTCATTCAAGCAGCATATGCACTCCTATTTTTACTGTATTTTTTTTAACAAGTAAACTTTGCAATTGCAGGAATGATGAAGTTTTCTCTTACACTTTTTAAAAGAATAATTTGAATTTATTCTTTCATAGAAATCCCCCTTGGATATTTTTCTCAAATAATGAATGGTTACTTCCATAATTTAGATTCAGAAATTATGGCCCAGAACTCAAATCTGTCTGCAGTTCTGTGTTCATGTTTTGTATGTACAGTTTGTTGCAGATGTAATAAAGCATTTAACTATATCCAAATATCTGCACTGTATATGCTCATTTTTATGCCTGCTTGTGGGGAAGAAAAGTGCCTGCAAACTGAATAGTCTAGTAAGGAATAATTTTTATGCATTTTTGGGGTTGGGAAGTGATTTCAGTTCTGTCCAAGAATGTTAATTATCCAGAGTTGTCACCTCACACCCTCAGTTGTGAGCTTTGTAGGGAACAATATTTGTCATTCTCGTGCAGTTTCATTAGCCTGTCTGGAATGAAGACAGACTTGTGTTGTGTCCTTGGAGGAATGTAGTCCCACCCCCCTAATCTCTCACTGCAGTGCTTATCAAAAAAAAAGGTCAGATATGTTTGCATAAGGGGTCAAAGATGTATCCTTTGCTTAGTTGAACGCAGCTGTTTTCTGTTTATAACTTCGTCAGGTATTTAAGAATATTTACAAGTTTATATTTTCTTTTGCAGGGTATGAAAAAGAATAAAAATGATGCAAAAAAAATGGGCCCTCTAAAGCTAGCTGCCCTAAATGGACTTGCATTGACTAGAATGCCTCTGCCAGATGAGGGGAAGGAAGAATCAACAAGAGCAACAAATGATGAAAGGGTATGTTGAAGTTTTTTAGACCTTGATTTACAGTAGTAATTTTTCAAAATGAAGCGCATATGAATGGTGCTTTTTGTTGACTTTAAAATGCTTCAGATTCAAATCAAATGCTGAGAATAAAACAATGAAAAATGAGATTTCTGATTGACAAATTATTGCTAGAAGTACTGGGTGTAGCTCAGATTTTTAAGACAGTGATTCAATTATAATTTACCCTTTGAACATATAGGAAGAAATTATTAGTACTTACTGATATATTTTTATGCAACTTTTTCTATTTTATTTCTTAATTTTGAGTTTTCCAGACCGAAACTTAAGTGTGAGATTGAACTTAGTTGTAATTATTAGTAACTCATACAGAGTTTAGAATAAGTTTTGCAGCTAAATTGCATCCCCAGAGTACAGTTTGCACAGATTGTATTTATCTGTTTTCCTCAGGTGAATCCCATAAAAGATAGAGGGAACTTGTTCTATTTGCAGAAATTTTAAATAAGTAAAAGATGTCAGATCAATGAGAGGACATCAGTTTCTAGAATTTGAGGATCTTTGAGAAATACAAGACTCCATCTGCTTGTGTCAGGATAAAAAACCTCAGTAAATATGCTTCAGCCTGTCTCATATCATTAAACAAGTGCAGGAAAGTGAAATACAGTCAATAGTCAGCCTTTGATGGGCTATGTGGAACCCAGCTGTCATCACACATCTGACCAGGGAGAAACTAGATACACCAAGGTCTGTGGTGATTATTGTCCCTTCTGTGACCAGTGATCTGTTTAGAATCCAGTTGTGAGCATGGCTGGGGATCCTCAGCTGCAGATCCTCTCTAGCTGAGTTTGTTCTCAGTCACTGGACAGGGATTAGAACCTGAAGGAATAGTCGTGCCCTCACCAGCTGCAGTTTTAAGAAACAGGCCAAGAAAATTCATTGCAAGTCATTCCAAGTTTGAAGGCTTGGATGAGATCCATAGGAGGGACATCTGACTGTTCTGTTTCAACACAGTTTATGTTCCTTTGAACTACATATATTTTGCCTAAAGATGCTAAGGCACAAAAATTAACGTTGTCTTATTGAGATACAGTTCTACATTTATTACCTGTGTTGGTTATTTCCTCTTACTTACAGCCATCATTTCTTTCTAGATTGATCTTTACTAAATTCAACCATATTATTATTCAGCTAGCTCTGCCCAAAAGTGTTGAGGTAAAGAAGAAGCCATGAAGTCAAGTTATGAAAGAGACATGTCACTACACTTTCTCTTCAGACAGTCATGTAGAGGCAGAATAGATATCATGAAATGGGATTAGTGCCTAAAACAGTTGAGAAGAGGCAATGTGAAGTAGACACGTGACATGAAGTCCAGAGTACAGATATTTTGGAAGATGAATTTAGTATTGATTCAGTGCCTGTTTCATTGGTCAGCTTCATGTTATTATCAGTTTAAATAAGGGAATTTAGCCTAAAGGTAATAAAGGAGTTCATACAGTTGATATATTGGTGTGCAAATTGCATATGATTGAGGTTTTACACCTTCCTCTGCAACATTTGGCGTACTTAGTTGATACAAGATACTTTTATGACCTGATACCACAGAGCAGTTGCTGTGAGAATCTGGGGGCATGTGACATAGATGAAATTTTCTGGCTGAAATCTTACATATTATTCCTCTAATTATTGTTGGCAAAGAGATGCTGAAATTCCAGAAGTGTCTTATGATTTAGAAAGAACTTGGTTTCAAAAGAATAAAGGGGGAGTGGGAAGGGGAGCAGCTTATTAAATAAAACAGATCAAATTAAACTATTAGAAAAAATTCTGAGTTTATAACTCAGCTGGAGCAAGAGATTCTAAGAAGGCTTTGCTGCTGTATGAAAAGTTTAGTTTTTCTCCATCCAAACAATAAAGTTTGGATGGTTTGTTTATTATTTTTGTTTTTTGTTTGTTTGTTTTATTACAAGGTTAAAGGAGACCTTTCAAATGATGGCATCTAACATGCTAAATTGAGCAGGTGGGTTAATAAGTATTCCTTGTTCAAAGGCATTTGAGGCAGTATGCAGTATAGCATAGCTATCTGGTTGGCCAGTTTTCCCCCCCCACCACCCAACTGGGCTGTCTTTATAGAAACTATGAAGTAATTTTTCCTTCACAAGCAGTATTCACATAGGTCTTTGTGACCTAATGAAGTATAACAGGCTTATTAGTTTTCACTTGAACAAAATTCCTGCTGGTTAGGGTTGCTTCTAATTTATTCTGGTATATTTGTGAAAACATTAATAGCTGGAAAAGCATTGAAGAAGTATGTAGGAGACAAAAATACATACATTTTATCCTTCATGAATTCTCTGTTAAAACTGACTCACCTTAGAATGACTTTGTATCATTATCCATGTTCTGTCTTTCAGTGTAAAATTCTGGAACAACGGTTAGAGCAGGGGATGGTGTTCACTGAATACGAGCGCATTCAGAAAAAAAGGCTTATGGATGGTGAGTGCTCAATAGCTCGGCTTCCTGAAAATGCTGAAAGGAACCGGTTCCAGGACGTCCTTCCTTATGATGATACCAGAGTAGAGCTAGTCCCAACCAAAGAAAATAACACGGGTTACATCAATGCATCTCATATCAAGGTGAGAGGAATATTGTTGGAGAAATATTTTCTGGTTCATGTGTTATCTAAAAATGCATTTGGCTATCAATTTTGGTTTGGTAAGATGAATGAGAATCTCTCCATCTCTCTCTTCCACTTCTTCTCCAGAGGTTTCTTTGGGGAAAGGAGGAACCTGTTTTCCTCATTACTTAGGAGGGTTAAATATTGGAGGATCTTTTGCATTTCACTTCTGTATTGATCTACTGTCTCCTTTCTATCTCTGTCTCATCTCTCTGGAGATTGGTGCTAGCAGAAGGCATGTGTACTCTTCACAGAGTTAAAAAGAAAAAAAGCTTTAAAACAAACTTGGATCCTCTGGAATAGTTATGGTGTTTTTGAACTGCAGTGATAATCAGTTTTTCTTCTTTTTCTGTACTCTCAGACTGTATGTACAACAGGGAGTAAGCTAGCTCCCAGCTTAAGCTTTTTTGGGTGATTAGAGGAACTGATGGAGCCAGAGGGAAATATGTTTTTTAAAATCTTCAGTTGTCCCCTTCCCCATCCTTAATTCTTTAAACTCTGTTTAAGAAATTGAAGAATTTGCAGGGTGACCTCAAGGACCTTCAAGGCAGCTCATTCATTTTTCAATACATTTACCTGCTTAAAGTGCAACCACACTTGGCTTCATGCTTTCTCTGAAAAGAGTTGAGATCATCAAAGCAGCAGTTGTATCTGTGTTGCTGTCTTTTTTTAATCAATCCATTTGTACACTGACACAGTACCATTGTTTCTCTGCTTCATTCACAAATGTTGAGTGAATCTTCTGACCCTTTTCAAGCAAGATAATATTTTTTGAGGAAATTTCAAGAAATTTCGAGAAATTTCTGAATTTTTATTACTTGTAATAGCATTTACAGCACCAGGGTATGCAAGCTTCTCTAAACCTGAATTTGTTACAATACCTTCAATTCAAAAAAGAAAAATATAGTTTTATTTTCTCAGTTTTTCATTATGGTTATGATGTAAAGTACATTTATTTAGTCATGTGCCTATACAATTCTGTCTCTTCTGCATCTAATGTGACAAGACATAGCTAAAAATTGGGGCAGATATAACTCACAAGGGGCTCCTACTTCTGCAGTGTTGGTGTCTTTTTTCATTTTGTGCATCTTCAGAATTGGGGAAAGGGTTTTGCGTAATTACTAATACAATGTCTTTCTTTTTACAGATCTCTGTTGGGGGCATAGAGTGGGATTACATTGCTACGCAGGGCCCTTTGCAGAATACATGTCAGGATTTCTGGCAGATGATCTGGGAACAAGGGATTGCCATCATAGCTATGGTGACAGCAGAGGAAGTGAGTATAAATTAAATCTGGTTTCTCCCAAATATTCCACAATGTTTTTTTAATAATCTGTTAAGGGAAGGACATCTTTGCTCTAACAAGACCAATCAAAGACAAATTTCTAGTGACTCCTTTGCTATTCTGTCTTCCTTTCTTTGGTAGAAAGATGAATTTGCAAACTCTTTCTGCTGGAAGGTTGGTTTACTCCATAAGAAACAATAACACTCTAGTAATATTTAATAGAGGAGAGATACAGTTGTTACTACAGTAGAATTAGTTGTATGAATGTTCTTGTGTTTTTTGTTAAGCAAATGTTTTACTTTTAAGGAAAGCGGGCGAGAAAAAAGCTTCAGATACTGGCCACGTCTTGGTTCACGACACAACACTGTAACCTATGGAAGATTTAAGATTACCACGCGATTCCGTACTGACTCAGGCTGCTATGCAACTACAGGTTTGAAGATTAAGCATCTTCTCACAGGACAGGAGAGAACGGTTTGGCATTTGCAGTACACTGACTGGCCAGAGCATGGCTGTCCAGAAGATTTAAAGGGATTTTTATGTAAGTTATATTTAATAGCTTTGTTTTGGTGTGTGGTTTGTGTTGGTTTTTTTAATACCTTCTAGAATGGCTACTATATAGGAATTAGCTTTTGATAATTATGTCAAGCATTCTGCTGTAAAAGGTTTCTTCACACGAGCAAGATATACTGAATTATACTTTTTGCAGGAATATACCTGACAGTTTATTAAAGGGACTGTTTATGTCTAAAGCCAAAATTTACTAAAAGCTCGTATAGATTAAAACATAAGTGCATCACATACTACACATTTGAGTATGTTGCAGCAGTAGCAAGATGGCCGTGAGCCACCTTTAGGGGGAAGTAGGGGAACAAGACTTGAAAATCCTTACAAAAGTGAGATGACCTTTGTAGATCTATATTGCTTTGGTGGAGGTATGACTTGTGATTTATATAATCTATTTTTCTGTGAGATGTCACTTGTTAAACTACTACTTTTCTGGTGGTCATACAGCATAACAGCATGGCTTACAGGGCTTCATCTCCTAAATGAATTATTCTCATCTTGTTGAACTTAATAGCATACTTGGAAGAGATACAGTCTGTGCGGCGCCACACGAACAGCACTGCGGATCCTAAAAGCTCTAATCCCCCTGTACTGGTGCACTGCAGTGCAGGTGTGGGGCGAACAGGGGTGGTCATACTGTCAGAGATCATGATCGCTTGCTTGGAACACAATGAGGTGATCTCTTTTTCTTTCTCATGCTCTAAATAATGTTAGGTAATAGAACAGAAAATAACCTGACTAAAATGGCTGTTCGTCTGAGCAGTCTTTGGAAGAGCCCTTACAACTATGCTTTAAAGAGCTCTTGGAAATTCAACAGAAGTTAATAATCTTCTAGAGTTGCCCACATATACACCAAGTACTGGAATGCTCATTTCGATTCTTGACTCTGTAAGATGTTGAGTCACTGAGTGGAACAAGATATGCCCTAGGCTACTGAACATATTTCAGGATTTCATCCTGACTTTACCACTTCTTGCCTTAATTAGAATGGATAATATTCAAGAACATGCTTTGTAGGCAACCTCTGTGCTTGTTATTATCTTGTTCTTAAGTGTGGTGTACTTGCAGTATCAGTCTCAGCAGAGGACAATGTGCTAGTTTAATAGAACAAAATCCAGTTCTATCAACTTTTAGCCAGAAGTGAACAGCTGCAAAGTGTTTCTTAATAATATAATATGCCAGCTGAGACTCAAACTTAGTGTTTCATTGTGCATCCCTGTCCTAACACTGTGACAGACTTTTGCAGCCATTATATTTGTGAAGACCAATACCCCATGAGATAGGTATCTTTACCATTATGCATATTTCACAGATGGTCAATGGTGTAGTGCAGTCTATACTGCAGACATGGGCAGCGAACTGTGAGATTAAATTAGAACAGCTGCCCTTAGATCACTTGGTACTGCTCTGAACCTCCAGCTGAGAAAGTGCAACCCAGTTTCCTTGCTCACCAGTCACTTGTAATGGTTTGTTCTCTTCTTTCAGATGCTGGACATCCCACGAGTGCTGGACATGTTGAGGCAGCAGAGAATGATGATGGTGCAGACTCTTTCGCAGTACACTTTTGTCTATGGAGTTCTCATTCAGTTTCTCAAAAGTTCTAGACTTATCTAATCCCTGTCACTTCCTAAGGGACACTGCAAGAGTTTACAGAAAGGAAATCACAGTTGTCCAGACAGACCTGGTGTTTAAATTGATGAATCACACAGTTACCTTTTAGGGCTGCTGTGTGCCTGTTAAACCTAAGTCAGTGTAACAGTCCCTACAAAGTAGGATCTTTGCTGGAGTAAATTCTTCCTATGTTCAGCTGCAGTCATATTAAGGAAGAATTTCACTTGTACTGGTCTATAGTACTTACACATATTCTCTAGAGTGGTGTTACTCTGGGCAAAATAAGTATCATGGAATGGAAGTACACAGCACAATTTTACTAACATTATGTTTTGAAACATAATTTTTGACTGTGTGAAAGCTAAAATCTGTAGGAGCTCCTTGGGAATATCAAGGTCTTATGCAGTTTCACTCTGCTTTCAATTTTATATTTAGAACAATACATCTATATTTTTAAAAATGAACTTTTGGTTTCCTCTGGTTTACTTAGAAAAATTAACAGCTCTTAGATATTTCAAGCTGTTGCTTTAATAACAGTTATTTTTATATTCATAATTTTTAAATTAAAAAAACCAAAACACTACAACACAAAACTTTTTAAACAGAACAATGTTTTCAGAGGAGAAGACTGACAACGTTTGAACAAACTTCAAAAATCCTGCAGAAAGTCCTAGGGGAAGCTATTGGTAATTAGTTGTAGTGCCATGTAATAGAATTGACAAGTGAAAGATAATGGCAACTGTTGATAACTTCCATTTGAGTGGAGGCATTTTTACCTGAAACAAGCAGGGGAAAAATATTTTAAGTATCTATGAGGTTATTGGAAACAAATGGATGAGAGAAAGTACATATTCAGTATTATTCATATGTTTAGAGGACAGTTTGATTTTACTGGCTGAAATCAAAGTGGATGCAAATGTTTTAAGCACTTTTTTTTCTCTGTTATTTATGTAGTTAAATATAGATAATATAATCATGCATTGTTTCATATGGTAATATACCATTACTAACCTGATATTTTAGGAAGAGCCTTTTAAGTTGATTAAATGAGAGAACCAAAATGGGAGTAAGAAGGTGCACAGTGGTGAAGCAGAGATGGTCATATGAAGCATAACGGAGGAGGTGTGGCAGCTGTGATTGCTGGTTTACACAGTGCAAAGATGACTTCTAAAAATGTTAGTGTTCCCAGCCAAGAAAGCCGTTAAAGCATGAGATCCTCCGGATTATTTTGTCAGTACTAGAACAGATTTTGCTAATGCTGTGCAGCATTGCAAAGAAGAGTATTTGAGAACACTCGTAGAATGCAAGAGCTGTTAGAGGTAACACTGGAGATGTGGGTATTTTAGTAGCTGTGTAGGTGGCTGAGTCAATGGCTGTGGCATGGACCTGAAGATGAGTCATACCTTTGGTAGTTTCTGTTTTGTCCCATGGGGGCTGATCTAATGACAGTATCCCTAAATAATCCTCTGTCTGTGGTTTTCAGATGGGGACAGTGTGGTTTTAGCTGCCTTTCTGTGTTTTGAGATGCTGAGTTGAAAACCTATTCAAAATGAGCTATAGCTTTTAGATATCTGGTTTAATTTCAAAAAAACCCTATAGTAGATCAGTCTGCTGGAATGCTTAAGTGTCCATTTCCCTTGATACCTGCTTAGTGAAATGAAATGAAACTAAAAGTAATTTTGATCAGTGCTGAAATTATGTTATTTTTCTGAGCTCTAACAAGGGTTTGGAAACTATTAAAACCCTTTCAAAATAATAATTGTGTCCCAAAACATTAATTAAGAATGATAGATAGGTTGCCTTAATTTCCTCTATAATAAGCTACTTCCACAAAGAAAAACACACAGTCCAAATAACATTGTGCTAATATGTCATTCTGTACGAAATCTTTTACTTTAAGGCACACTGTATTGATCTGGTGCTTTCAGGTCTGCTTGGAGGCAGTCTGAATTTTTGTACTCTCAGTATAAATTAGATTGAATATTTCAGACTAGGGAAAAGAAATGTTGTTCTTACATAAATTTCCTAGGAATTATTAATTGCCAAATGTAAAACTGGAAGTCCAGAGGAAACCAGTACTGAAGACTGATTCTTTATATATAAATCTTTATATATATATATATATATATATATATATATATATATATATATATATATATATATATATATATATATATATCTTTATATATAAACAAACCAATCTGACATTTCTGTGTTGAAAGAAGTATTGAAAGAAACAAACATTCTTAGCTATTTGTAACATGTTTAATTTTTGCCACAATTCACTTCTATCTGCAGAAATCTTTTTGAATGGAAGGGCAGGCTCTAAAATGTAGTTTGTACCTTTTCCATGTCTAAACTTTGGACTGTGATCTTCATAACCTCATAAATGCGGTTTTAGTGACATGATGGACAACCAGAACTTCAAGCAACAGCTTTTAGCTGATCAGCAGTTACTGGGGCAGAACAGCAGCTGCTAAGCATTAGAAGGAGCAGTTATAAGAAACAATTTAATCCAATACTTACGGGATTATCTGACATGGGTGAGGAAACGTGTGTCTTCTGGCTTATTTTTCCGTTTCTGTTTCGCTGAAAGAATTTGTGTTCCCTTTTTTAGAGGCAGTTGCTCTCCAATCTGATAGGCACAGTCGTAATTTTTATTTTTAAGCATAACACTGCTACCTCCTCCCCTTCAGCTTGCAGTTCTGTCCATCAGCAGTCTGTTTTTGCCTTAATAGACTTGACCTTAATAGACTTGACTTCACGTGAACTTTTCTACTGAAGATTGCAGGATTGTGTTTGTATGTAAGCATATGGCTCTGAGTGAGCATTGAAAACAAGCAGTTTCTCTTCTAAAGATACCAAGTGAAATTAAACTTCACAATCCTCCTTAACAAAATGATTTTTAAAACCATTGTTTAGATTTTCAGTTAACTTATAAAACACAATTCAGTTTTTAGCACTTTGTTCTGAGCTTTGGAAAGGGATGCATTTTTACTTGTAGTTGTGCTGGGTGCTTCATGAAGTGTTGGACGTTAGAAGAACATCCACTGTCCAAATCCAGTCACAGTGAGTCAGAGGTGAATTTATTTGTCAAAGGCTTAAAATTCCACTATAAGCCTGTTCATTTTGCCAAATGTGTTTCTGTATCTACGGGGATGAAACCAGATTATTACGCAAGATTTGAACGGATTTTGTTTAGTAAGAAAAGTTGTATGAAGACATTCTTGCAGTAAATGGCAAAAATGATGCTGATCTCTAGGGATGTCAGAGCTCTCAGGGAAAAATAAAGGTGCTATATACTGTCAAGAGACAGATTTGACTGTCTTTTGTTGGGTAGGTGGAAGATGCTTTTTAGGATCAAATTCAATGAAGAGTCAGGAGAAGAACCCGCAAATTATAGCAAGGACTTCTGCACATTTAATTTCTTTCTTGGTTGCTCTGATTGGAGATTTTTGGCCAGTGAATCTTCGTAGTTTTGAGCTAGAAGCTCTTCTCTGAGAAGTTAAGTCAGAGCCCTGTCCATTGCAAAGATGTCACTGACTTAGCTGGATTATCTGTAGGCTGCAGCTCCCTTCTGGCCCTGTTGGGTGAGGGAGAAGCTCTGTGCTACACAGGGGGGTTTTGCACAGCCTCTGCAGCCTGCACAGCAGTGCTCTCCTTCTCTGCTGTACCCTGGGAAGAGCAGGAAAAGTTTTATGCCTTAGTATTGCACTCATTGCAATACCTTTTGCACAAGTGAACAATAAACACTACAAGTACAGGGTGCTACGGTTTATATGTAGTAATATATTTAATTCAAAGCAGGTGAGCAAGGCAGGGTCCCTGTATTTCTGTGGATGAAGAGCTGCTCTAAGTTATTATTAACATTTAGGAGAAAAAAGTAAAATAAAGTAATAACAAATAAAAGTAAAATAAATTTGTACTAAAATGGAAAAGATTCTTGACATTTTGAGAAATTTTCTTCTGGTTTCTCATATAATTCTATGTGTATCTGTTTGAAGTGGACAACACTTGGAGCAATTTTCTCCAAAATAGCTCCTTTAATTTTAATAAGTAAGACTACCTGAGACTGCTGCTACGTATTTTCTGTTGGAGCAGCTGTTAAAGTTGAGTGGCTCATAGATTTCAGTGGCCTCCGGACCAAACTTGGGAGCTGCAGGGTTGTTTATCATACAAGCTAGCTGTGTAAGGAGACCTCAGTTTTAATATCAGTAGCATTACTAAATCCCTGGACTTAAAAATAGTGAACCCATTATTATATTTCAATAGCTAGTTCAAATTATTAATTTTAAAAAATCAGTGCTTCAGTTGCTAAGAACTCAGTGCTTTAGAATTTAGGGGGGTTTTTTTGTGTTTGTTTTTTTTTTAATACTGCAAAGTCATGCAAAGCCAGAGTCCAGTCCTGCAAGATGCAAAATTCCTGCAGTTCTTCTGTGGGAATTAAAATGGGCTTATTGCCAATGAAAGCTTGAGCCCTTAAGGCATGAATACTCACGTCTGCTTTAAATTTAAATACAGATTACAAGAATTAACCAAAAGAATGCAATAGGAATGTGCATATAAGAAGGTACAGCATTCAAAGGAAAAGCAGCTGAGAATTCAGAAGAAATTCTCTTGTTTTGGACAAGAGAATTCAAAGTTTTGGACATAGACAGTGAGGATTTAAGGAGTGGCAGAAGGCATTTGGAGGAGGATTTGGAATGTTTCGTATCCACAGTAGAGCTGCTAGAAGGGTTTGAGTCATATGGTATGTTTTTCATGGCATGGTAGGGTAAGTGAATATGTAGTCATAAGTGTTATTTTTACTGGCTTTTTAAAATGTGATTTTTTAAACTCCAAATATTTTTTCAGGGGCTCTGTTATTTTTATGTCTCTTTCTTTCCAATTGTCTTGAATAAAATCTGTCAGCTCAATTTCTGTTTAATTATTAAAGGTCAGATTTTTCAAACCACAGTCTCTGGTTTTACAGATGCAGCATGCAGGGGAAATAGGCATTTTTTGTAATTTGGCAGTGATGACTTCTAATGGATGCAGGTGAGATGATTTGGAAGTCTGAATATGTTATGAATGAAGCCAGGTGTTTACAGTTGGTGTGAGTTGCACCAAGTTAAGGCTGGGCTGACAAAGAGACTCTTGAAATATGGAATTTAACATGTGCTTAGAAGTTCTGTTGCAGTCCAGCATTTGCAATGCAGGGACATTAAAATAACGTAATACTGTGCTAAGGTAAGGGAAAAAATCTTAATTAACTGCTGTAGCAAATATGTCTGTAAAAACAAGTTAAAGGATAACATTTCTTAATAAGATCCTGCTGGGGACCAGCTAACTTGGTGCATTCTGTTGGAATCACGTATGTTACTTTAAGGTCTAACTGGGCTGAAAAAAACAGGATTTGTTAACTTCAATGAGCATTTCAAAAAGCTTTTGCTAAATAGCCTTTGGTTCTATTCTTTGCTGTTTTCCACATGATGCTGCATTCAGTGGTGAAGAATAACATCCAGGGTATTTGCTTTGTAGAAGTCTATTCTTCAGCTCTACTTAGAGGATGAAGATAGAAATCAAATTTAAAGAATCGGATGAATAGAGTTTACAACAGATCCAGCCTGTGGCAAGTCAGAGAGCAAGTCAGTAGATATTGTAACATTCTCTTGGTTCAGATATGCAGCAATCAGAACTACCAAATTATTAGTTTTATGAGTACAGTTTCAGAAGGTGCCTAACTTTCATAAAGGGAATTTAAATGCTGTTTTTCCATTTGGAAATATTTAGGTAAAATTAGGAGACTTTAATACTTTAAAGACATTGCAAATGCCATTAATTTTTAGAATGGTAGGAGACTTGATGGGGATAACCCCTGAAAAATCCTCCAGTATGTCACCTTGCTAATCCTGGATAATTCTGACAGACAAGGTGTGTATGCTCTTTACAAAGATACTTGCTTAAATTGCTTTGAAATACCCAACGTGCCTGTCCTCTTTATGGCTGATCTGAGAGGACTTGGATGGAAATTTTAGAGGCTTTACTTGGCGAATCAGTAAGCATGTGTGCTCCACACTGCTGAAATCTCTCCATTCAGTTAAAGCAAATGGGTGTTTGAAGTCCAATCAGCACTTTTGTAGGATTGAATTCTTAATGTCAGAGGAACACGGGATCTGGCTCCATTTTCTTCGATTTTCATTTGAGCCAGTATGCAAGGATTTAAATGAGATGTTGTTTAAATAGTAGCAAACATGAAGTATTATTTTCTAGTACCAAGCTAGTGGTTTATGTCTATTTTTGCTGTCTTGTCACCAATATTGTAAAAATGTATAATCAAACCAGCTTTAATTCTTGTAAAACTGAAATTGGTTTGTAAAACAATGTATAAATTGTGTTTCATAGACAGAAAAGCTTGTATTACTGAATGTAATATATGTGAAATGAATATATTATAGTCTATTTTTGCCATGGAAATAAATATTTGAAACAGCTATGAGTTTTTATTGTTCCATTATAAAAAGAAAAATCTGAGAATTTAGTGTTCATGTGTAATCCTAAGCTGGGACTTTGCCTTCAGTACACAAAGGTGCGATCCCTCTTCTAAAGCGCTGCAAGTACTGGATATAAAATTTAGGCTGTCAAATACTAAGTGCTATCATCTTTGTGGCAGGAAAGTCTTGTGCCTGCTGCCCTGTCATTATAGTTCACAATGTTCTGCATTTTCTAAAGTCATTTTTGGTACTGAGCTTTCAATTTTCCTGTAACCTTTAAGTGTAGGAGGGATTCAAAAGTTTTGAAAAGTGTAGAACCCTTTCCAAAAGGATGCGAGAGGAAACAGTTGATTGTATGCTTACTATTATTGGACCTGCTACCAACAACTAACACTGAAGTTTTTCTTCATTTTATAATTGGCATTTAGTTAAAAAGGTAGTGGTACAAAGGCTTGCTCTACACACCTGGTGCACCCTGAGACTTTATAACGCCATGATATGTGAACTGAATACTGGACATTACAGTTTTCCATTGGACAGTTGCATTTCTTTGTCTTTGCTAAATGCCTAGTGCATTGTCCACCTAACTATATCTGAAATAATCAGGCTTGCTTTTAACTAAAATTTTGTCTTCTAGGTGCACTCAATTTGATGGCATTAATTAGCTGAAGGTAAGAGAGTAACATACCAGCTTTCTCTGTACTTGTCTGATCAGTTCCCAAGTCCTGGGGAATGTGTTGCACGAGCAGTGTGAGCAAAGCTCTCTTATTTGACATAGTTTCAAAATCAGAAGAGGGAAATGGGACTTCCTGGGTTCCTAGGCTCCTGATAAAAACACCCAGCAGTTCTGATCACTTATTATTTATACTGGTTTTAGACCTGAGGCAAAGGTCCCTTCAGAAATCTAAATTTCCTCTAAATTCAGATTGTTTTAAACTGTAGCTGGAGACACTGTAAAATCCCCATTAGAGCCTCCTGTTGGCCAGAGCTGGCTGACAGGGAAGCGACTTGATCCCTGGATTTGGCACAGCCAGCAGCTTTCTTAGGCAAGAGGTCCTGGATATGGTATACGAGAAACTTAGGGGAGCTGATGAGAGAGGTGGGGCCTTGACTAGCCTGGGGCCTTGACTAGCCCCTAAAGTAGCTCCTGCTCAGCTGTTAGGGCTGTTTAAATCGTGAATGGCCGTGGATACATGAAGGTTACATGAAACTCAGCAATACCTAGTACCTAGCTGGAAGTTTTGCATGTACACATTGCTCTGTTTAGGATATGATGAGAGATTTCCTTACACCCACTCCTTTTCCCTGAGGGGTCAATGACAGCATATAAATGTCCCTCTCCACTATTTTTATGAGCATCCCCTGGATGCTGGACTCTGTATGAAGACAAGCTGCTCAGTGCCACACAAACATTGCCAGTTTGCTTCCTGCAGCCTGAGAACTGCTTGTGGAGGATCACAATTTGTGAGTACGACAGGAATGTCACTCACGCAGGTACTGACAGTAGAATGGTGCTGCAGGAGAATTGGAGTTGAGTGAGGACTGGGGGACAGGTGGGTGCTCATGAGTTCTGAACTAAGGAGGTTATCTTTGTATCACTCCATGACCTGTTGGCTCAATCTGGCTCTTTCAAGGTGAAACTTCTGCCACCAGATCTTGTTTGAGGGATGGCAGTTCTGTGGCTCCAGTGGAACATAATGCTTCGGGAAGTGGTTGTTCTGATACTTAAATGCTAGTGCTGTTGTTATTACAATTTAAATTAGCCTAATTAATTAAAACCGAGTGTAAGTGGAATACAGATGAGCTTGGGACTATTTTGTCACAAAACTTCTTTATCGTTAAGATTTGCACAGGGTTGAAGACATGTTGCAACATTTGACCTCATGGCATTCTTTGGGAGCTTTTCTAAAGCATGGACTTTGGGGCACATGTGTGTTCTTGGGCTCTCCACTTGTAAAACAGCACAACATAGGGCAGAGCTTACAAAAATGCTGCCCCTTTTCGGATCAGTCACATCTCCCAAACTGATCTGCATGAGACAGTCTTTCACATGGACACTTAAATTTAAACCAAACGTCTGCCATTCCTGACATACTAGATTGTTTTCTGCCCTGCTTATTTTATGGATTTAAAACATTGGCTGTAATAAACAAAACAACCAGAAAAGACTTGGAGGGCTTGCAGATGAGTTTCAGGTAGTTATTATTAGCCATTTCTAAAATGACAATCATGTGCCTCACATAAGTTAAGAAGAACATCAAATCCTTCCAAGAACAGTCTCTGAATTATCATACCCAGAGGTGAATGAATAATTTTCACTGGTGTTAAGTACCTATGAAGAAAGGCTATGTCAAGCCTGGCTAATACTGATAGTCAGTGATTGAAGGAACTACATACTTTGTGTGTGTGCATGTAGATCTGATTTCTTCTGTCTGCATGCTGTGCTCTTTGCAACTGATTGATGCTGCAAATGTCTTTCCATTGACAAAATCTTTAGCAAAAGACTTGATGCAATCAGAAGGTAGTTTGTTTTTAGTTCAATAATGTGGAAGATACTATTTTAGCAGGTTTATCAGGGTTGAATTTCCTGTATCATAGCAGTACAGAAATAAATTCATTGGTTCTGAAGTGACTGTCTCTGAGCCTCCAGAGTGAGCAAGTGCTCACTCTGTATTTGAAAAATTTGTCTCCTGAAGACCAGAAGATGTAGGTCTCCATCACTTTAAATTCCATTGTTTGCCGAATGTTTACTTCGTTCCCAAAATTAAGAAAAGCAATTTAAGTTGAAACTATAATCTTAGAAATTGTTCTGCTTCAATTTTTAAACCTATGCTATCTGAGTCATCTCTGGTCTTACTTGTGTCAAACGCTGGGAAAAAGCAGGGTGCCAAATGCCTCTGAGCTGAATTTCTGGTTGGAGAGGCTACACCTCTTAGTTCCTACAAGGAATTCTCAGGCTGCAAGGAGAGCTGATGGCCTCTGATATGTTGCTTCACTTTTTTGGCATGTGAGCATGCTTACGAGCGAGAGAAACAGATACTGGGAAGAGCTGGGGTCATCTCATAGTTCTGTTACTCATCTGGACTCTGGCTCTGGCTGCTAAGAGATGTAAGGTATGCTGCAGTCCTCACGCAGATACTGTAAGGGGAGTCCTACGGGCTTGCTGAATTCTTGGGATAACTGCAGAGAGCTCTGCACCTCGTGCTACAGATCACGCTGCCTGTCCTCTGAGAATGGGACAGCATAGCTCTGTGGCCTGCCAGGCTGAGGCTGTGTTCGAGTTTCTCGAGTTTCATAGGCCTCCCTACTCCATTTATGTAGCCTTTCCTTGCCCTTCTCAAGGTCTAATTTCATTCTCCCGATGTGGTAGGGCTGGAAGGATTGCAGGGGAGACTGTGTGTGCTGAAGCCTGGGAACAAGAGCAGCAAGGGCACAGCAGCAGCTGCCTTTGCCCGTGCCCTGTGGGGATGGGTTTTTGGCACCTTGGGCATTCCTCCAGCCCAAAACGTGGTGCTGGGTTGAGAGTCTACCTTTTACAGGCCAGTGTCACATTTTAAAAGAATGAAAGTGATGTTTTGTGTGTTGTCACCTGGGTGTCAGGCACACCTCCTTCCCTTTGCTGTCTGCTGGAATTAGCTAAGTGGTGAGCTAAATGGATCGGTTCCATTAGGAGCCCAACTGCTCTGGAGGCTTTCTACAGAGAACAGAAGGTCCCATGCACAAGCAGACACTTGATCCTTAATTTTGGTTCCCTTCACTTGAATTAACACTTCTTGTTGCTATTCATCAACGGCCTGACATCCTGCAGTCCTCCTGGGCTTTCTTTAAGGTGGCTGAAATGGAGATGATGTATGGGTGCTCTGTGGGTCAGCTGATGACTTGTCATGCCAGTGATAACTGCTGATTCTTTTCCCTTCCCAGTGACGCTTTACCCCTGTGACATGCTCAGCTTCCGCTGGCTCACAACCTGCTACAGGTGTTGAAACTGGATCTCTTGACTGGCTGTGACCCATGCTGGGGCAATGGCTGGTGCAGCACATCAATCTTCTGCTCACCTGTTTGTGTATCACTCACTTTGCTATCTGAAATAGAAACTGAAGGTGGTTGTTTCTGAATGAAGCAGATTTCACTATTAATAAAGAAAACAGGAAGATTGGACTGCTCGTGAGTATCTGGTTTGGTGGTTTTGGAGAGCGAGAAATGATTTTCTTTTTTTTTAAATCACTGGTTGCTGTTCTGTTCCTTGTAATCTGTGTACATACCAGCTGTCAGCTCCTGAAAAAAAAAGGTTAAGTGCCTGGAAAGTGCCAGAAAGAAAAGGTGGATTGCTCTAGAGACATCATGCAGCTGCAGTGCCCTGTACTTGCTTAGCAGTGTATGCTCCTGCCTTGAGTGGTCAAAAACTAAAGAGGGATGCTGGAGTTTTCCATAGTTCTCTGAAGTACAGCCTAAGTCCCAATTTTGTGGGTTTTTCCTTTTCACAGATTTTTAAGTCTCAAATACTCAAATACAAATGCTATGATACACAAGTAGAAAAACTAAGGGAGCTCTAAAACATGTCTGAAGACCAATGTTAACCAGTCTCTGCTCTGCACCCGTGTTCTACCCAATAATAGGTCTCACCATTTTTTTAAAAGATGGAATAAGTAATTTCCCTTTTCCCAGTCCCTTTTCCCTATAATCTCTTTAACACTCATTTTCCATTACTACTTCTTCCCCCAGGCTATGACCTGGGGCTGCTGCCTTTCCCTGGTGCTTGGGCACACAGGAACAGTAGCCCGGCACTGAAGGGCATTACTGGGATATCTTGGTTAGAAGCTGTGCCTTCACTGCAGTGGAACAGCCTGCATTAGGAGCTACAAATGAACCCCTGGGCCTAATTTTTAGTTATGCTGATGTTCCATTTGTCTTGCTCATAATCCTTGCACAAATCATTGCTGAGAAAAAAAGTAGCCCTTTTTTCCCACTGTCTGATGGAGCCACTTGTACTTGAATTATGAAACATTATCAGTTGAGCTGCATCATTCTTATAACTACTGATGCATAGCTATAAATGATGTAAAAGTGTACAGAAATGCAGAGAAACAGGACTCCGAAGTCATTCTGTAGCTAAGCCTAAATGAAAACTGTGTAGGAGCCTTACACATGGGCTGCATCAGGGATTAAATGATAGCTTGGAGTTTGCTTGAAGGTTTTTGTTTTCTGGTCAGCCCTAAGACATCTAAGCATCTTTTTCTTTGATCCCATTAATCTTTACTTCAGATGACCAAAAGCCCCAGTTTGCTTTGTATATAAACAGAATCGTACCTTTTAAAAAGAACAGTGATGACAAAACTGTAGCTTTAAAGATAAGAGGCTGTTTTGCTACAGAGCAAAGTAATATCAGCAGCTTTTGTCCGTTTGAAGAAAACATTGATGTTGTGATACATGTGCTCACTGCCCACATGAATATGGGCAGAAATAGGTCTTTATGTTGCAGATCACAGCTGCCAACTGCTCCTGAGTTTGTTACTTCTGAAGGATTCAGATTGGTAGTGGTGTCGTGACTGCCTTGTTCTGCTACTGCTTGTGCCAAGACCTGAGTATATCACCAAGTAAAAGGTGATGAAATAAAAAACCCCACAACCAACCAACCAACCAAAAACCCTCAGAAAAAAAATCCAAAGCTTGTGCTGTTGATTAATCTCATGTGATGAGAGTCAGGCTTGCACATCAAGCTCCTTAAACAACTTATAGTTTAAGCACCACCTTAAACGTGAATAGAAGGGAGAAAGTCTTAAGTGCAGGGCAGCCTGGATTTACTTTTGATCTGTAGATAAACTGATCTTACATAGATAACATTTATCTAGAATGTGTTTTCCCCACTATCTGATGAGAATGGTTGTACAATGAGAAACCAATTCTGCAGACTGTGCTGACTGCTCCAGCTACTGCATTCTGGGGTGTGTGATTTTCTGGTTCTTTAACAGAAACTTCACTATGGATCCAATAAATGTTCACAGTTACAGTTCAGGCAGATAGATACTTTCTTTGTGAAAGGCCTGCTTTAATGAATTTATTTCCTTATTTAAGTTCCATCTACCCAGAAAAAATGTCATTGATGTTCAAACAGCTCATCAACAGGAAATATGGTCAAGGAACTGTTTTTATTTGGCTTTGTGTTACTCATACAACAGGAAATGAGTATGTCACTATTTGTGCCTTTCTGTGAGGTTCACTGCTGTGGTGTTTTGTTTGTTTTTTCATTTATAGAATTTAAATGTGAAATTCTTATTAATCTTTAATCAGACTCCTGTTGACAACAAGCCAAAGTTTGCTGAGTGATGTTTTTTTATGATGTGCAAGTCACAGTGTATTAATAGGTAGGAAAGAAACCCCCTAAATTTCATTACTGACCAAGAATGGAGAACTCGGAATGGAGGGCCCCAAGAGTGGGTGAAGTCCTGTCTGAGGAGCAAGGAGGCTTTATACTTGCATACATCTAACCAGACTCTTTAGTTTTCTAGCCAGTCCTTCGTATCAGAATTCTTCATACAATAAAAACAATACTTTCCTAGGGGCATCTTGCCCTTCAGCTCTCTGGGGTAAGAAATAGGGAGTTTCTTTGTGAATGGGAGAAGGGCTGTGATCATTTGTGACTGAGGAAAAACCCATCCCTGCACTGTACTGACTCAGCCCTGTGGCCACATCTTTTCAACAAGACAGGCTCTGATAGAGGGATGCCAAAATCCTCACTTTATCTTACCTGCTTTTCAGTGAGCCAGAGCACTCATGCTGCAGGCCAGATTAAGAGTGCCAGCTGAGTGCCCATCTGCCCAGCTACGTGTACAAGGCTAAAATAAACCCTGGTCTGCTGTCATTGTCAACAAGTGCAATTTATTACTGTGGACAAGGCATCCAGGAAAGCGGCTTTTGCATTTTTGGGGAATTATGTTCTGCACTGCAGTGCTGATGATTGTGCCAGAAATGTTTTTGTCTTGTTGGCTTTTCCTAGACTTTTTTTGAGATTGCTTTTTTTTGCCCAAAGTTTATGCTTCACAAGTAAAGCAGTGGTCTGTGTCTATCAGAGTTACTTCCAGCTGTAATTGGTCATCTCACTTACGGAATCAAGTCTGTGGTAGATGCTCACGAGGCACAGGGGAGGCAGGTGGTGCCTGTCGTGTATGAACTGGTACAACTGGCACAACTTGGGCTTGTCCTTGGAGGAAGAAGGTTAAAACCAATCCTAAAAGATACTAGGGAACAGGCTTTATCCAGTTCCTAAGGCTTCTTATAGTTCCTCACCTAGAGCAAGAGCTTCTCCTCAGAACCTGTTAAGCTCATTCTGCAGTAACACGAATGCCAGGAAATAGCTGTACTCTCTTTAATCAAACGATGAAATTTGGGCTGATTTTGTGCAATGCACGTTATAACTTCAATTTAAACTTTAACCATAAAGTACACCACCTTTTCTCCACTTGTTGTACAAAATGCCTGACGTATCTTCTACTAGACTAGCAGTCATCAAGTAGTACCCAACTCAATCTTTTTCCAAAACCAAAGCCTGATGCAGAATGCTATGCTGCAGCTGTCATCAATGCAAGCAATTGAACTGTCTTAGTGGTCCCCTTCAGCTAAGAAATGAAAATAAAAAACTACGGTCAGTTATTTATTTAGCTCTGTTAAAGTTGGTTTTCTTCCTGTGAAATAATTTGATTTTTCATTTGTAGTGTTCTGTGAGCGTCAACATAGTGTACTACATACTGGAATTGTTTGTCCATTCTGGAAGACGACATTGTTTGATGTTAAATTGATGTTAAGTTGCTGAATTCTTGCAGACTACAAAATCTTGGATCTTTATAGCAGGAGCACAACTGCACTAGCAATTAATTTATTTAAAACAATAAATATTTCATAACTTACTATTACAGCTTTTAAATTATAAATATAATTTTAGTATTCTCAAAGTTTGTTCCGAGTTATACAATTATAGGCAAAATATACAAAATTCTTTTGATAACTGACCCTTTAGAGTCTACATTGACACAGAGATTAATTAATGCCCAATTAATAGTATCCTGCTAGAGAGATCTTAGCAATATTTAAACAGAAATAAATTGAAAATAAATAATTTACTACTATTTGACAAATGGCAGTTCACCACAGAAGTAGCTTTATTCCTATTTAAGTTTTGGCTACTATTATGAATAATCATGTGAGATCTGAAGGGCCTCTGCAAAGCTTTCCTCAAGATCATCAAGTTCCTTACTGACTTCCAAATCACTGTCACAAGCAATCAAGTTTAAAGTTGCCTCACATGTGGGTGAAGTGTCTGTGTGTTCTTCAGATTTCACACAAAAATCAGACTCTGTCCCAGCATCCATAATTTCTGCCATGTCTTCCGAAAAGTCCTCCACGCTCTGTGTCTCCTTTGACATTTCCCTGCATAATGGTGATTCACATTTGTTTGGTTCCTTTAATGATAAATCCATGGTCTCAAAGAACTCTTCACTTTTTGTGGCTTTTCTTACCCTGTGACCTTTACTGGTAAACTTGAGCTCTTCCACAGTATCAAACTCTTGCAGATCCAGTGAGTCAAAGCTTTCACAGCCTTCATGGATTTGCTCTGCCTCGCTGTCTGGGCCGTATCCGAGGTCTGCTTTCAGCACATCCAACATGTGGCGCATTTTGGCCTGGGGGTAAGGAAAGAACAGTGACATTTCTCTAGCCCCACAGCACCTGAGCACTGCTCAAACTCAGGGCTTAATTCTGACAGAAGGAAACAGAGGCTGCTTGCAATCAAGTGACTAAATTACAAGAGTGAGTGTCACCAAACTTTTGTCACTGTCCCTGTGACTCTTCATCTGCCATGATCCATGAATCTGAAAATTTCATTTATGGAGAGAGAGGCTTCCCACTGAGAATTCTGGTTACCTTTATCCTCAAAACTACCACTACACTTTTTGGAAATGTCACCTAAGTCATATGCAGAGAGAGAGACTATTACAGGGTCAACACCTACCTCATCCAAACGGTGCTTATTTTCTTCTATATGGCACTCAAACAGTTGTTCCAGAACCCTACAAATGAAAAATCAAATTACTGCACAGCAATAAAACCATCTTTCAACAGATCTACATAAATTATTGACTATAGTTTTTTTATTTTCATTTCTTAGCTGAATGGGACCACTAAGACTGTTTCAACTATGCTCTGTCAGAAACCTGTGGTTGGTAACCCACTGGACACGTGCTTAGCAGGCAGACCCAGCTTTGGGCAGCAGGTGGTAACCACAGGGTGATTTGTAGCACAATTCTGTGCTGGTCTATTGGGTCAATATGGTGGGAGATGCTAACAATCCAGTGGTGGTTCTACTGGCATGATAAAGTATCCAAAATCTCTAAATTCCACCACAGTGGCTGACATACACAAGAGTAAATAGAAGGAAAGAGTAAAATCCAGCTTTGGTAAAAAAAATCCAGAGAAAAGTCCTCAGTCATAAGAGTTCTGTTCCATTGCTTAAGCAGAATGAGAAAAAAAATTCTGCAGACAAAGTGTTCTGTGACAACTGAGGTACACAGTCACTGGAACACATTTTCAGAAAGTCAAGTGAATTTAATCTAGTTTACATGAGAAACTATTTTTTAAAAAAATAGTGCAAGAAGGGTATTAAGGGAAGACAACATTACTGTAAAAAAGGACCAGACAAAGACTGCTTTCCAAATTCGCTAATTTTTTTACTTACTATACTTAACATTCTCATTGATAGCCTTGACATGAGAAGAAAAAAACAAGAGAGTGCATAGACTAGAGAAACAGCTGGGGAAATTATCAACCCAGAGGAAGATCAGAATATTATGAAATTAGACTGCTTTGAATGTGCAATTACAAAAGTGGGTTAAAATTCTGTACCAGAAATACTGTAGGGTTTTTCACATAAACTGAGAGTTCTTTATCAGAAAGAACTGGTATGGAAAAGAATTTAGGAGAGTACTACTCAAATACATTTATTGTTTAATTATTGAAAAAATTCTGATTTAGCAACTGGTGAACCTTTATCTAAAACAGAATGTAATCCTGGCAACCCATGCTGAAGACTGAATTTGTACTGGAACAGGAATAAGGAGAGAAGGGAGATTGAGGATTTGTTGTGTGAAAGATTAGTAACTCAGTTAATTTAGCAAAAGAGATGCCGCAGAGTGAAATGATTTTTTCTTAGCATTATTCCACCTATGGTTCCAGGTCAGTTTCTAACAGAAGCTTTGATCTCATGGTACATAGCAGCAGATCAAATTAGATGACCCAAAGGTATTTCACAGTTCCTCTTTCTTACACAGAGCAAAACAGAAAAGGAAACAAAACAAAAGCAAGTGGCAACTGTGTATATATATTCTTAAAGGCAAAGAAATGATTACTAATCACCACTTCCCTTTCTTACTGAGTCCGTGTGTTTCTAACACAGCATTACAAAACAGAAAATAGCGGTAACCTACCTGTTAGAAAATAGGCCAAGGCTAAGAATTTCATTTGTTACATCTTCAATGAAAGTTAAATACAAAAGCTCCTCTTCCCTGCAGGGAGAATAGAAAACCAAATGTCAAATGTTTTAAAAAAGAGACACATATGACACAATGTAGTAGGTCTAATCATCTTCATGAGAAAGGCCATTAAAAAGATTGTAACACCTGCTATTTTTCATAAAAGATAAGTCTATCAGGACAAACTAAACCTTTCATTCAATCTGCAAAATATGAGACTGTTGCTATGGTGTTTTGTGTTTATGCTAACTTTCTGTTGTGGTATAATTTAGCACAGAGATCCTGAGTGAGGGAATCAGCAAATCCTGGAAAGCATTCAGAACCTCCTTTGCACTCAAGAAGAAAGTGTACAACTGCAGTTTGATGCTCTGGGTAAAGGCTTCCAAAGGACCTTCTACAGAATCTGACTGTGGCTGAAAATTGCTAGTCCTAAATGGAAGCTCCGAAAAATTTAAGTGCTTATTTGACAGCCTCCACTCCTTTCAAACACATTTCTTTGATGTACAAAATCTTTTTAGTGTGAGATGTGACTTTCACCTCTTGGAACAAATTTATCTCTATTTGATACCTCTTAAAGCCTTGTTGATGCCAATTGCTCTAAATGGGAGACTCTCTAGGTCTGGAGTTCTGGTTGAAAAACAAACAAAAAAGAAAACCTCAAAAGGAAATATTTCAGTGCTGTTTCTCTTTCACAGCATCTTTTGAAATCTCCCAAAGTATCCATCCAAACTCTACTGAATCATCCTCCAGTCTTAACAAAGAGAAAAAATGGAATACATCTTGCATGACTTTCATTACATAAAATTTGTCATCCAGACTAAAGATTATAATTTTACTTCCCTCGAGAAAGATATCTACAGCTGATCTTTGATATTGTATGCTCAAAGTTAGGCAGGAACAAGCCTGTCCTAAAGCACAAAGAATTAACTGACTTTCCCAAGGCCATTTGATAAAGCATTGGCCATGTTTCTGAATATAACTCAAACCTCTTCTAATTCTCATCAAATTTCAGTGCAGAAATGTGGTAAGAATGCCCTTCAACTTGGTATTTTATTTGCCAATATTTGCTTCAGAGATTACAGACCAAAACAGAAATGGAAAGTTAAACCATAGTCACTGTACAAGAAGAGAAGTCTATCCTTCTTCTGAAAATATAATGAATTGCCTTAATTTTTAGAATCACATAAAAATTTTTAATTATTTAATAAAAAATCATAGTCATATCAATTCTGCAAATTGTGAAGTTTATTCGGAGTCCTTATTTACTCAGTTTTGAGGAAAGCTTTCTAGTTTGATGTTGTAAATGAGCAGAAAAATGGTTTAAGCATACTTACTGAGCCTCGACAGTCTTCCTTGGTGAAGACTTCTGAGAATTCAACGATGTCTCTCTAATCAGAAGATCGGGGGCAAGAAAGAGAACAACATTCTAAACTCCCTTTGTACTACCTTGCATTTCATTTTCTTCTAGAGCCATGCTGTGCCACTTCCCCTCGGAAAAAAACCCACCGGAACACCCAAAAGCCCTGCTCCAGGAGCAAAATCCATTGCTTACACTGAAGCCTGAAAGACTATAGTTCAAAACTATTACAAAACCTCACTAGATGCAGTGCTCGAAAGACCTCAGTGCTGCTTCAGATGCGATTTGACCTCCACTATTCATAAGAGTGCTTTTTTAACTCAGAGTACATTTTTTCTTCAGACAAAAATGCCTTTGTATGACAAGGGCAGAGACCGAATCAGCAAGTCAGACCAACATTTAGGTCAGCAATGAGGAGAATAAGCTCAGAGCCCTTGAGTTCTGGCCTGATTTCCAACACTGCTTTTGCATTGTAGCAATATTCTAAATCTCAGTGTTATGTTTTCAGAAAAAGATGTGGGAAATACTTCTGGTCTACAATTCTCACATATTGTAGATTCAAAAGGCTGGATGCCTGAAGACACTTTTTCCTAAAGGGAAATACCAATTGGAATACCAATCCAGTATTTAGTTACAGTGTGAGCTCAGATGTACAGAATTAACAGCTGTATTAACGTGTCATCACTCTCACTTCTGACAAAAATACTCATGTATTTTAGAGCAATCTTTCTTAATTGGCTTCCCAGTGAAACTTTGTCGTAAGAAAATAATGAATTTTGAAGTTGGGCCATTTATGTAAAAAACAACCAAACAGAAGTCCTGTGAGAAGAAACTTATACAGAGAAATGGTAGGGAAGGATTGTGGCCTAAGGACCAGCTGTATAGAAAGCAAGGAGGAACAGTTCAAATATTCCTTCCTGCTGTAAATCAGGCACCTTAGGATGGCGCATGGACAAGCATCTATTCCTCTGTCAGGCTCATCCACAGTATATCTTCTATCTTCAGCCTACAACACAGAGATAAAAATCTTTATTATCGGTGCAAATACATGGAAAATTTAACCATTAAAATGAATCTAATAACTCTCTATGATTAAGCAGCCCTACAGATTTTATGTCTTTTCTGAAAAACTGGGTAAACAGAAAAAAAGGCACACATTCTTCTGCTGAAAAGTCATGCACCAGTCATCTATGACCTTAACAGATATTTGATAGTGCACTTATAGAAACAACTGAAAAATAAATCAAGATATCTCTTCATGTGCCTCTATATTTTTCCTTATTGTTTCCACTCATTCTTCTGAAACTCTCTCTCCTCTACAGAACTAATTCATCTCATGGCAATACAGAAAACAAAACCTAAATCAGTTGTATACTGCTGAGGCAGCAATGAAGTACATACCCCACAATGATGGTGAGGGGTGTGGTTAAGAGAACCCAGATGACTGATAGATGTATTATTACCTTCAATGTTATCTTCTGCTGTTCAGTCATAACTTTTCTCCCAGACACTTTGTCTGCACATGAAAACCTACAAAATTTAGAAAGGTATTAGATTTCCAAGTAGGCTACTTTCAAAATATGCAGGATTAGAATATCAGTGCCACTGTGCAAATTTCCTGTCCCTCTGAACGGAACCTAGTACCAGACAGTTTAGAACATTTCTGCCAGACTTTCAATCACATAATAAAGCTAAGTTATAGTTCTTTTTGAAGGATAACAATAGTCATTCACAGGTGGTCCAAATCCATAATTTCGCTGCATATTGACAGGGGATAGCTAAATTATCCAAAATAATTGTTCAGAATTTAGAATGGAGATGATCCTAAAATAAAAAGTGCACCAGGAATATAGATGACCCCCAGCCAGAAAATCAACAGTTGCAACATGGAGCTGAAGTTATCATAATTCCAGTCTTAGGAAATTCCTACTATGAGGTAGTATCAGTAAAACTAGAACTTAATCAAAACTGTTCAATTTGCTAAGAAGCTCAATGCAAGAGAAGGACACTAATTTTGTTTAAAATATTTAATATAAGGTATATATGAAGGTATTTAAATTCAAGTAATAAAAAGACAATGAAGAACAGCATTCAAGAATTTAAAAAAAGGATCTTTGCATGATGTATTAATTGACAAACTGGAAAGTATAAGACTATAGGGGCAACAGTGGAGAACTACTTGCATGCTTACACTCATTAATTCTTAACAAGACAGAAAGCACAACCACACACCAGAGAGAGCCTAGGGAACAGAGAGGGAATGACTATCACCAGCAAGATCCCACAGTTTGAATTTAGCAGCACTTTATATCCAATTTGTATACATAAAACCAGTTCCTCCTTAGCTTTTGCTAAGGCATATCTAGAATAACTTCAGAACAATTATTCTGGTTTAATACAAATGTAAATGAAAGCAAAACATGCTGCTTTTATGAAGATACTGTTATGATAACATCTAAATTCTAGAGTTTCAAAATAAAGTTTCAATCTCTGTACCTGATCACATCGGTCTGTGTCTGAACTTCCACACGCTGCTTGCGGGGATTCTTCTTTTTCCTTCGAGCAGGAGTGTAATATCTGTACTGCAACAGGAAAGATTTAGCATCTGATATTAAGGTGCGTGGAGTAAAAGGTTTTCGGCTCTTAGTGAAGTATTCAGAGTGCCTCTCTAGAAGATCCCCGCTGCATTCTTTGGGGCTGCTTCTTTGACATCTCTGGGAATGACTAGTGCTCACAGCGGAGCGACTACATGAAAGTCCAGAGCAGTTTCTTGGTGGCCTTGATGTACTGATACCTGAGGTTGAGTAAGATGCCCTAGATGTATTCCGAGAGCATTTTGTGGCATATTTTACTCTATTAGTGTGAACCAAGCCATGCTCCCCATAAGGAGACAGTGCTCTACATAGGTCCTCTGCCTGGCCAGCACAGGGGAAGAGACCATCTTTGTCTTCCTCTTCCAAGAAACTCTAGAAAAAAATAAAACAACATTTGATTGCTTTTCAAGTTACCAACTTTGCTCACGATGGTACTCTCACCTATTATTGTTACCAACTTGGAGGTATTTTCTGTGTAAGAACTTCCAATTTTTGTAATATCAAACTGGTTTCAGAGTAGTCCCAGTACTAATAGATTTACAAACCTAATCACAGGAAATAAAGAGAGTAACAAGCAAATAGTTTGCTTCAGTAGCAAAACATTGGTGCTCTGTTACAGAATATTGATGCCTACATCAAACCAAGAGTTTAATAATTTTGTATGAGTCTAAAGGCTCAATACATTTTTAGAAGTCAAGGATTCATTGCACTGTAGCAAATTATTTTATCTGGGTATGTTCTGTTCATACCACCCAGGGAAGGTAGACATTACTCATAATTATCCCATGCTTAAAAATTCAACATTACTCCTGAATTGTATTATGACACTGTGGTAAAGACAAGTAAGACAAAAACACAACTAACTCTAAGTGGCATCTTAAGATTTATTTTTTTTTTTTGTTAAATGAGGAAGAACAATTAAATAGAAATTTTATTTCTGTCATAGAGAAAATTTTTAAAAATTTGCAACTTCAAAGCATAAATACCTGTACAGGGCATGCACACTCATAAATGTGCTTTACAATGTTTCTGAAAACTTAGAAAGCACCTTACCAAAACAGCTGTTGTATATTCCTTTCCTACCTAGGATAGAGCCATGCACTGAATATTCTGTCAGTCAGGGAAAATGATGTATGATATTTTACAATCTCCAGGGCAGGCATTCTGCAGAACTAGAAGATTAAGCCAGAAGCCTATCAGCAAACAAAATTTTGTATAAACTAATTTATTTAAACCACGTGTATAACTATGAAATTCTGTTACACACAACCGTGTGATGGAGAAGAGATGACTCACATTGTGTGCACTCAAACTACCTGGCAACATAACTCCCAGAGACAGTGCTCACAGTGCAGCAGTGAGGGACATAAGTTGAGGATAGTGTTATTCTGGAAAATCTCATTGCCGTACCATGCAATCAGTAAAACGCAAGGCAAAATAACTAAAATAAAACAACAACTGACAAAATCCAATTCAAAACTGACAGCTGACATTTTGAAATTATTATCATACTTTCCTTACACTTAGGCAGTTCATATAGGTCCACATCAGCAGCAACAAAGTGCTGTAAGATTTAAAAGCATGTATACAAGTAGAGGTGTTTCCTAAAAAGAAAATTCAATTTCTAAGACCAACTCAGGTTTTTAACAAACACTTAATATTTTAAATTGAAGCTCAAATATGATGACTATACATCTTGTGGCATATAGTAAACATTATTTAGAGGAATATTAAAAATGCAGATATTTTACCATGAAAATTAAGTCACAGATCACATTGCTGTCATACCATATATTTCCTTCACAACTATTTTCTCTCACATCAGTAAGACCTATCTACAGTATTCCAGTACCCCAATGTCCACAGCTGCTGATGCCTAATGCAAAGAGCTATTTTTTTAGTTAGCTGAAGCAAAATGAGCTCTTCTTGATGGTGTAAGCTGACTTTATTTTACTACTACAGCATAATTAAATGCTGAACTGATAACATGCAGTTACAATGCCAAACAAATGCCTTAGCAAGCAGTATAACGAGGCTTACCAGTGTGATTGTTTGCATACAAAGTACTTGCAATGGTAGCTCAGCACTACAGAAAACAGACATGACTGGAAAGTTTCAGAATCCACCTATATAGATGTTTTGAAAAGCTAATTCCATATTCTTCACTGTATATTATAAGTAGCTTATTTTTTCTTGTAAATTTTTTACTCTGAGTGGCTAAATTAGTTCATGGAGCTGCACTATAAATCAGATTGTAGAAGCATTTGTGAGCATATGATGACTGGTTCCCTGCCCCATGCAAAATAGTAACTAAGAAAAGGTATGAAGTGATATTGGCCAATTACTCAACTACACCTCAGGAAAGTGACATGTTCTATTCCTCTGAAGCAGTTGAGCTGATCCTAAAACAAGACAAAGTTACAGGATTGATGTAGCAATATCCTTAATTTAAGCATTCCTTACATATGAAGAAGCTTAGGGTAGTTCTTTTCTTTTCCTCCTCAAATGTTTCATAAGTAGAAGAGACCAAGTGACTAGAGAGACTGGAACCCTACGCTGTATTTGTGTCAGTTGTGAGATGTCCTCACTCAAGTACTGAGAAAGAAGAAAAGTCTTTCAAAGTCCTTATCCTGCTATAAAACTTTACTGCCTAAACTAGGAAGTTTTGCCTTCAAAACAATAAGAAACAATATCAGGAACAAGGAACTAGGTTGGTGACTTCAAAAAGATTTAAGGAGTGTCAGAAATGCTGTTTGCCTGCAATTTGTCTCCAAACCTTCAGAAGATTATTTGTACACCCGTGTTCCTACAGGCAAGTAAACTGTAAGCAAGTATGTTCAATTTTTTCTCTAGTCTGTTATCTATAAAAACATCAGATGTTTAGGTAGGAAAGAAAAAAATAAAGAAGACAAAAACATGCCTACAAATATGCAGTAGCACGGTGATTAAAATATATTTCATTTTATTGTTCAGATACAATTAAAAAACTATTCCATGGTAATATCATAGCTTTAGATATTAGAACTATCAAGAACTACAACTACTGTAATTTGGAGTCAAAAATCTTGAATCATATCTTGCTTACCAATATATGTTCCTATTCTATTGGTTCAAACAATTGTAATTTGTTTTCAAAGATACAAATTTACTCGATGACACAGTTCAGCAACCCCTTTAAAATGTTTCAAAAAGTACATATTTATGCTTCAATTTTATTAGTCACAAAACTTGGGTAAATTGAACAGTGCTTGCACAATGCTTGTATAGAGAGGACATCTGAATCTTCATGGACTCTGTGGAAGAGAAAATTCAGTAAAAACAGATCAAAGCATACTGCTGTCATCTGATGGGCAAAAGTAGTAACACAGATAAAGAATTCAGATTTCTCTGGAAGTTACTTTTACTTTCTAAAAGAAAAGAAGTTTAGTTTCTCAACTCAAAAGCCACTGAAGTATCAGCTGCCCTATAAAAACCAAACTGTGAAGAGAAATCTTGCCAAATCCTTTTTCACATAAAAGGTCCAAGGCAGCTTTCACTGGGGTCACTGAAGTTACACTAAGATGAATTTAAATCTTGAAATTAACTTGTCCTTGTATGAAAAGGTCTTCCAACAGAATAGTTCATCTACCATCATAAAATGAGATCGAAGAGATGCTTTATGAACTGCACTGCCAAGATACAGAAGCTGCAATTTTGAAATAAATGTGTGATTCTTTTAACTTGAGACAGTTCCATTTATAAGCCATTTACATATTGCTGTAAGCAGGCTGAGTGCCTGCTCTCCAATGCCTGGACAGAGAAAAGGTCTCTTTAAAGCTGCCTTTAGAGATGCTGCTGTCATAAAACCCTTGCATGTCATCTGTTACAAACTGAGAAAGTCAAGAGAGAAAACTCAACACAAATATGTGAACAAATTGGACCCCCTACGAATACAATCAGTTTGCATACTGGCATGAATAATAACTATTCTTCTCTTTCAAAACTATGTTCCTGTTACACTCTTTCCTTTTATGCATGTGTGTGCATATGTGTGTATACTGTGGTAGGTTCCTACTTTCATCAAATACTGTGATATTATTAATAAGGGGTATTACTGAATGTGCATATGGAAATGTATTAATTCGAGCAACGAGCATGAGAGGTGATTGTCACTACGAAGCCTGAAAGGAAATCTGTACTGAACATTCCTGATGAAAATAACTTTCTTTGATGCTCAGAAGGTTTTTCTGCTTTGTTTAGTCACATCTCTCACTCTGACAGAACTATTCTAAGCACAATACATCTTCAGACTGTTAATAACATAACAGTATAATAAATCTTCAAATATAAGGCATTTGAGTAGGCATTTCATATAGCCACACATGTACGTTGCATACAAAATTAACAAGAGACAGTTAATGGGTGTTTTGCAATCTGTATTTCATATGCACAAGCAGATGGTCCTAACTAATTCTTCAGAAAACAAAAAAGTCTCAAAAAACAGACTGAAAGGGATCTTGAAATGTCAAAGCAATGGCAACCATACTTCAAATAGTTAAAAGAGAAAATATAACCTCCTGTGAAGTACGCTTCCTTCAACTGACTTTTGGCATGGATTAACTTCTTTTAAAACATCATTTGCAGCCAGAAATGCCTATTAATAGGATTACTTGAACATGGGATATGAAATGCCAAGTTGTTCAAATCATAGATTTTACTCGTGGCCAGCTCAATTCAGGTTTTCTTGCTTCAGAGATAAGTCACATTGAGCTTCATCCAACTTGACTTGCTGAATAACTCAGATGAATGTTTAAAAACCCACATCAGTTTGTATAGAAAAATAAAATTAAAAATCTAAGGATTTCAGCATGCATAGGTGTCACAATATTTTCTGTCTAATTAAGTATCTAATACTTGCTTAAAAATTACATATTCACAAAGATACACAACCACAAAGTTAGCAGCCCTTTCAGCATCTGTATCTGTAATTTAACATCCTATTTTGATTAACTTTCACACATGGTGTCACCATCATTATTATGCTACATGGAAAGAGAGGAGCAGAAGAGAAGAACAGCTGTCCCCACGGCATCTTATGCCTCCTTGTCCTTCTACTGTGCTGTGAGAGATACACTACTGTCTTCGAAGTAATTTAGGTTCCAGCAGTCCCACAGATCCGAAGGCTACCCTATTGTGACATTTGAGAACGAGCCTCTTCCTTTGCTTCTCACTTAGTAGAGAAATTCATGCTGCACCATAAACTTCTATCACATCTTAACCCACAGTTCTGGATGCAATTTTCTTATCTCTGACCAAAATACTCTTTTGATGACAATCACTAATTATTTCAAAAAGTCAGTAATGAAGTCTAGTAAGCACTTTCTCTGTTCACTACATATCATAGTAGATTCTCACATCACAGTAACATTACATTTACAACTACATATAAAGGTAAAGAATTCACTGTTCTGAATTCACTGAGCACTTAAACCCTTGTACAAAACTAAGAGCAGGCCAGTCATGCTCAAGACACATTACAACTATTCAGTTTCATAGTTAGCTCAGTGTATAACAAAATACACTAACTAAATCACACAGATTTTAAGATATGTGTAACATTTATTACATAATTTAGAGAAATTATTTTTATTTCTTTTTGCTTTTACCAGGCACAAAGCAGAGTCTCAACTCAAAACTGATCCTGTGCTCTGTTGTAGCATTAAATAGTAATAAATGCAGGTACGTGAATAATGAAAATGATGAAATAAAGGCACCAAACTTGACATGCTAATGAATGAAGCCATTTGAAAATAGGAAGTCAGGTGCATACATCAAAGCCGGTTAGCACATATTTAGCTTACAATCTAGTCAGCCATTAACACTGTCAGAATGACAAGGGTGATATCTTTATATACATATATATGTACGTTATTCTTAAATTTATATACATTTTACAAGAGCCACATTTTATTAGGCAAGAAGTTATGCATTATGAAAGGAATTTCTAACTATTGTGTTCTTACATTTAAATGTAACAGTGGCAAATCGAGGAGAATTCTGCTTGTCTCCTTTTCTTACATGCTTCTGTTATCTTGTAAGATGTTCATTAAGCACAGGACCACATTCTTCTCTTGCCATTACCTTCTTGGAAACCCAGAGTATTCCAAGGTTGACTGCTTCAAATTTGTGCTGACTCTCACCCCAACCCAGAAATGTCCTAATTCAACAAAACAATTTTTGGAGCAGTTCCACAAGCAGAGGATGTATATTCAGCTTTTTCCTAATGGCACCAGCAATAACATGATTACTGGAAAAATCCTCTATATCATATGCTTTATCAGGCATTAGGAATTTGTTTTCCAGCTGTCACTTATCAATAATATATGCTGATGGCTACAGAAATACAATTAGCATGTGTAATTCATCCTCACAATGCATTAAAGGACATCTAACGATTTAAACAGAGGAACTGTCCCTTGGTGTATGAACAAGGAAATCGATGCATACTTTGGCAAATGAAATAAAGTTTAAATAGGGCTTCATTTCTAGCATGAATGTATGACAGCCCAATTACTTCCACTGCCTACCCTTCTACCAAAAGGCTCAGTTTGCACTTAGTGACTCACTGGTGTCAGTGACACAAAATGGTGTGCCAAAACTTGAGAAAAGGAGCGCTCAGTCTACTTCACAAGGTATTGGCTACAATGTACCACACCTGAAATGTTTCTACACCAATGCCCATAGCAAAAGGAACCAACAAGAGGAGCTCGAAGCTTTGGCGCAGTCCCAGAGATTTGACATCACTGGCATAAGAGAAAGCTGGTGGGATGAGACCTGTAACTGGAGTGCCCCGTTGGACAGTTACAGGCTCTTCAGGAGAGACAAACAGGGCAGAAGAGGCAGGGGGGTGGCACTGTATGTAATGGGAAGGTTAGAAGGTATGGAGCTCACAGCTGTCTATTTTCTTCTGCGTGAAGTATTCCAGCCCTCGCTCTAGAGCTGCTGCAGAGCAGTGATCAGCTGTTGTTATGGAAGGCAAGTATATGATAATATCTATTTAGCAAACTTAAAATATCTACCTTTCCAAAAGAGGATGGCAGACTTCCACTGTCTCTTGAGCTGGATCGGGAGACAGTTTCACACACACTCATTTTCTCTTCACACCTGGCTATCTTCTTTTTCAGTTTCTCTCTTCTTTGCTGGTCGGCAACTTAGGGAAGAGACAAATTGTTAGATCCAAACTGAAATATTCCTTTTTTTCCTAAGTGATTTGAAAAAACATCATAGTGGTTTCCAATTGCTCAGTACAGTCAGACTATTGAGATACATTCCACTTCCAACACAAAGCAATTATAAAATTTACATCTATTCTTAGAATAAAAATAATGAAGACTATGCTGGTAGCTGAAGCTGCGCCTTAGCTTTCCTGAAGTATTCTTATCTCACAATGAACACCAGTATATAGGAATTCCAAGATCAGAATTGCTAGCAGAGCACTCTGCTCAAAAACTTACAAGCTTGCTATCATTTTTTTACAGCTAAAACTCTTTTGACTGTACTCTCATCCAGGATTTCAGAATAAAACCCATTTACTGTTAGCAAATTTGACATGCAAAAAATCCATGCTAACAGCATGGAGTAGTCTCCCAAATACAGAAACCCACAGCCAAACAAGTAAGTTCATGTTAAGAACATAAAAATTGAAGGAAAAGTCTCAAAGAGCCACTGTAAGATCAGGACGGGGGAATTTTTATCAGTCTACACTGGTCTGCAGTCCAAGACCCCATCTGCAGTGTCAGAAGATAAGTCAGATGCCATCAGATAAAGAAGCCCAAAAGACAGATAAATTTTCTGTGTACAAGTCAGCTAAACCAGTCACCTACATCCGCTATCTTGCAGTCCAAAGATTTTTATATTGTGAGCAACCAGGTGTCACATATGTATCATAGAATCATTTAGGTTGGAAAAAACCTCCAAGATCATCGAGTCCAACCTTTGACCAACCATCAGTTTGTCAACTAAACCACAGCATTAAAGTGCCACATCCAATCGCTTCTTGAACACTTCCAGGGACGGTGACTCCACCACCTCCATGGGCAGCCCATTCCAATGCTTGACAAGCCTTTCCATGAAGAAATTCTTCCTGATGTCCATCCTGGACCTCCTCTGGCCCTGTTTAAGACTATTTCCTCTCTTCATGTCACTAGTTCCTGGCAGAAGAGAGTGACCCCCACCTGGCTACACTCTCCTTTCAGGTAGTTGTAGAGTAATAAGGTCCCCTCACAAGCTCCTTTTTACCAGGCTAAACAACCCCAGCTCCCTCAGCTGCTCCTCACAGGACTTGTGCTCCAAACCCTTCACCAGCTCTGTTGCCCTTCCATGGACATGCTCCAGCACCTCCATGTCTTTCTTAAAGTGAGGGGCCCAGAACTGTACACAGTATTCAGAGTTCACAAAGTCGAAAAATCCAAATGAGGCTGATAAAAAACATTAATAATTTAATTTCCAATCGGGGAAAAAAGAGGGTTTATATAAGCAAGCACACTTTTAAAGTCTGTCTGCTCAATGAAACCTGTTTTAACTCCTGACCACATTTCTCAGTCGCTTAACACAGTTCCACAGTGATCAGACACATATAAAGGCCTTTCAGAATTTCTTCTTTGGTTTCATAAATGTAATTATATCACACTCTGCTAGACCCCAATCTTCACATGCACTATTTTACTTAATGAATGGAAATGTAAATAACTTCATGGATTGCTGTGGTACATTCTTCTAGACAGCTGAGACCTACAGCAATCTGAGGACATTTAATCAACCTTTCAAATGCATTCAATGTGTACACATATCCTACACACATTTTAATCTCCAAGAAATATTTAAATATGTGTATTCATTTTATTAAAGATTTTAGTCCCCTTTTAAGCTAGAAATGAATCTTTCAGATGCAAAATCCTTACTCTCATTGCTCAGGGAAATACCTATTTCTCTTTCAATTCTTACAATGGATATGGAAAATACAAAGTAATTTCTTTTATGGTGGCTGATTAATCCAGCATATGCTATTAGAGTATGTACAATATGAAGTTTCTTTTATTACTGGAAAAATATTAGCTGAAGTTAAAAATGCGACATATACAACTCTGAATTAGAAATATACCTTGTAAAAGACGGACAAAATATACTGTACTATTAAATAATTAAAACAGAATATTTTTCTTCCTACACTGAATTATTATTATGTGTCTATTCTAAATTACTATTATTTCTAGTTGCATTTGTCTTAAAAGTTACAGACAAGCCCTCAAAAATTAGTTACAGGTTAGAAGTTTTATATGCTTGAGTTAAATAATGACTTATCCTGGGCCAATACAGTGTGTCTGTGTATGCACATGCATGGAAGCTTTAAAAACTCATGTTTTGCCTAGTGCCCAGGTAAAATGGTGATGGCTGATGTGTATTGAATGCGTATCTAGGGAAAAATGCATGAATGAGAGCTCTACAAAGAAAAATGCAAATTACACAGAAGTATGGTAAGTATAAGCAGGTGCCTGAAACAGCAAGCTCCTTACACTCAAGTGCTCAGGTGAAAAGCGGGTTTGCCTAACACAAGACAAGCTTTATCACTTTACTGCACGTTCCACCTGCATACACCTGCTTAACAGGAGTGTCTAGGCAAAGTGCAAAGCAGCGTGAATATTATTGCAAAACAGAATCTTGTGTTGTCCTTATTCTGCTCTTTACAGGATGAAGACTGAATTTGACATACATGCACACATTCTGCCTTTACTACTGGCATTCAAAGCTACAAAAAAACCTCCTCCAGGACTGTATGTTGGGACTCTTTTTACCCAAAGCATGGCTGATGTCCAAGACTAAGGAATGAAAGAACAGTAAGTATGCCAGCTAAGGCCATCTTTGGATGCCAGAATGATCCACTGGGACTACTGTCATCTGCATGGAAAATGTAATGTCTTTTCCTCACACCCGCAATTTAGTGAGCTTAGCTCAGCTAATGCATTAAGTTTGTTCCAAAAACCATAAAGTCACTCATGCATACTGAAAGGCAGCACACACATATGCAAAAGAGAATGTCAGAAAATCCCAGAAGTATACCCATCTTACTGCCAAAGTACGAATTTTCAGGCTAGATCAGACGTAAAAGCTAGGAATTGTGAATCCAGCAAAGCAGGATAGAGAAATACTTCTTGAAAAGAGTTAACGTAGATGTAAACAGGCAGCTGGAGGTAAGTTAGGACAGCCTGGGGGCAGTCAGCAAGTGACACAGACAAGTGTGAAAACATGAACACAGCCTACCTCCCCTTATTTCACATGTCCTTTACCCAAGCAGGGACTAGAGAATCCAGTCTTCACATTTGATTTTAGCCAGAGAGAAAATTTGCCTAACCTCTGAGGCACTAATTACAATATTAAAATTGACTGGCGCTGAAGATACTTAAGGCTGTCACACATAACCACTTGTTCTGCAATGTGACTATATTAAACCCAGAAAGAACGAGATCAGCATTCAAGAAGAAATATGCAGTTTTAAAAGGGAGATTTGTCTGTTAATTGGAAATGTTGCTCACTGTTTAAGGTATCTTTACTTCAAATCAATTACAGATACAACTTCTTTAGCTTTCAGAGAGGTTAATAAACTAAATTTGACAAGTGTGTCCTTGGTATCCTGTGAAAGACTAGTGGGAAGTAAACATCAACTGCACTTGTTAACTTAATAATTTCATTGCAAGTAGCTTTTACTGAACATTGGCTCCAGAAACATAACACACATGTAGAGTTAAATATGGGAAAGGTACATCATAGTAAGCACCTTGTGACAAATAAATGAAAAAAAGAAAACCATTTGGTTATTTTTCATCTCTTTAAAAACGGAAAACTAAATGTTGAGGAATAAAGAAATACAGTCTATAGATCCAAATAATGAGTCCCTTTAAAAGCCTTATTAGAGACTTTGAGATTAATTATATCTCATTAACTACTGTGCTCAAAACCACTACAAAGATGTATAGTAAGAGAAAATGTATTAAAATATAAAAAGTATTAATTTTTGTGTATCAGATAAATTCAGTCTGTGAAACTAGATACTGTAACTTACTGCATCCACCCCATGAATCTGTTCTCTTAATTTTGTTACCAGTGAGAGGAAGCCCCAGGAAGACCATGAATTTTAGATGTTAAACTGTAGCATTCCCCATAAAGAGATACTTATAAAATACTGATCAATCTGTTACAGAAGGAACACTTCAGCCTAGGCAAATACTCTTTTTGCAGAGTACACTGCACTTCAAAGCGGTGATCCCAAAGCTTTATTTCCCTATTAGAACACTCCCCCTAAAGGCTTGATTCTTTTTTCTTAGGTCTAGGCTGCAGCATTATTTCTGGACACGCACAGGGTTATAAAAAATGCCATAAATGTGGAAGAAACAAACTAATCATGCATATTGCAGTCCTAGTCAGCTTGAAAGCTCTGCACTTAGAAGAACAGTACAATTTGGAATGCCAGTGGTTGTCCTTTGCTCCGAATTTCCAGTCCCTAAATTTATTGTATGTCACATCGCAGTACAACCAGCAGTTAACCTTCAAGTTATTTCATTTTTGATGTAAATAACTCAGGGCAGACCATGAAATATTAAGTTAGATTTAAAATGAGTTCAGCTTGCAGAACAATGTATGCCAAAAGAATTATTCAATACTGAGCATTTCTCCATTGTGTTTTTATATAAGCTATTTTTACAGTAACACACTTCTGGTTATTTTTCCCTTTTGAATTCTTTTCAGATAAACCATACAAACATCATTTCTGCTGAGCTTGAAGTGCCTGCAGCAACCATAATTGCAGTGTTCAGCATATCAAGTCCTTAAGAATTTTTACTATCAGTTTCCTAGCTCTACACCAGTACATCAGGATTTAAGCACACAGCGTGAGATCTCATCAAATGCAAACTGAATTTTGTCATTGGCTATGAAGTTCAGGTTTCTCGTAAGTCTCAATCGAAATTTCTTAACATCGAAGTTTTAATTTTCATAACTCTAAGAGATAACTCTGCAGTCCTTCTTCACATCCATTATCAGTAGCACTGTTTCATCAAATAAGGGAGGAATCACCACAAAAAAGGGTGACAAAGTATTTATTAAAGGCTTGATACTAAAGACTTGCTTGTATCAAACAGAAAATTAATGTCTGCATGAGGGTATGTACTTCAGAAATGTGACACTGCTTGGCAAAGATACTAATGGCAAAATCTGGTAATTGCGAATGCTTGGATATAAAGCCTAACAGTGAGACATAAATCTTTCACAGGCATGTCAGGAGAGGCTAGAACCACAGGATTATCTCAAATCCATTCACCTCTGACCTCATATGAGGTCCTCATCCAGCAGACATCCCCTATATACATCTGCCAGCTGCATGAAGAACACAGCAGTCTGTCAACAGTCTACTACACACAAACTGTGGAACCCAGCACCAATCCTGTAGAAAACTTCTAGGCCCCGGTAAACCTCTATTTGTGCACCCTAGAGAGAGGTCCATCTGGCTTCGGTGGGTTTGGACAGTGATTTTGTCTCAAGGTACTCCTAGGGCAGCCTTCAAAGACAATTTATACATACTGTACTGAAATAAAGCTGAGAATAAATGGAATGCATAATTTTATTCTTGTTCTCTGGTATGCTATAGCTATTTTGTGATCCTCTATAATGGAAAATTGTATAAAAACAACAACTCTCCCCATCCACAGACAGATGGTAAAGCTGGGAAAATTCAATTAAAAATAGGGACACATTTTCAATGATGATGATGATGAACTGCTGCAACATCTAGAAAAGGAAATTATGTTTTCTCTATTTCTTGACCTTTACAAGTCAAGACTTCAGGCTCTTATTGTTTATGTATCTTATTTACCACATTCAATATGCCTGTTGAGCACAACTGGATGGAATTTTTGGTCTGCTCAACTCATGATGTCAGATTAGATGATCTTTTTACAACTGCAAACTCTTTGAAAAATGTATTTTTGATCAACATATCTAAAATTACCTCTCATTAAAAAAAAAAATAAAACTTTTCTATAGAAGAAACTTTAAAGTAAACAACTTCTGAAAGAAAGAAAAAGTACAATCACTCCAGAAAAGTACAGTTTCATAAAGATTTTTTTGCCCAATGGGTTTTCCTGCTCTCCAAAAAATCGAACTGGACAAATATACTAGAACATTTTGCCAAAGACAAACTTGAACTCTGAAAACACAAACATTAGAATTATCTGAGTGTTTGACTTGAAAGAGCTTATATTAATTGCTCATAACTTTTATTTTAAGAAATACATACACAAGGACAAGACCCAACAGAAAAAAAGATAGGGAGATTTTATGAAAGCGTCCTGTAAAACAGCAGCAACAACAAAACACGTAAGACAGCTTTTCACAGATCTCCACTTTTCATAGTGTAAAGGGTAGACAGCTACATATTGTGTTCACATGGAAAATTAAGATTTAAATACAGAATTACATAATATTATGCACTTCCTGATATTTCCACTTGAATCTAACCCCTCAAAGAGGAGAAAAACAACATTACTGGTCAGTTTGAACTGTTGTCTCTCCCTATCTCTCACCACCCTCCCTCCAAGTATTCAAGTTCCATCAGGCTAAAATAGATTTATGGTGGGTAACTTCTCAGAATACTTTTTTCCCTTCTTCTTCTCCCCCCCGCCAGTATCAAAGAGACCTGCATTCCCAAGCTCACTAATCACTGGGTTCAGTCCGTACTATCAATATGCCCTGTGGAAAAATCTCTAAACAGATGGATTGAAAAGTTAGTACTGTTAGAAACCAGGCATGTGTAGCAGCAGCTGTCTTACTTGGCATAGCTTTTGTCAAGTTTTCTGGCTCAAATTCCACAACCACAGACTTCTAATGGCCACTGGTATCAATCAACATGCTTGGACTAATTCTGAACATAGAAGTTTCACATTTCAAGAAGTTTCACATTCTAACAACTATTTTAAGTCAATAAGGCTGATCTAATACACAGGAACATGCTCACTGCTAGCCCAGGGGCATGGCACCTTGCCTACTTCGCTGCCAGCTATGAAACCAGGAAAAGAACAGTGGAAACTAAATCCACTTTAAGGACAGAACACATTCAGATGGCCAGGAAGAATGCCAACTACAGTATCATGTTTAATTCTTAAACACTAATGATTGATTCATGGCAACAACCCCAAAGGGAAATACTCACCTGCTATTTTAGCAGTACATGAAGCATATTTTCAGGGGATGTTTTTTAACACTATCTGTGGGAATTCTGCTTTGTAACTCTATCCTATTAATAAATCTTATAATTTCAAATTGAAAATTTACCTCCCTGCCCAAATCTCTTTTGAAATAGAGGGGGAACAGCAAACTTATTTGGGATGCAATAAGTAATAAGACAAGGAATACAAAAAGAAAAGAAAAAAGTTAATCCTATGCTTCAGTTGAAGCAATGACACAGAACTACTGGGGGAATAGAGCTGTAAACCCCTCATTCTCCGTGACTTTACAGAGACACCACTGATATTCAATCACACTGAAGTTGCAACTGAGCCTGGATAAATTATGTGTCCCATCCCCAGCAAGAAAACAGCAATTGTTTTGAAAATATTCTAAAAATCCTTTTCCATTACTTTTCTTCCTCAGCACATTTTTAAAAACTCGTACTGTCTGAGCTATTGGCAATCATCGCCACATTAATCTGTTTCACAAAAGGCAGAGGAAGAAAAATTATTCCCCAGTGGATTTCCAGAGACTCTGCAAATGATATGTTGCACTGAGCTTAACACCTGAACATGGACCACTTGGTTGCGCTGTTATTACAGTACAGAAATCTGTAGTTCTTGATGAACAATGCACAGAACGGTAGGAAAAAACGCAACTACTCTAATTTTAGATATGAAATAAAATCGAAATGATTTTCAATTTCATTCTAAACATCTAGAATTTATGAGAATACTGCAGATACTGAACAAGGTATGCCTGTGTAGTCTTAACCTTAAATACCTTGAAGACAGTGAGACCAATAATAATGAATTTGAAAGTAGATGTGTCCCATGGAATTATCCCTTTGATAACTCTGCACAAATTTCAGCCTGCGTGGTGGAGTTCCTTATCTGTAAAGTCATCTCAGTCAGATGGAACATGTGAAGGAAGCAGGTCAGAAAAAAAATACCAGTTACACGCACACATTGAGTAGCAATAGAAATCCTCAAAGGTTCTTATTAAGAAAGGATGATCTTCAGTACCTGGTACAAACGCACACATGAAAATCCTGGACCTATCTCTTGCAGTTGAGACACTTTTGCCACTGACCATCATGGAAAAACAATTTTAGCTATGGCATCTATAACCATTACAATCCACCATCCAAAATATGTCCTTCAAAACTGGAATTGCCAAGATAAACGCTTTCAAGCAAGTTTAGTTCTAGTCCCGACACTGTTTGAATTGGATACATGGAAAAAACCTTTTAGACCCACACATATTGCGACACTGAAAGAGGTTTCTCAGGGTTCAGAATCTCCATCCCTGGAAGTTTCCAAGACTTTTCTGACTGATCTAGTGTTGGCAGAAGTCCTATCTTGATTAGGAAGCTCAAGGAGGACAAATAAACTCTGACGGTGCCCACTCTGCAAAGTAAAAACACTACACTGAAAAATATTCTAATAAAAATTCTATTGTTTACATAAGCTTGCTTTGTTATTTAGATTTTTATCTTTAACTTGGCACTCTAATTTTTATTAGTTTATCTTTAACTTGGCACTCTAATTTTTATTAGGGAACATAAAGCACCTAAAAAATGAAACCTGAAAAGTGAGGCAGAGACATAATACTGTCTTGAGAAGCCACTTTTAAGGGAAAAAAAATACAACATTATTTATTGTTTTGTTAAACAGATTTTAAAAACTAGTAAATTCATTTTCACTTGATTATTGTGCAATTCTGCTCAGTGCAGAACATCAAGGAAACAAACTGTACATTAGAACTGAGCTAAATCTAAGGATAAAAAGAAGATCCATTTAACCATGATGTATACTCATTTCTGTGAGACCACGAAGTAAATCTAACATTACTTCCAAATGAATCCTGTGCTACTGACTAGGATCCAAATCCTTAACTATGATGTTCAGTTTCACTTTAGGAGCCAGCTTTATTTTGGGAATATAATAAATTCCAACTGAGTAAGAATTAGCACTCCCAAGTCTTAAGCTAGAATAACTGTAGGTAAATCAAGGAATTTTTTGTAATAAAAGGCCTTATTTCCCCACCCATCTTCCAGGTTTTTTTCTCCCATTAATAAGAAATATCTTCTAGGGCTGTGCTGGTTGTATGCATGTTCTAATAAGATAAAATACAGCAGCAGCACCTTGTTCTTTAGCAAGAATTTAGTGTACCAGTTTTACCAAATAGATGGGTAAAAACAAAAGCAGCAACAACGGTGAAATGTTTCCGTCACACTCTGTACAGCAGATTAATGTTCTGTCTGTGACTAGGACAGAGGTACATAGTCAGACAGCAGTCTGAGTAGGATGAACTGGAAGAGAAATGTATTGCACAAAGCCTTGCCATCTGAAATGGAAATATCCTCACTCAGAGCACACCTGCAAGTGTCAGGACAGTTACCTGTTAAGGTTAAGGTACTGTCGCTGTCTCCCAAAATCAACTCATTATTTGAGGAAGCTCATTCCAGTGTGAATCACACAAGCTATCAGCTCAGAAGCATTTTATCTGTAAAGACAGCAGACTCTAAAACAAACAGGCATTTGTTCGTGTTGAGAAAAACCCAAGACATGAAAAGGTATGGAAGACTAATTGCTAATTAGGGAACCTAAGAAAGATTCTAGCAGATGCAGAAAGAAAAGCTACATGAGTTTTTCATTATAGAAACACATAGCTGTAAATATTCTTCTTACACCAACCCTCTATTTTCATGCTTGTTTCAAAGAAAAGCTCAGTAGAGGTGGAGCATGAGAAGACATTTTTCAGGTGACTCTACAGAATAGGTGATCTGAAATTCCTACTGCAATCAGAGGCTTTAAATATCCCTGCAATACTGTTACTACTTGTACTGTACCATTTGAAAGCAGAAGGCAAGCCCACACAGCATCTCTGATCCTGGTGCAGCTCATTGCTTAATTCAGTCTCAACTCTTTATGCCGAAGTACTGAAAAAAGTGCTAATGAAATTGAGTCTGCCAAAAGGATGATTGATATCTTAGTTACTCTTGATACTTTTAAAAGGTAGTATCACTTTGGTTTGATTGAATTTGATACTAACCACAAAGTATTCAGTCATGAGAAGATTTAACTTTCCATCCTTAAAAAAGACTTCCTTTATCTCCAGTACCTCAGCAGTCGTAACTGAATATGAAATTGGAGAATGAAGAACTTTTTCTAACTGCATTAAAGACAGATAGATAACAGAAATATATCTTTGATATTTTAACAAACAGCTGCTATTTATCCACTTTGACTTATATACTCATTTAGTTATTCATAAATCAATTATTGAAAGTACTGCACTTTGGGTAACGTTATGAAGTAAGGATACAATAATGGTATCTTTAAACAGTGTTAAGAAATTAGACAACTTGCAGAAAAATTAACTGCAGTTTAATCCAGGCTGTGGGGCTGTGTGGTTGTGATTGGCTCTGTTTTCTGCACAATGGAACAAGAAGTTTCAGCCTCGGTTCCCAGGTGCCCACATTCCCAAAATTTCTCTTTACCTGGCACTACTATGCTCTCTTCTTGAGTGTTTAAGCTTACATCATATCACACAACAGGAGAAAATGTTGAAATTCTCCTTATGTGCTCCATTTTCGTCTGCCTGTGTGGATGAAAAGGATACTAAGCAAAATTAACTGTCATGCTAAGCACAAGTCATCACTGACAGATCCATCTCACTGGTCTCACATTTGCTGCAGATTCTTACAAGTAGCTGGAAAATGATGTGAAAAGCGGAATAAACAAGCAGATACATGAATGCTTTATTATGTTCTGTTGTTACTCTTCTATTTCTCTGGCTCTTGTTGTGTTAAGTAAGTTTTACAGAAGCTTTTCCAGAATATATATATATCAAGTACTTACATTTGATGCTGGTCAGCCTACTTTTGGGCACTGAGCAGTCTACAGCTGCTAAAAATAAAAAAAACACCAAATGGGAATGATTCAGTATTTATTTCATATATGTGAGAGGTAGGAAAAAATAGCAATAAACCAATACAGAACAAAGACTAATTTAATTCTTCTCTATTTTGAAACATGATAGTTACCATGTACTTAAAGTATTAGGTTGATATTAATACATTCAGAGAATTTGCAAGATAAAGCTGTTTGGGAAAAACATATATTTAAAGTAAGAATCATCACTTAAATGAAGATTCTTCACACAAGGTTTCTGTACATTTTGTGTTGATGGCATTTACCTGCATACCCAAGGATACTGAATATGTTACATAAGAGATAACACTATATTTGTGAGCATGGACTCTACCAGTAACTTGATTTTCTCATTTGCAAATACACAGTCCTTAAAACTCGCTACTATATTCACTGCAGTAAAAACAAAAGATAATGAAGTTTTTTTAATTAAAAAATTATAAAATATATAATTATTAAATTATAAAATATAAATTATAAAAAAAGACATAGTGGTCTGAGTTTAACTGAAAATTTTCCACCTTCATTCCTAAAATAAATTCTGTATCTTTGCTATTGTGACTGTCACCATGATTTTCAGTTCAGCACGTTATTTCATTATTTATTAATTATTAGAGTTAATTGAATTAATTATAAATTCATTATTTCATCATTTCATCATATATCAAAATCACAGAATAACTTCAAGAAAAGTCGAAGGAGACCATTAAAGCACTAAATACTGTAAAATTAAGGTAATATATTTGGTAACACTTAAGGAAAAGGTTTTAATACAAAAATTCCAATCTCAATAATATAAAAGTATTATTAAGTAGCAGTTATATCTCCTTGCTGATGCCGATTTTAGTAAGAAACAGAAAAAACTGTACACTTACTACAATCCAGTTCATTCCTTCTTGATATGAGCCTCTTCTGAAGGAATGAGCTAAATCTGGGGGTAGAAAGTTCATTCATACATGCAGGTTTTTACCTTTGGCTGAAAGCATCCTGCTATAATGAGACATCATGTGATCTCTGATGAGGTATTGGTTAGTCAGACTTCGAGATGAGTCTATGCAGAAAGCTGTAAGATTAAAATACATTTGAACACTACAAAGGTGAGAACAAGAATACTAAAATTTTAAACTGTTATTAACTTCAATTCAAAGTCATAAAGCTTAAATAACAGTGTGCTTCACTTCTTTGCTCAATGGCAGCCATTTTTCTTTGCCAGTTACTATCACATGAAACCATTGTGTCTCCTTTATCTTTTCCCACTGAGCCCACTAACTCAATAAACAGCTACACAAGTGGCTGAAATTGGACTATGAAAATGTCAGCATGGAAACTTCATGTTTCTTCCCTCTATGCCCGTTTGAAAAAAAGGGTCTGAGGTGCAAGGATGGCACAAAAACATACACTAGCCCATGTAAACTACTGACTGTAAAGGAATATTTTTAACCTCAAGGATTCTTTAAGTGGCAACCATATATATATTCCAGCTAACACAGATGTGACATCTTTATATATTTAGTTGTCTTGCTACCTATTTATAGCTAGCAGTACAGTCAAGGTAAAACTTACTCCTTGAGAGCATTTTCAGTAATGCATACTAAATCTAAGTGCTATAAACTTCACCAAATAGCTTGATGAAAAGGTTTTAATTATAATAACATTTTAATCATAAAACAAATTAATTGACATAAGAGGAACCATGTCAATCTTCTGATGAAAGTACATGTTACTTACCATTACTCTTAGTACTTAAGTGCCCTTTAAATGGACTTGTTGGACCACATCTGGGAATGACAGCAGGTGGGTGTTCACTCACTTTAACAAAATGTCAAACAAAAACTGAACGTTAGAAAAAAAAACCAAACAAAGTGTATTTTTACAAAGACAAAGTTAGAATCTTTCTCCAAGGAATTCATGAATGGTTCTAGTGGACCTTTTTCACTGAGGGAAAAAATCTTATTTAATTGTTCTATTATTACTGAAATACAACAGTGTAGTTAAGTAACTTAATCTAAACACCAAGATACAGGGAGAATGTGATTTAAAAACTGGCACATGAATTGGGAATCTGCAACACTTTTAGAACACTGTTGTGAAATTACACTAAATCTGTATCAACAGATTCAATCTCCTCTCTTACAAAGAACAACAAGTACCAGGGCAATCTTGAATTCCTATAAGGATTTCATACTTTCAAAAGTCAGCCTTTATAGAGTGCAGGCTTCTGTGGCTTTCCAGTATTAAGAGATGGTGTTTGCAATAATAGTGCTCCCACTCCCTTTGCTGGGAAGTTGCCAGACTCGCAGTAAAAAAGGGACAAGAGAAAAAAAAATGCTAACTGTCCTACAATTGTTTTATCTTTATACTGTTTTCTCTAAAGCCAAAGGACAATAATCCTGCTCACCCATATCAATTTCAAATGGCTCATTTTAAATTCCCCTTGTGATACAATTCTTCCTAATTTGTGATTTAAGCATACATAGGGACAAACAATGCTAAATTATTTTTAAAATATTAAAATTCCAAACATATAGCAAAAATTCATTAGATTTAGAATTACTGTCTCCATAATGACTGTAAACCTCTGTCAATAAAGGATTTCTTTCCTGTTTATGTATTATATTTCTCTACCATACACTATTACATATGTGTGGTATTCACAGTATAGCTGGATCCACCCTGAAACCCGCCACTTCCTGAAGTTACAGTGTCCACATTTAAAGAATGCAAGTCTTCTAGAGGACTTGAATGTTAGATGATAACATTTCAGTTGATAAAATTTTCACCTAATGATAAAAAAACCCACCCATATATCAGAAATCTAGATTATAGCAGACACCTGAGAATAAGAAGTGTTCTAGTCACAATTCCCCAAAATAACCTAAATATTCCATTATTTTCTGTAGTTCAGAGCTAGTTTATAATTCCAGAGGGAGGCAGACGTGGTATTGTCAGATTAATGCTTACAACAGCACCTCTAACTCATTCCTATGTGACAGAAGAGACATTGTTATAATTACAGCAGATTCTCTTCAAGTAAATAAATGACTTAGTCCTGAGTTAAAGATGATGAGACACTCAGAAACCTGTTGCTTTTACTGTCTTCAGCTGGAGACACAACTGTTCAGCACTACAGAGAATCCAGACGATTTTGAAATGTTCACTTGCTTCACATCACCAGCAGATGGCACAGAATAAATTCTATGGAAAAAACTACTGGCTGTTGGCTTTGTCCTTTACAACTAATCTGTATCTGGGGGAAGAGGGTAGGAGGAAAAAAAGTCAGGACCAGTATTTCATTGGCAAGAAAAACTGTCAAGAAGAAGAACTTAAAAACATTTCTGTGTCCTTTATTTCGGCTGTAGACATGTGGACAGCACCGGAGTCACTCCCAATCCACACAGCAACCCCTGATTTCAGAAGTCCAAAACACACTGAAAACACAACATCTCTTGTTAAGACGTCACAGCCTTTGTTCAGGCACTACGTTCCCAAATCTCAGTTCTCCCTGCATGTTCTAGTTTCTGTGCCACCAAAGAAATTTTTCAAGTCCCTGATCCAACCAGATGGATTTGCAACCCTGCTCCTGCTTAACGGCAGGATAACGTGTACTCAGCACTTTCACAAGTATCCCTGAACTTCCTTAGAAAATACCTAGGCCATTACAATTTTGACGCCTGTTTCAGTAAGTGAAAAAACCTTAAATAAAAGCATTCACAACTGCTCATATTTTAGGATACCCATGAAATGCCAGGATTGCAGCTCCTCTAGTACTGGACTCATTGAAAACTTGCACACCATTAACAAACAACATCTTCTTGCTGTTTAGAATATTTCCTTGCTGGGTAAAAGTTAATGCTGAACAGTGTTTTGGGTTTTTTTAATATATGGTTGGATTCCAGGGGCCCTCTATTCTGGCAAACTACATTTTCTTGTATTTCCACAAACAGTAGAACTTGTGATGAAGGCTTCCTATGGCCCACCCATGGTATCCTATGGTGCTTGCTCCTAGATTCTCTAACTCCCAGGCCAAATAACGTACCTCAGCTGTTCCTGTAAGCTGTGTGTCAGTGAGGGCGTTTGAGGCTCTCTCAGTGAACCACCTGTTTTCACAAAACATGTAGAAAATTTATCACAGAAAAAGGGTCAAAGAAACTAATTTGGCTAAAATAATGTTCAGTTCTACTGAAACAGAAAAGGCAAATAAGCAAATTTTTGGTTCCTTAGGATTCCAGGCTGTTTCACATACATATTCCTTCAAATATTTTCTACACTGAAGTCAACTTACAATACTCTCCCAATACCTCCAGTCTGAAACTCAAAACTGCTTTTTAAAGTGTCAAATATTTACAATGAAGGCGCATGTTGCTAATGTCAGAGAAAAACAGAAGGATTTGATATGTGGAGAATATTTCTACCTGCTGAAGTAAGGTAGGAAGTGTTAATGGTCAAATGTTTCACAACTACAATTTCACATTGTCTTCCGACTTGCACAGGTATTTGGTTAGCTTCAGGTTGTGTTTTCAAAGTTATTTGCACAACAGCAGAAGCAACTTAAGTTGAAGGCTTAAATATGTAAAGATCCTTTTAAAGGTGTAGGTTGGATTTTCAGTAAATTACAAGTATTGAGGCCATGTTGCTGAGAACACAGCTGCGCTGGGCAGGGCACGTTTCCAGGATGAAGGACCACCGCCTCCCTAAGATCCTGCTTTATGGTGAACTTGCCACCGGCTGCCGCATGAGAGGAGCCCCGAAGAAAAGATACAAGGACTCCCTGAAACAACATCTCAGCCTTGATCACCATAACTGGTCTACTCTGGCCTCCAATCGGGAGGTCTGGAGACACGCCATCTATAACGCTGCTGATGCCTTTGAGAACACACGCAGGATCACTCTTGAGGAGAAAAGACAACGCAGAAAGAATCGTTCCTTGTGGAATACATCACCTAAGGAGTCTTTCTGCTGTGCCTTTTGCAATCGGACATGTCTATCTCATATTGGCCTTTTTAGCCACCAATGCGCCTGCAACAAACATGGGTAGAGCCCTTCCCAAATCTTCGTTAGCGAAGCCCAGCCACGTGTGTACACAGTTAATCAAATATAAACCAAACAAAGGGAAGATAACTACAAAACTATCTTTGATACATGATACATGTGATCTAAACATAAATTTCCTCACAGATATAAGTGGACTGTCCGCACTGAATATAAAATCAGGATTCCCATAATGAGTGTTCTCCTGAAGTACAGAGAGCAAACATATTAAGAACTTTTAGAAATTCATTTGATCTTTTAGTTCCTTGTGTGATATGCAACAAAGAAGAGAAAAAAATAAAAAAAACCTTTCCCTATAATTTTTTCCAGCTGGTATCTAAGTTAAGTAATAATTATATTATTTCAAAGAGATTTTTAAGATATTTTGTTTAAATTATATTTTCATTTTAAATGCCTCCTATCTTTAATTCTATTTTTACAGCCTTAAAAATGATGAAAATTGGTGGTTTCTATTTGTTACTTTGCTTCCTGGTTGTTAGTGGATATGGAGAATTTATGGAAATCATTTTTCTACAAAGCCATTTCAGATTTGGAAAGTGAATATGTACTGGAGAGAAGCCCAGTCTTTCATTACAATGTTCTCCCAGGAAAGATTTTAAACACAAGTATTAGACTTGCTATTTTTATAACAAGTGTGTACTTCAGCCACAGCAAATAAAATATACTGAAAAAAATCAATCAGGCTACCCTTACCCACCGAGACTTGCTATTTAAAAGATAATCCATAAAAAATACAGAGACTGGAGGTGGGATATTGGATATAGGCATCTAAATCCAGCACTACAAGGCATAAAGCCTTTACTTAACTGTGCAGAGATGTGTGAACACTATAATTTCCAAAGGGCAGTTCCTAGACCTTAGCTTGGGTTCAAACAACCTTCAGACCAAGATGGATTTAGACCTCAGGTCTCCCCAGCTGTTCCAGAGGAGTATTTTTATCACTCTGTCAGGATATTTTAACCCTTTTGTGCATTGGGGTTTTTTTTGTGGCTCCAAGACTCTTGCCTCCTCTCAGCTGGCAATGTAGAAAGCACCCCTATCTCTAACAGACTAGAACAGCATCGTTTGCGTGGTATTTGGGGATTTGATCCCTCTCGGGCTGATAAGGGCCCAAGCTGACAAATGCTCTGCACAAAACGCTCTAGCCACTACACTAAAGGTTTGGTATTCTCACTTCTTCCGCTTTTTCCTCTTTTTCCCCAAAATCTCAATGCTCTAAACCTGAAATAGTTAGAGACACCTTTGTTCAAGTGGGTAATTCAGGCAACTACATGCAGAAGGTTTGTGCTGTGAATTTCATGCAAGTCAAGGATGCTCTATCACTACCACCTTTGTTCCACCAACTAGTTTAATGATCTTTTCAGTGGGCTTCCTGCTATGAATTCACTCTTCTAACTCCATACAACTAACAGTACACTACAGCACTAATGCTGGACACATGCTGAGGAAGGAACAAAAGCGGTTTAAATAATCTCTGTGAAATCCAAAACAAGTTCAAGCAGTGATAGAAACTCCTTTAAGCATTTAATGTAATATATCTGACAAGGTCATAGTTAAAGGAATGAAACTACGCCCCAAAATACACATTCCTCTCCTTTTGGTACTATGTGAATTTTTAAACTAAAGTATCCGTTACCTCTTTATGCTACAGAAATTGTTGTGCATATGAATGCAACACAGAAATATATAGAGTAAAAACTGATATCTGAAAGTACATTAAAAGATTAACCTGATTAAGAAGATCCACACTGGATTTAAACTTAATTTATTTAAATAAGAAATAATTTTTCTATTTCTAACTATTTGTCTTTTATATTAGCATGATGATAAAACTAAAAAAAAAAAAAAGCATACTCTACTAATATTACTACTAATGAGGCCTGCTCTCCTATCCACGTAGCTCCCATCTTTCATACCATATCCCCTAAACCCCTTTCATGTCCCCAGTTTGCCACCTTTTCCTTACCTGTGGTCATTCCTCCCCTCGACCATCCCCTACTTGCTCAGCTGTGGCTGACGAGGTGCTATGAATACTACAATTGGTCATCTAGTTTAAGCTTCTCTGGTTGCTTATCCTTGGCTGACTAGTACTTACCCTTTAGTTACACATCTGGGAAAGAGCACAGAACAGAATTACTTTCTCTAAAAAATGTGTATTAATTTGTTGGGTTTTCTCCTACCCGGTCACTGACAATACTCCTAGTTCTTACTCTAATGGTTGAAGTCGGCTAGTAGATGCAGAACTAGTCTAGTGGTTAGGGTGCAGGACTCTCACCGCTGCGACCCGGGTTCGATTCCCAGCCCCCCCGGGCAGATGGAGCTCGTCAGCCCTGTAAGGCAATCCATCTAAGAGAAGGTCACTCTAAACAAACCTATGTCCTGAGACCCTCACTGCCACTGTCCAAGCTTGATCGGCCCCGGCAGATGAACCTCAGGATTAAAGGGTGGGCTCAGTTCAGCGCACACTGGGTCTCACCTAAAAAAATCCACTGCGCAGGCTCGAAGGGTTAATGACCTTTCCCAAATCTTCGCTCGCGAAGACTGGCCATTATTAGATGGAACAAAGGGCCAGCAGAGAGCAGTGACCCATCCACAGACTCCTCCTTTAGGAGAAGGGGTTAAAACACTAGTTTTTCACAACACCAATGCAATCATGAGAGATCTTCAAACGTGGCTTTAGATTTAGCCACTTACGGAATGCAGATAGTATTCCATTTTATTTGAAAGTTACAGTGAGTACTTAATAATCACACCTGTATTTTCTTCCCTATTCCTGCAAGGAAAACAGAAGCCTCTTGGACTCTTTTCTGATTTCAGTGATAACAAAACTCCTACCAATTCTGAGAGTATAAAGTTGTAGATGTGAAGCCAGCTTTAACAGAATCACATTTAAGATTCATTAAGAAATGGCAGAATTCAGTTAAAAATAGTCATTATTACCTAAATTTTCTGTTGCAGAACTTGATAAAGCCCCAAGAAAACACAATGCCCTGATTTCATAAAAGTCCAAATATTCCATCTGAATTTTGCATGAGATCATTTGTGTCAGAGACAAAATATGATGAAAGTGATACGCACCTTGACACGCACTACACATAACCTTCTAAGCCGTTAATTAGATGGGTGCTATTTATACACTTAACATGCTGGATTACACAAAAGCTCTTCTTTACATGTACTCCCAGTGCCTAAGAGTTAGGTCCCTCAGTCCTTTACAACTAATAATCTAATAAGAGTCTGCATAAATTAAAACCATGCAACCAAAATTATGTATCAGTTTCAAGAGTCAAACCCTTCCCTGAAAAATTTAAGAAATCTAATGAAATAGCACAGTAGCCTGAAAAGATACTGAGTCATATTTGATGAAATAATTCTCGAAAAATATTTGTTAAAATTTTTCTAGCTACAGGTGTGGCCTTTAAGGGAAGTTTTGGATGCAAGTTATTGCTCTATTCATACTCCAAAAGCAGAAACAAAGAGCTGTGTGTCAGTAGCACATTTGGCAATACAAGATGCAGTCAGAAGCAAATGAACTTTAGTCAGTTCTCTACAACTACCTGAAAGGAGGTTGTAGTGAAGTGGGTGTTGGTCTCTTCTCCCAGGTAATCAATGACATGATGAAAGGAAATGGCCTCAACTTGTGCCAGGTGAGGTTTAGATTAGATATTAGGAAATTTTTTTTCATGGAAAGGGTTGTAAAGCATTGGCTTAGAAAGCATTGACTGCCTAGGGAAACGGTGGAGTTACAATGCCTGGAAGTGTTCAAAAAACATGTGGATATGGCACTTGAGAACATGGTTTAATGGTGAACACGGGGGTGGTCCTGGCTGATGGTTGGATTTGATAACCATAAAGGTCTTTTCCCACCTTAACAATTCTATGATTCTATGATCATTTGCTTGGGCAGCATCTCTGGAATTAGCAGTGGCACCTGCAGTTTCTGATTTTTTGGAAGGGTGTGTGAGGGATGGTGTTCCAGCAGTGACTATATGCTGCTACTAAGTGAAAGGTGAACAACTATCAGTACTCATACCACAGTTCAGACACTGCTGTCTTACAGGGTTACTAACCTGAGTTCCCTGGATAGTTGTGCCTGTGCAAGAAGGCACATGGTAATCCAGGAGCATATGCCACTGTGTGCCATAACAACTCCCCTGGGGGAACGGTGCTACTATTCAAGGGTGCTAGATCACAACCTCATAAGTACGTCCTACACAACCAGTGTGTGCTCTGACTTCTACTGCTATGTGGAACTCAACATGTCATCCTACAAACATGCAGTTTGAAAGTGTTTCAATATCTACTGTCACACAGACCAAGAGATAAAATATATGTATATATATGTACAATATATGCCTAAACATATAGACACACAATATGTAGATTCTTCTACATGTATGGAAAAAAATCTCCTTTGTTAGAATAATCTGTGTCTACAAGAATAGCCCCTCCCTCGTCCCCTTAGTGCTATTAAGTTCCACCCTCTCCTATTTCTACCTGGAAATAGATTAGCTGAAGTCTAATGCACAGATAGCGTTGCCCAGAATGCAGAGCAGAGAAACCTTGACCCGCTGTGCTATAGAGAAAGTTGCAGGGTATAATCTGAAGAAAAGAAGCTAGCGGGGTTAATGGTTTGAATACTGTTTACTTTAACAGGTATTTCACTTGAAGCATGTAAGAAATCTTCAATGAAATGGGACCAATTTGGCACTTAAGTCCTTATACAAACTTATTTGCTGAATGGAGATGGGATTAATCACATTAAGTGATTAAAACTCACTTAATAGACTATTTGACTAATGGTTAAACTCAACTTCTGAAAAACTGAACTGATACCACCAAATAATGCTTGAGTTTAACAAGCTGTTTGTTCAAGTGGCAAATGAAGAAATACGAAGAAAAAAAAGCAGTTCAGAAGTCACAGATCTGTGTTAACACCCTTTCAGTTCCAGTCAAATTAATGCAAGGATTTACTGCAATGCAGTAAAAATCTAAATAAAATGGCATTGTCTGAAAATGTGTGAAGTATTTTAATTTAATTTTAGAATCTTTGAAGCCTGTGCAAGCTGCCTAAACCTAACAGCAGCCTCCATGCAGAAGTAATGATGACTTTCCCACTATTATAAAAGTGGCATAAATGTGTGTCATTGACTAACAGTAAGCGTATGATTTCATTGCTGTTCAGGTATGTGCAAATCGCTGGCTGTGGGAATTAAACAGCCCAGTGCAGAAGACTGGATTTAAGCAACAAAGCTGGTTTAAAATTACAGTATTCAGATTATTTGAGGTCATACTATAAATCTGTGAGTATATTAACTGACTCCTGAAATTACCACCGTAAATAACTTTGAGGTTTATACCTGGAATTAGGGAAAAACATAACTGATTAATTCTTCGATATTTCTATGGGGGGAAAAACCCCTCAGCCTTATTTGAACTTCAAAAAGACCTACACGCAAATCCTATATAGTTCAATATATTAAAAAAAAAAAAAGAATTCTATTTGCTCAGTATTCTCACTAGACAAACCAAACCCTGATACAAAACAAATAAAATGTTTTGGTTCTTTCTTTACAATAACGAGGCAAAGTCGGAACAATAAACTTTGCACAGAACACACAAGGGCATGGAATAGGGTATCTCACCTCTTCTGCATTAATGTTTTGGATGGACAGTGTGTAGATACAACTGTCTTACAGAGAAACCATAAATATGATGTGTTATTCTCTCTCTTTCTTAAACTGTCTGCAAGCAATCCAGTGGCTGTTCTGCCAAGTTTGCTCAGGCACAAAAATTTTTAGGGTAGTTCAGTATAAGGAATTATTATCTCTGCCTGTGCTAATCCTTGTTCTCTGTAAGAATTCATCCTGTGTGCCTGTGAATCCAGACACTGGGCTAGCCAGTCACACACTATGGACTCCATCATAACTTTCTATGCAGAGAAGCAGTAGCTGCCCCTGTTAACACACACACGGTAGGTTCTTTCCTACTTTCGAAGCTTTTTTTTTTGTTAAACAGAAGTCATTCAAACAAAGCTTGCTGCAACCTGAATGAAATTTAGATCCTACATCCTACATATTCCCATTTTATAGTCAACAATCAGCATGCCTTCTGATTGTCTATAAAAGCATTCTGACAAACAAAACCAAGAAGACTCAGAAAAAGAATAAATCTGTAATAAAATTGCCTTCACACTATATAAAAGAGCATAAAAATTGGATGCACAAGATACTAGTTTTTGCCTGAATTTCATATTCCCATGTAGTATTAGAATTCATGTTCAAGCTCTACTTTGCTATCAGACTTCTGAAGTGACATTTTGGAGACATCACTGTCTGCAAAGACTGGAACTGACACTGAGATGCAACACAAAAGCATAACGTTATCTCAAAGGCTCTGACCTTATGCAGCTATGTATAATTTTGACATCACAGTGCAGGACAGACTAATTCCTACCATAGTTTTATATTATGCATGTAATCCAGTTCATACCTAAAAATATCTTATTCCAGAGTTGGCTCATGCAAACATTTTTGCGTGTTTATGCCTGTTTTTATCATGAATGACCAATACCCATAAGACTGTAGGAACAGAGCACCAGAGCAGCCCACAGATGGTTAAACGTGTGTAAGGAAGCATTTATAAGACCTTCAAAGCTTTTGAGTCTTCTATTTTTCAACTACACTTGCATTAAAATCCCAAGCCAAAATACTTGGATCAGCAGCCAAATACCATGTGATGCTGAACACACAGGCTACCATCCACTATAACAAACCGTGAATATCAGCTTTGAAGAAGACAAAAGTTGACTCAAAAAAAACTTGGCACAGAAATTTGGGCCTCGCAAACGCAGTGGCGGATCCTGGCCGCCTGACAAGCTGCCCACAGCGGCTCTGGATGCCGGTACAACACAGGAGCACAGCGCGATGACGGCTGCGGGACGGCCAGTTCCAGGGCCCGTCCCTTGGAGGATTACAACCCTTAGGGAGTTTCTAGACAGTAGGCTGTCAATCTCTTTCGCAGCCCCGGCACCTGGCTCTTCTCCCCGCCGCCCCGCCCGGGCCCCGCTGCCCACAGCTCGGAGGGCCGGGTGCGAGAGGGACGAGTCTCGAGCCCCCTCAGTGCCCGCCGCAGCACCCCGAGCGGCCCCCGCTGCCCCGCAGGCTCCGTGCCCGGCCCCCCGCCGTGCCCATCCCCACACCGCAGCGGGGAAGGGGGAGGCGCTGCCTGCCCTCAGACCCAGGCGAGACGGGCCGCGCCCCGCACCCCCTCGGCCAGCACGGCCGGGGCAGGCCGGGCGGCAGTGCGTCCCGCCGGCAGGCAGCCCCCGCCGGCAGGCAGCCCCCGCCGGCAGGCAGCCCCCGCCGGCAGGCAGCCCCCGCCGGCAGGCAGCCCCTGCCCGCCACCAAGCCCCCGCACCTTGGCTCCGCCTGCCGCCGCTCTCCATCCTCAGCCCATGCCCCGGGCCGGGCCCGAAGGGGCGGCGCCGGCCGGCGCTCGGCCCGGCGGCTGTGGCGGTTCGTCCCCCGCTGCGGGTGGGGCGGGGCGGGACACGGGCCGGGCCCGGCGGGTCCCGCCTCAGCCGCCTCGCCGTTGCCATAGCGGCGGGAGCGCGGTGAGGCCTCGCCCTCGCAGCCCCAGCCCGGGCGGGCAGAGCCGAGAGGGGCAGGGCCCTGAGGGTCCCCCCCAGCGGGGGGGCTCGAAACGTCCGTTCCAGCGGTGCATTGCAGCCAGGAGAAAGTTTCTGCCCCGTTTTGTCCCTTATTATCTAAGCCTATTTCTTGTAACTTGACAGGAAGTCGAAGAATAATGAATGCCAGGGAGAAACTTATGGCAAATCGCTCATATTTCAGAGAAGCAAGTGACAAATCAAGAGCTTAGAGTGTTCCCAGTGCATTACACTGAAGAATTTAAGAAGCACCTTAGAAATGAACTACAAAATAAACTTTTGATAAGCAGCATTTATCCCATTGATTAATATATGTATGCTGATGTGCTAGACTTGAACTTTCTGAAGAAGTGATAGGCTTATATTTACATTTTGTTGGGCAAGTTGCTATTTTCCTTAATGCGAAATCTCTGAGATTTTTTTGTATATTTTGTGTGAAGATTTTTCTCATTGACCTGCCAGGGGCACTGCAGTCCCTCCATAGCCAGACACCTCACAAAAGGGTACATGTAGCCCCAGCTGGAAAGGCATTCACTTTCACTGTCTAGATATTAGTATTAATTACAGGCTAAATACATGTTTTTTAATGTAGTTTGCTGCATCTTCTTACACGCTAGGAAAAATAATTTGAATGTAGTTCAAATCATAACAAAATAAAGGGGATGGTATTTGAAAACAAAGTTTCTTCCTTATTTCTGCCACATTTAAAGCTCCCATTTAAAGTTTGTGTAGACTCTACCAAAAGCTTTTCAGTAGTTGACTACTGAATGTTGTGATATCTCTTATAATTTTAGATATTCCCATTAGCTATATTAAGTACTCCTTTGATATGGCCTTAGTTCTTATGCTTTGTTTTGTAGTGTTCATTTTGGCAGTCTAAACTGTTTTCTGTAAAATAATCTCAAAATGTAGTTGGTGTTAAATTTGTCTTGGATGGGTGAGAGAGGAAATGTATGCCTTGGAAACTCATCTGTCCTCCATCCTCTGGTGGTCCTCTGTCTTTCTGACTGCTTTTTTTGTAAAAACATCTATTGCTGCGGCATTTCAACTACCATCAACCATGATGTCACAAATACCTTACCTTTTTCTCAAAACAAACTAATTTGATAGCATTTTGTAATTTTCTCATATTACTCTTGGATGTGAGATCAATGTCATAGAGAGTATCTGCCAGGCAAGACCTACAAATCCAGAAAAAACTAATCCAACTGTTTTGGGATTTTCTGGTTTGTGTTTTGTTTGGGTTTTTTTTCTCTGAAGCGGATTTTTGATTGTTTGTGAAATTGGATATTTGGGGAAAAGGCTTCACGAAATGAGTTACCATAGTTCTTGTGTTTCAGGGTCTCTGGTTTATACTTCGATATAATTAAAATAATTAAATCTGTAGATTTTAGAGTTAGAGATAGTCTTTAAACAGTTTCCATTTCAGATACCTGAAGATACTGGAGAGAATATAAGTGTATGAGATTCTCAACTCTACATGGTTGAGATACTCTGTATTGCCTGCACAGATCATGCTACAGAAAACACTTGTCTCTTTTTGCCTTTTTGTTTGTTTGTTTTGTTTTAAATTAGCTGCTTATAGTAATGCTTAAATACTTTTTTTGGGTTTTTATCTGAATTCTGAATTTCAGGTTCCCAAATTCTGTTTGTGGTACTTAACATGTGGTAAGTAGGCTGTTCTGTCCAACCCGAATGACTGATTTCTCATAATCTTCTCCCTAATGTTCCTATACTTTTTTCCACCATGTAGATAATTAAAACAGACAAATTTAAGTGAGAATTTTTAGAAACATATCACAACTATTCCCCTGGTTTCTAGGCAACGCTGAGGGTGTGTAGAGATTTCCACTAATTCTTTCTCAGTCAGCTGTCACAGCATCTTAGAGATGTCCTGGCTCTGAAATTTTTGACCTCAAATGGTAACACATACCAAAGCTCTATGTATTTCTGCTTAGTCTCACTTATGAGCCTTAGGCCTTTGGCCCCCTTTGGTCTGTGAGAGTATGTATATTTTAAGTGTAATTAAAAAGTAACCCAGATGTATAAAAATGTTCTAACACATTAAGTCCTATAACATGCACTAAACAAAACAAAACAAAAAAACCAACACAAAACCTTAACAAAAATTGAATCAGTCCTGGACTTTGTTCAACTCAAACAAGTACAGAAACAAGTACCATAAATTGCTGCAGTGAGCCTACCATTGTTGAAGAAGCAATAACATGGCAAAACCTGGAAGATTTGTCCTTTCCTAATTTGAAAAGAGGAAACACAGAAATCAACGTTGCTGTCTGTCCTTTTCAGCAGGCATTTTCATTTTCCCCTTTTCCTTGGGATGCATTACAACAGAACATGGTTTTAAAATGCACCTAGACTGGGAGGGAGTGAAAGCAGCAGGAATATGAGAGTCACATTTGCAAGTGTAGGTGGGCATCTGTCCCTACCCTGACACAAACTTAGGGAACTATCACCTTGTCTACTACGTCTGCCCTGCATATCGTCCAATGTAGACACCTAACTGATGTGAAAATGTTCATAGTATTCTGCAATAAACGAACACAGAGAAAAATACTTTAAAAAAAAGGAAATGTCCACTTTCTTCTGCATGCTTAGCCCAGACAGGACAAGTTTCCTCTGAAAAAGACTGTGTGTCTTGCTAGGACCTCAAACAGTTATCTGCTCACTTGGGACAGAGATCTGTTCATAATGTCATAACTCTGCGTTTGTAGGATTTGACTTTCTTGGAAAAATAGTTTGCATGTACACTGAAAAATTAAAATCTGCAAGTTTTTTGGAGAGTCTTTGCTCTTTCAAGCCATTGGTTTTCTTTCATGCTTGCTTTTCCCTACAGCTGTCTATCAAAGTGAGCCTACATATTCAGGCAGAAAACAGCCCAATAACCAGATCTGCACACCATATTCACAGAGTATTCTAGAAAAGCCCTAAATTTATCACAGCATGTACTTCATAATGGAAATAAATCTCCTGGATCTACTTGAGTTTTTATTTGGCATAAGTGCAGGTTTGTCACCTGCCCATGGTCTGGTTCTGTGAGTGTTCCAAATCCCTTGCTGCACCTCACAGAGGGCTGTCACTGAGTTGCAGCAATCCCCAGCTGGTGTATCAGACAATTAACCTTACAGTCTGTTCCCCTACAACTACCTGGAAATAAAAACATTTCCCTGAAAGATCAGTGGAGGCAGTGCTTTCTAAATGCATTTAAACAGGCTGCCTGAGCAGGTTTCTTTGCTACCTACTTAGGAAATTCTTGTGTTGAATAATTGAAGTAGCTCACACACAGATGGTGTGAGGGAAAAAAAACACAAAAGACTTAATAACTACTAAAATATGTTGTTTGATTGCTTTGTTTTTTGTTTTGTTTTGCTTTTTTAAAGGATTCCTTTTCCAGGAGGAATGGAAGGTTGATTTCTGCCTTGTGTTTGCTTCATGGTCTTTGGTCATGTGATTCTTCAAGTTATTTAAAATCATGTGCAATGTTGAAATATCATTGCAGCTTTCTAAATGATGGAAAGTTATGTGTTCTGGCAGGGCTGGAGACTGTCTCTTTCTTCATGGCAATGCATTTAGTTGTTTTGTTATTGTCTGCATGGCAGCAGTAGTAATAGATTTTTGTGAAGCTCGGGCTCCAGTGGGGAAGATAATGCAGAAACAATTCAGAGGAGATGATCCATGTCTTAAAAACTGCAGTTTTTAAAACCCCATAATTTAGAATGCAATAAGGGAGCTAACCTAAAATAAGAGGGAATGTGATAAGGAAGATGAGGGCAACTTTAGGAATATATAATGATATAAAGTTTCTTTGAACATAGTGTTAAACTTCCATACTATTTATCAGCTTAGAAGAAGTCTCCCCAGCAGTATGAATAACTACTACCAAAACCTCTTCAGGAAGCTGCTGTGCAGTTGTACTCTATATTCTTTCTCTTCAGATCTACACAGAGTTTTATAATACACCTGTCCTGTGTTACAAGACTATTTTTAAATGTGGCAAGGAAGAAACCTCTATAAATTGTAGAAGATGTTATTCTCAGCTGTAATGTAAAACTTACTAGCTGGGCTGACCCAAGATCTGCTTATATTTATTCTTACATTGTGTAATTTTCTGTTTATCTACTCTTCTTGTAAAAGTTTGCAAACAGAATGTGTGTAAGTGAAAAACTGTCCTTTAATAGGGCTGACTGCTGAGGACTGTTCTTTTCTCATTACTTTAATTGAATTATTAGGTATTAAAGAATGTAGACTTCAATAATTAATGGAATAATTGGAATGTTAAAGGGAAAACATATGTAAATGTCATGTTTGTTATCTAGACCATAAGAAATACTTCACTTTCTATCTTATTTACCTATTGTGCCAGATAGAAATGCTTTGTCATAGTAATTAATGAGAAGCAAGATGAAAACTTTTTTTTTAATATTTCAGTCAAGATGAGAAAAGGACTCAGATTAGTCATATATATATGATACAACTCAGTGAAGCTATTCTTGCTTAACTGAGATGGATCATCTATGGCTACCGAGCCCATGTCAGGCAGACAGAAGAATGCCAGTGTGGCATTTTGTGTGGCCCATCCATTTTCTACGCAGCTACTACAGCATGTTCAGGCTTGCCTCGTGCTGTATTAACCCATCCACATGCTTAAACAAATGGGATCCTCTGTGCTGAAGAGAGTTCTTTCAGCTTTGTGAAGGTCAAGAAGAGAAATTCTTGAGGGCAGCTTTAGAATTGCTGACAAAAGAAGGCACAGATATACTATGATTTTCCAAAGCCCTTTCATACATTTTCAATATCTGCATGAATGTGAAATACAGTTTTACTAGAAATGGGCTGAAATTCCCAACTGGAAGAGTTTGGGGGGATTATTTCTCTTTAAAAAGGTATCGCAATGTTTATACATTAACTTTATCAAAGCCTTTGTGTTTACACATACTGGAAGATGAAGAAAACAAACTGAGAAAATATCTGGCATGGCACGTTTCATAAGGAATAGCAATTTTGGTCACATTAGCCACTTCTAAATGAAAGAAAGCAATGGGCAAGAAAATGTTAGGAATCCAAATGGAGTGTGTGAAGTTTAACTGTTGCAATTAAATCCTCCAAGAGTAATTTTTCTGCAGAATAATTTCATTAATACTTAGAAAAAAATATTAGGAAGAATTACTCTAAGTCCTAACTGTTTTATTTTTTAGGACTTCCTTTCATGTAAATGTTATGTTCCAAGTAAAACATCTACTACATGCTAAACTTGTATGTTGTTACTGACATCATAAGACTTCAGGAATAGCCAACATTCAGATTTAGACAGAACCTGAAATTTACTGGTTTAAAATTTGATATAAAACCTTTTTCTCCCCTCCTCTATTAACATGTTACATGTATCAGAAAAGAAAGGACCTTCAGTTTGATGGATATTTCACAGGCCCAAGGGTCAGGATGCTCAGGATGTGTTTATAGCTTTGTCAGTGCCACGTGTGACCTTGAGTACAGCAATTTTGGTGCCTCAGTAGGCTGCAGTTTGAATCACCTTAATTCATAGCTGGTAGTAAAAATGGAGACATTTAAAGTTAGTGCATATGTCTGCATTTTTGGGATGAATCTTTTTGCACTATGCTTATCATCAATAGAAGGAGAAATAACATAATAAATACCAGAATTGCAGATTACATTATATGGATGAGACCTAAACTTAGAATATTTATCCCTAATGTAATGTCATAGAAGCCAATAGGGCCTGTGATTTTTAATATTAAACATGAATATCTGTAATAGAGTATAGCAATTCCACACAAGACGAGAAGGAATTGAATTTACTCTGAGTAAGCAAATCAGTTTGTTATACAATGCAGAAAGAAAGAAAAATATGACTAGGGTAGGAAGTCTTATGTGTTCTAATGGTTTATTTAATGAAAGACAACATCATTTTATAAATCTCTTCCATAAGCTGTTAAATCTCTGTCTTAAAAGTTGCATGCAGCCCTCTTAAAAAGTTTGCTCAAAAATTCAATTCCTAGGAGGAATACAAAACCTTACATTCATGATCATTGTATATACTCAGCATGCCAGTATTAGTCTCATGCTATTCTATTAACTTTTCAGAAGTTAGGATTCCCATTCCCCCAGTTCATGCTTTTTTTCATATGTTCTAGTAAGACCTGTGCCAGAAACATTTACCTGGTTCATATGAATTTTATTTTCCAAGACATTCCATGTTCATTTAATATTCCCATGTCTCATTCTTCCTGTGTCATCTGCTTTTCATAACAACAATTCTTTGTCCTCCAAGGAATGCCTTTGGACTTGGTGCTGCTAATACCAATTGTGTTCTAATTTGCAGTATTAATAAATACTTTTCAAATTATAATATGTATTGGCAATACCTTTCAATTTCTGTCATTCCCACATCCCGTAGGTTGTAAATATGCACAATTAGCTATTTTACAAAATGTACTGTGAAAGTATCAAAAGATTTTCAATATTGGTCTTCCAGCATCATCACCAATAACTTCAATCCTTGTAGTTTATCTATCAAGAAAACCTGTTTTATCTGCCTTTTAGCTAAGTGCATCTCAAAACCCCTCAGGTTCTGTTTGGTTAATAAACCTATTAGGTTTTTTTGCATTTATTGATTACTTCCGTAAGTCCTTTGTTTCTGCTTTTTTAAAACATATCCTTGAAGAGTGTTGAGGTCAAACCAGCAGGCCTGTAACTACCTGGATAATTTTCTTCCTTTTTAGATTATACTATATTCTCAGTTTTCCAGTTATTTAGTATCACCTTGAGCTTGGTAGCTTGGTTAGGGCTAATCATGTCCCTCTCTCATACAGTTTTCTTTTCCTTTTTTTCGGTTTTCTCAGAACTATGGAAGGATTTCTGGAGAAACTTCATAATCTTGCTGTGTCTGATAGATAAGAACCAGTGTCCTCACCTTCATTTTTGAAGGGCTAAGACACCTACAACCATAAGGCAATACGCTCTTCAGTATGTACCCAGTGAACTGTACATTGATACATTTTCTAACTGTGGGTTAGAAAATATTAGGAGGTTCTTTCCATCTCAACAGAAGTAATGGGAAAAGAATTTCTATTCATTTTACTGGAACTGTAGTAATTTGATTCTTAATTGGTGTATGTTAACCATATCTCGTAAGTCTAGGAATTGAGGAGATAGCAATTTAAGATACAAGTTGCTTAACTGAATAAAGCTTAATGTAATTTTTAAACAACCTTAGTTGTTCTTGGTCTTAGTGATATTAGCAATTTTTTAGGTGGAATAAAAAATCCGAGAAGGAAGATGACATGTAAAACCAAACACTCATGATCAAAATAAAAAGGAGGTGAATGTAAGACTCCCTGTAAGTCTTTAGATTTGCATTTATAGAGATATATTTTCCTTGTTGCTTTGGAAATGACTGAAGAAAAAACTGGTTCTTCTAGTAAAGATCAAGACAGTAGCAAAAATGTTTGGTATACAATGTACAAATGGAGATGGTGGCAGTTCAGCCACATCAATTCTGCTGCTTTTTCACTGTGTGTAAAAAAATGTCATTTAATTTGCTGAAAGTAGAGTGAGACTGCCTCTTTTGGGCTGATAATTTTCATTTGAAGATTTCACTGGCCATTTGTTTTGAATCTCAGTAGATTTTGAGGAATATGTTACTGCTAACTAACTTATGTTTGCTGTGTTGTGACTGCTGCAATGTTGCTGATTGTAAAACTCGTTTCTCCAAAACAATAAAATATGTTGCTGTATTGGTTGACTGTTGTCAGTTCCCATGGCAGCTCTAAAGATGGTATTGGCTGCCAGACTGTTATGTATCCAATGTTTGCAACAGCTGGATTTCATCCTACCACTATGTGTGAATCAAAAACAACTACAAACAAAAGGAAGTTGCCTTTTATTGCTAACCCCTGATCAATGAATAGTGAATGTCATGGCAGAGGATAAAGTAGGCCAAAAATGTATGTTTGTTTTAATGACATCATTCCTAAAACCAAAACTGAAATATTTTTCATTTTGGAAATCTTCATGACAAACAGCTATAAACTTATTTAAATATCCATCCCAAGTCAGAGTGAAGCAGAACCAAAACGAGTCCTATCTGCCATGGACATGCCACAACTCTGAAGCAGAAAGCATATGTTGAAAATACTAAATATCACCTCATTTTTTTTGAGTTTGTCACTGCTTAAGTGAGTATTGCTTTCAATGTTTCCATGAATTTCCTAAAAGAAATGGGCAAACAATAGGATCCCAGCTCATCTGCAGTGTACTTTGACTGAATGTCTTTACCCAGTTATGAGAGAAACAAAATGAATAATGATGTTTAAAAGCACTGAAAATAATGCAAAAAAAATTTTGCTTTCTAATTAAATAAAGTAGCAATAGGTCTTTAATGAACAGACCTGTGTTTAATTCAATTTTGACCACTGCTTCTCAAGACAGTGGAAAGAAGATAAAAAAGACAAAGAGCATTATGGGGAAAAGGATATTGACATACAAGGATAAATTGACAGGTATAAATTTCTGTGATTACACAAAATGAAAAATTAAAGAGGCCTTGTGATTTATTCTTTTTGGACTGTTACAAAATCAAGAATGAGATATTTATTATAATTAAAAAATGATGCTATACTGCCAAAAGTAATATGAAACTGCCAGTATGTATAATTTATAGATGTTTGTGGTAGTTGAGGGGGAGGGTGGTTTTATGCAAAGATTTTGTGTAGAATAAACTGCCGGAATAAGAGGTATGCTATTATGAAGCAAAAGGATAGTTACAGTTATGTGTATGTCTTGATTCTTACATTATTTCTTTAATAACAATATTTTTCAGTATAGCATGCATTGGCAAAAGCAAATTATCGATCTATCTAGCAAGGACCTGTAATAGCAAACTTTCATGCTTGTTTATATGTTTAGCAGCATCTAATGTTAGTTGAGTCAAATTCCTGTCAATATTTTTATAGTCATAGCTGCTCTGAATTCCAGCCTGGCATTCAGAAAATATCTACCATAAAAGTACACTTTTGCACTACTTCTGAACTCTACGATGGAGTCCACTATAAAAGCTTTTTGCAGAAGCTAATTATGATGGTGGCAGAGTCTTCATTCATTCCATCACCTTTCTTTACTCAAAATGCTGGCCAATGTAGTTCTGTGCTAAATTCTTTCCTTCTTTAATTCCATTAGCATGGTTATAATAGATGGATAGATTTGGTGGTGTGTGCTTAAGAGAACCACAAGATACTTAGGTGGCTGTTATTGACTCAGAGTTGCTTGCCTGAATATCTTTGGGAACTTGTGAAACAACTTCTTTGAGACAATGAAAAAAAGAAAAAAAAAATATCCAGAGTGCTTTCAGACTGTTAATCTGAGTTGTACATGCCTTTTGTAATACAAGTACTTTTGATCTGACTGTTCCACAATAAATCTCTGGGATCTAGAGATTACCTGCATCACATTATTTAGTATAGTAAGAAAGCAGATCAGAATTACTAAATGGAATTTTTATAGACACACACAATGTAAAGATGTAAAAATACAGTGGTTTCTATTGTTCCTTTTAAATGGAAGATCTCAAGGCTTTCCTATGCATTACATACAGAAGTAACTACAGCTGTTTTACAGCTGTAGGGATGCATTCCTGAATTACTCCATAAAAGGCTTAAAGCAAGTGTGTATTAAAAATGTAAATGTATAAAGGAGGCTGCCTGCAGACAACCTATAACTGTTAGCTTAGGAGGTTAATGTACATTACATTTTTCCATTCTCCAACATGAAGAGATGTTATCTTAGTATAATTCCCAACTCACATAACCTCTTTATTGCCTTTGTATTACCAGAGTATAAATAGTCTAGAACCTTATTATAATTATGTATGGTGACATATTTCATTTAATGGGTAGCTGAATGACTTGTTGGTCTGTAGGCTGTAGCAGATCTGCTGAGTATGAGAAGTCACTGCCTATGGGTTGATTCACAGTGAGCTTCTCACTTTGCTGAGAAAATGCCATGTGTGAATAACACTGCATTCTCTTGCAATGTTGCATCAGAACTGTTGTAATTCCACTTTATCTTCTCCCAGAAAATACTATAAAACAGTTAATGAAATCGAGAATGGTACTTGTTGTAGATGATGATGTTATATATCAGGGTGAATCTTGTCTTTTCAGTACTTTCTTTCTACCAAATCCATTAGATTCCACTTGTGGGTTTGTATTATTATTTCTTTTCTGTGACTCTATGTGGATGTGCGTGTACAGTTTGCGTAGAAACTCAAACTGGGATGCACCTACTCTTAGGTTGAATATCTTCAGAAATGCAGCAATAGCTTTTTCCTTGCTAGTATATTAAGACAATCAGTCATGAGCTGTTTTCCTGATTGTTATACTGCCTGACACACTGTTCCTACAATTAATATTAATGATTTTTAATTTACACTCAGAACACAGCCCCCACTCTTCCTACAACAGAATAATAATTTATTGATTCTATTTTGCTTGAAATATCATCCTATTTCAAAGTAATTTTCTCCTGAGAGTTCCAGCACTGAAGATGCCAGTGGTATGCAGATACAGAGACACAGGCAATTCAGAGTGTTAGCCTTCCAAACAATGGCTGAACTAGTGATTGAAAACTTTCTACATCTTTGTGGCTGAGAAGATGCATGTCCTGGGCTACAAGGCTGAGGGAAAGTGCGGGGCAGCGCTGGGAGTTAAACTCAATAGGAAGCCCCATTGTTCCTTATTCCACAGCTCCAATTCCATCGCTTTCACATTTTTGGAACAGCTTCTTACACACGAGCCATGTGAGAAATGTGTTACCTAATTTAGAAAGTAGTAAAGCTCTTCTGAGTACTTTACAGTGATGATGATTAATGCAAGAGTTGTAGTCAGTCCTTCAGATGCTCAGTATAGCTTCTTTCTTCCCTTGCTGTTCAGAGTAGAAAAGAAATAGGCACAACTATAATAGGACAGGTCACCGTGAATGGTGTTTGTGCAGGCTGTTCCTCTCTACTTTAACTGCTCTAGAGTTGCATTAATCCTCACATTTCATAGGCTGCTTATACAATATACTGCATTGAAAAACACTGAAATGAACAGCTGCAGTTAGTGGCATAGTTGATTCTAAGAAATATGAAAGTTTTCAGTAAAAATGAGTGGTAAGACAATGCTTCTGAGACCAGCATTAACGTCTTTGGTGTGTATGACCCCTGACCCTGCCCCACTGGCTGATAAGGCTGCTGTCATGTTTGTGGGAGGTAAGGTCAGAGCACAGGATAAGCATTCTTCCATGTAGCTGTATTAGTTCTACTAGTCCTGCTAATTAAGAAGAAAACATTCAGGCTATGCAGCAACACAGAAAATAACCTGAACTCTTGCCCAAGATCCCTATGTGTTCTAAGTACAAAGCTTCTTAAGTTTATTTCTTACGTCTGGAGGCTTTAAACAAAAGAGCATTAGAAGAACAAGCATATACATAAAAATGTGTTCTTTGGCTCTGTTTTCCTCGATCTACTCAAGAAGTGCAATTTTATACTATTCCTTAAATGACTCCTGCATTTGCAAGTGTGGTTTAATATATTTCTGTAGTGCATTAAACCCATTCACTCATTTATCCCTCATTCTGCCTTCAAAATAAGGAGTCTGTCCCACCCATTTATCCTTACCCTTCTCATGTCTAAACCATCTATTCTCCAATCTTTCATTTGTATCACGGGCATTGTGGTTTTCCTGTTCCCTTTTGACCTTGCCACTAGCATCATTGCCCATACTTCTGTCACTATGCTTCTGATACTGATGGCCCTTCATCCACTGCCTCTTACTTTTCGGATGTTTTGTGTGCTATTCTTCCCCCGTGCCTTCTGCTACTTTCTTTTACAAAGTCTGAATTGCCATTGCACTTGGCAGGACAGATTCTCACACGGGGTCAGGACGCTCCTGCCCCGGCAGGGCTCGCACCCCTGTTTCCCCCACCCGGCCCCCGGTGGGGTGGGACCGGTGAGTGACAGACAGCCGGGAAGCAGAGGGCGTCCCTGTCCAGGGTCCTGAAAGCTGTCAGCAAACTGGGCTGGGTCCTGCCTGTATCCTTCCGTTCGTGGCTCTGCTGCTGGTGTGAATGGCAAAGAAATGTTGGGATCTCCGAAAGCTAACTCCCAAATTTCCTGTTTAATATAGAAGAAAGTTATCAGCTGGTTAAAATAGACCGTCATGTATCTATCAAGTAAGAAATCTTAGAAAAATTACATGAGGGAATTCTATAAAATGAATTTGGTGGCTTGTTTTTATTAATCAGGCTTGCTATTTTTGTCAGATATCAGCCTTTGATCTTATGACGATTATTCAGGGACATCATGGAAAAACTGGAAGCCAGGATGTAATTCTCTCATGACTACGATTCAGGAGTAATTGTACTGAAGTCAAATTAAACTAATGTGAAAGAAATGTAAGTGGGTTCAGACAGACTCGGTACTGTGCAGCTTTTGCTAATACGTTTTTACATGGCATTATCTTTTACTGGAAAAAATTCTACAACATAATAATGTGCATGTATTTTTTCAGATAGAATAAAAAAGTGAGGTAACTACTCCACTTTTGTCCTTGTTGGCTATACAAAGGGACTGATATAACAGGTGGCTGAAAGCTGGAGTCTGGCTAATGAGGAATAGGTACAAGAAAAGAACAAAGAATGATGAAGATCATTACAAACTGTGAAGCAGGTATTCCCTCATCTGTTCTGGCATTTAGATGATTGATATGTTAGGAAATGAGAGGCAGAATCCATAGTGTATTCTGTTTAGTGTCACTGGCCAAAGGAACCTGTAGACAGGCTGTGGTACCATCCTGGCAAAGGTTATACGGAGGTGTAGTTTCCTTAGGTAGACTCACTGTTTTCACTGAAACCATTTCTGCCAATCAGTAAATTTTCTGTTCTGTGGATTAATCCATAAAATAATAAAACCACAGCACTGTATGCTATGGCTTAAAAAGTTTTAAGAAACTGAATGCAATAGAAGACAATAAAAATAGTAGGTTGCTTTTCCTTGCACAGTCCTTATTCTTAGTTAACTTCCTGATTCCTAATGACACTAAACCTTCTGAAAACTATTTGAATAAAAGGTCTTCAGGTTATCCTGTAGAGAAAGCTTTGAATTTTCTCCTTGACAGAAAGCTTCCTAAAGAAGTTAGAAAAGGATTCTGCACTGTACTGTGCCCAAATTAATACTACTGCAGAATGGATCAATAAAATATAAAGAACAGGATGCACTTCGTTTGGGTTATTCTCTAGCTCTCTTGGTCTCTGTAAATAACAGAACTCCCGTGGCAATAAACAGAATTATCTTCACAATTAGAAATAGCAGATTTCAAACAACTATGTGGTTATCCATAAACTAAATAGTTATATATACAAATGAGTACATTGTAAAGTAATGACACAAAGACTGTCTAGACTTCTATCTAACCATGTGTCATTTCTTCAGTGCAACCAAGAAGTGGAACATACAACTTACAGATGATTTCTACCTACTATCAAGGATCAAGGCATGTTTCCACTCCTGCTCACTGGATTTAGGTAGGTATAAGAACTATTTATTAATTTGTTTTTCTATGGCTTTCTTTGAGTTACATCAGAATAGCTTCTAAATCATTCATGCCATATTACTAATGAACTGCAAAAGGGCATTTAGTATTTTATTTTTCTTTCAATGAGAATGTTTGTAATAGAAAGCCTATTTTCTATTGTGTTGTGATTGTCACAGGCCCTGTTCTGTAAGGCACTGATTCTCAACTAACACCAAGTCTGAGGACATTTAAGGCTGAACAATAAGCCCTAAATGAGAAGGAAGAATTTAGGAAGACCAGTGTGATAAACTACTGATATAAAGTCAAGTCCTGAAAATTCTTATGCAGGTACTAAAACATATTGATCATGCTACATTTATTTTTTTTTTCTCAGTGAGCTTTCATTTAAATATTAAACATTACTGAATCCACTTAGCTTATAAAAGTTGATAGAGTAACAGCTTGAAACACTATAGCTTCAAGGCACCAGTTCTCCCTATCATAAGAATTTGACATCACTGAGGGGTGAAAGGCCTTTTCTTTGCATAAGATAATAGTTACGTTTCTATGCAACAGCTGTGCTGTGAGTGAAAGATGCACTCATTGTGCCAAATCTATCTCTGGAGTAACCCCATTGATTTTAAATGAGTTACTTTGGGAATAAATTGGCCCACTGGATAAAACTGCAGGTCTGAGGCACTGAAATAATTGAGCAAGTTTTTCATGCTCATAACATACTAAAAAAAATTGCAAAACAATTACATGATGTACCTGACATTTATGTACCACTACATTTATGTACCTGACAAATCAATCACAATTGATTTGCCACAAGGTTTTTAAGTTATATAGCGAGGGCAAACATTTATGTAGAACTTACAGACACTTTGTGTGAATATGTGAACATTAAGGGGATACAAGAAACATGAATTTTGTCATTATTATCTATTTAGTGTTACAGTAAGTCAAACAAATATGAGATGTCTCTCTTTTGTCATTTTAATAATAAAGGATTCATATGTCCACATGAAAATTCCTCTTCTTTAGACAGTAAAAATCAGATGATTTTCTGGTAATGAACTACCTGAAGAATTCATCTCTAGACTATAGTCTTCCTGTATATCTTAGCAGGAATTTAATGCCACTGGCCTTTCAGGGGACTGTTTCATTTTGATTATCTTAGGTGAGTTCTCAGTGGACAGGTGTCTGTGGCACAATACACGTCATCAGTTAACTGCTGATAGTTACAGCACAAAGTCAAGGTAGTGCTTGGGTTAGGGTGACACAACTGACTAGTATATATCTATATTGTAGTTTTTCTCAGTAATGTACAAGGTAGATGCCAATGAACTGGGAACTTTTGAATGCTAAGGAAGAATTATTTACATGGATATATATTATATATGTGTGTGTATAAATACATGAATAGCTCTTTATTGATACATATTTGATAAGTGATCTTGTTAGGCATTCAGAAGGCTTCTTTGAAATCTTTTAGGTTACTGTAAATATGATTCAAGCGATTACAGAGCACAATTAGCAAAGCCTACCCTCACTTTTGTTTCCATTCAGTTTGCAGAAGTAATGTCAACAGAAATCCCGAAGTCTGTTCAGAGTGCATCGTGGTTTGCTTGAAAAGGAAATACCTTGTGCTCCTGATGTCATCATTGCAATCATCTCAAATTCAGGTCTGACTGAGCAGGCTCATTATCATTCTCACCATGTCCTCCCTTAGAGCAGCCTCTCCCGCCTCCTCCCATACAGCACAAAACAAGAGCCACAGGGTGCTTGGATTAGGGAAAGAAGAGACACCCAGCACCTCCCCCCAGGAAAACTTGCTGCATTACTTCCATGTAGTTTCTTCGAACTACATACTGCTTTACAGGAAGTGTGGATTCACAAATATTGATTTCCTCTTCCTGCTTAGGATTGAATAAAGACTGGGAACAAGCACAGATTTAGCTTCAGAATGTGGATGTGAAAAGAGTGTGCCAATCTCCACAGTACGAGTTTACTGAGGAGAGCCACACATTACAGGCTGCTTTGGTTTGAGGGATTTTTTTCTCCTCACCAGGGCAGATTTCTCTCTTTGATCTTACAAGGTTAGCTAACATCTGAGCAACAGATAGGAAAGCAAGACAGAAAAAGGGCAGTTGAGCAAAAAGAAGTACAGGGCAAAAAGCAGGGAACAAATGATCTCAGCCACCAGGTTTAAATCACAACCATGTTTCCTGAAAATTCAGATCATCTATGGACCTCTGGATTGATTCTGGTATGTGTGTCTGACCATGACCCAGAGAAATTTGTAGATCTCTCCACTAAACCATCCCCTGGGAACGCTCTCCTTCACACAAGGAGTTGATTTCCCCTGTGGAAGAGAATAGGCAGGACAGGGTTAATCTCTCACAGTTTTCCTTCAGGCCCCCAGAGGGGCTGGGGTTTTGTTTTCCTGGGTAAGGGAGGGGAGCTGGGGCATGTATTGTAACTGGAACTGGAGACCTTTCTGGTGTTACCAGCCTGGTTTAGGTTTGAGGGAAAGCCTGGAGAGGACGGAGAGGAAGGAAGAATGCAGACTTGGAAAGCAGCAAGTGCTTGGTAATTGCACACGTGTCCTCCATTTCCCCGAAGCCTCCTGAGACCTTAAGGGGGGTCCAAGAGGCCTTCAGCCTCCTGCCCCCTCCCCGCAGCTTGGCCACAACTTACAGCGCTGCTGTACCAGGCTTTGCCTTGACGCGAAGTGTCTAACCCTGCCCACCGTGCGGATTGGGGACAGAATGGGGAGCAGGGGTTCCCTGGCTTTCGAGGTATCCGGTTCTGGTCCCCAGAGCCCGCGGGGGCTCGGAGGATCCCTGCCCTTCCCCTCCCCCTGTGTTGCAGGGGCTCTGGATGCTGCCGTACTCCTGCCATGTGCTCCCGCCGCCGCTACTGCTGCTCTTAGCTTAGTCGAGCGTGTCTCTGGCTGCAAACTCTGCCAAACAAGCCTGCATACCCCTCTCGGGAAAGATACCCATTGAGTACTAGCCGGAGCCTGCCCCCTCCCTAGGAACCCCGCCACCGCCTCTTACAAAGGGACTCACAGCCTCTCTCCACCCTCTTTTTAAGCCAGTGCAGAGAGGGGGTCCATGAATTCCCTCCAAAGCTATAGGGTGGCTCCCTCCTCCTCCTCCTCCTCCCCTTCCTGCTCCGGCTCTCCTGGGCGAGCCAGGCTGCTGCTGCATTCAGTCGGGGTGGTCCCCAGCCTCGCCCCTGCCTCGCCCTAGCCATGCTGCTGCGGCTCACGCCCCATGGCTGACTTTTGTTACCCCTCTAGTGCCCGGGGCTGAACTGAGGTGGGCGCATTTTCGGGTGGTGTCTGAGGCTAGAGAGCGTGTGCGTGTGTGGGAGGTGTCCCTGGGGGTGTGGGGGGCTGGCCGACTCCCCGATCCTGGCAAGCCTGCTTGCTCGCCAGCCCGGGTGGCCCCTCGGGTGGGCGCAGCAGAGGGGCCACGCTGCAGCGGGGACCCCGCCATCCTGACATCTGCAGGTGGATGGAGCGAGACGGCTGCGGGAGCCTCTCCTGGAGCCAGCAGCACCCTGGACCCGCTGGCCATCTCAGTCTGCTCTGTTCCTGCTCCCCCAAATTCTCTCCGGTCCTCAGTCCATCCCTTCTACCCCTCTCTCTGCTGGGGTGTCTGCACCCCTCCTCACCTCGTCGGCACCAACCCCTCCACTCCACTCCCCTGCCCGCCCCTCCCCAACCTCTTCGATTTATTTGTGTATTTTTTTCCTTGGCAACCACCAGTTCCTCTCAGTCAAACAGCGCAGGCTCCCTATAATTTGAAATTAATTTGTTTGACTGCAGCATCGAGACAGGAAGGTTGGGAATTTATTTAATTCTTTTTACTCCCTTTGCAAAAAGGAAGCAATGAAATTTCCAATCGAGACTCCAAGAAAACAGGTGAACTGGGATCCTCAAGGTTGGTGATTCTCTATTACTATAATTACTGTAGTAATAACAATTATTATTATTTCTTGTGTCTGTTGACTCGTAGGAGAATATGTGACTCCAAATGGGAGGAGGCGTTGGATGCTTGACTGCTTCCCATGTGCGCTGTTCAGTCTTTCTTGCTCAGTCCTAACAGTGCATTACAAAATGCTACTCAGATGTGGGGTTGGGTGGCTGCGTGGGTAAAACCTCTTCAAGGTGTAAGTTTTACAGTTCTATATTTGATATATCTTTTCCCTCCTCTCTTCTCCCTTTTTCTTGAGTATTTTCATGGTAAACTTGCCTGGGATGGCAGTGATCTCTGGCTCACTGCATTGTTTGTTTTATCAGTGGCTCCTTTGTTGTTTCTAGTGATCATTGTCTCTGCTAAATGGGTGGTACAGGAGTGGACACAGATGTGACTGCTTGCTCAGGGCTCCTCGATGGCACATGTTTGTTGGCAGGAGCAAAATGCTGCTGCAATATAACCCTTAGTGTGGATGGTATAAAAAGACACATTAAATAATAGAGCCCAAAGGGACCTTTACACTCTTTACTCTGTGTTGTTAACGACTGACTGGCCCAAGTGGATAGTTTGATTAACTATATAGGTAGGTTTGGAGTCAGACTTGGGGAGTGTGTTCCTGTGATGGTGGAAGGAGATTTACGCCAGTGCAGTGGTTTTCAATAAAATGATCCAAGTGGTGTTTGAAAATCATAATCAAATCCTCTCCTTTCCTGGCATGGGGAGGAAGTTCATCTGCATCCTACAGAAGTGACTGAAAAAACCCTATTGGTAATTTGTATACTGGTGTGTCATATTTCTGTGCATCATTAGAGAAGCAAAACTACTTGAAGCCGTATGCTCAGGTTTGCAGCAGAACTGCTGGCAGACAGTTACTGTACAGCAGTGCTTGCAGGAAGTATAAAGTGATAGCACAGGCTTTGATTATTCGTTTTTATTCCGCAGGTTTGGTTTTAGTGGTCAATTTGCTTGTCATCCTCCATGCCCTCACATTCACAAAATGAAACATTAGAAACAGTTTCTCCTGGTGTAGAAGGGATACGGCAGAACAATCCTCTGAGCAGATCTGATGTGCTGTTTAAACAGTATACACAATTAAGCTTTAGTTTAAGCCTTACTACATCTCTAATTAGGTGAAGGCTGAAAATGACACATCAGCCTTCTCCGCCCTCAGCTTCCCAAAGAACACATGGATAGTAGTGCTAACAGAGATTTGATTATTGTAATAACAGTATATCCCTTATCCTATGGTCAAAATTCTGTGAAAACTTGCCCTTTCCAGGTGCTTTTCTGAGTATGTTTGCTGCAGCTTCATTTTAATTAATTTTATGTATTGCAAAATGCCTTTTATTGCAAAAAGCTCGTCTTCTCTTCTCTGACAAGGCATACAGAAAGATGAACTGATGACATTCGGTGTGGAGCTCCTTTGCTTGGCAATCAGCTTTAAAGCGTATGGATCCGACAGGTGGTTTGCCACAATTTACTGATGTGACAGAACTATAGAATACTGTAGCAGTTAACAGATCACAAACCCAGCAGGTTTCCTCTCTGCCAAGCTGAATGCCTGCTAAAAACTGCAGAATCCTATTAGTTATGTCTCCTCAGTGTATTGACTTTGTTAGGCAGGCAGAATGGATGCTAATGTATAGCCAAGAAATGTTATTTTCTAATTCTCTATGAGACTCAGGAAATAGATAAAATTTGGTCAAAGGGAAAAAAGGCAAATGGGCAAGGAAAAGCTCTCTAAGGCCCAATCCTTTAATCAGTAGAGGAACAGTGCAGTGACACTGTACTCATACTCCCACTGAAAAATTAGTTGTGTGTGTAGAAGATAAGGTAGTTCAGCATTGTATTACTTTTGAAACAAAAATATATTTACGTAGATATAAATGTTACTAGTGATCTACACAAAAAAGCTAAAAGCTCTAAAATGAATTTAATTTACGGTTACATATGTAGTCTGTTCTCTGCATGTACATGTGAAGAATGATGTTATGTTTTGCATCCTATGTGGTATCTTTGGAGTTAAAGACTGAAGTAGTTTTTCTTAGATACAAAGATCAACATGTAAAAAGTTGGTGGTGCAAGGATGCAAAGAGTCCTAAATATTAAAAGCACAACTCATCTCCAGTTAGTGTTCACACTCCAATACCAGGCTCATTTCAGGTTGTACTGTATGATTGTGCCCTGTTCTGGTCATCAAACGGAGAACACACAGTTTCCATAGTTTTGTCTAATAGGAATTGTGCTAACTTGCGCTAACCATACTTGAAGGATATCAACTGATGCTCCTGGCAAGCAAGCTAGCAGCCCAAGGACATAAGTGAGAGTTATGGTATCTCAAAGTTTGTTTAGATCTGATTATTCCAGGCAATATTTTCTAGAAATTATACACATTTCTAAAGGCCAGGGCCCTTGTTGTGGAGATATGGCTGGCTTGGAATTGATGCTGCTGCTGGTTTGAACCCAGGTCAGAATGATAGTCATTGAAATGAATTAATGCTCAATTCCATAATGCTAACTGAATATAAATATTTACATAGATAAATAGATTAGAGACTGCTGGTAATTTTCATCTGATGTAAAACTGATATTCTCAGTTCAGATTAGCAAAGATCAATATACCATAGAAAGACACTGTGGAGAGAAAAGGTGCAAAAGAATAGAATTGTCATGAAAGATGGTGTCTGACAGATGGCTAATGGGAGACTGATTTCTCAGCCATTAAACTGGGTCAAACAGAGCTTGGAAACTGAACTGTGATATTATCATTTTGTATATTATCTTATGTGTCTGGTATAAAGTATACCTGCGTGTTCTGTGTAAATGACGAGTGAGTTTTCTAGATAAACGAAATATGCAATCTGGAATTGTATAAGGTCCAGATTCCTACAGTGAAGTCCACTGTTATCCCAGGCAATGAAACTATGTAAATCCATTAACAAACAGATCAAACTCAATTCCAAAAGTAACTGGGACTTGTCCCTTACAATCTAATGTGAAATATGCCCTAGAATCCCATATATATTGACTAAACCCCACACAATTTGTATACAGTGAATGAATAGCGTAAGAAATGAGTAAGAAAACCAAGAAGTCACCTCAAGAATGTTTTAGGGAGCACTGGACCCATAGAGTAGGGGTACAGGATATCACACTACCTGGCCTTACGTTTTAAAAAACAAGATTGCCATTTGTTTTACTGGTGGAACCAGCCTGTATATACACAAACAGAAAACATTTGATCTGCCTATCTCTAATTTTTACTTGTCGCATTTGATACAATTCAGGTAAAGCAATAACTGAAATTAGTGAAAGACCAGATTCTTAGTTTCATACCTCATACAACTTCTCATCTATAGATTTTCAGAATATAAAAGTGGATTTACAGCAGCATATGAAGACATTAATTCTCATAACTGTTGTTCGTATCTCTCCCCTTTCTTGCATTCCTCTTGCTGTTTGTTACACCCACCTGTTGTCTGTGCTTTAATTGGCTTATTATATCTTTGCACATATATTTTTATACAGTACCTAAACCACAATATGTCCCTCATCCTGTCTGAGACATCTGGATGTTACAACAATATCAACTTTTTTCCTAAAAATTACCTGCTTAAAATTGATGTTTCTTTGCAGAAAAGAAAGGTAGATGAGACTGTTTCCAATAAGATCAAAAATGATTCCCAAGTGAGACTGTCTAGCAGGGTGATGGTGAGATGTCTTTTCCAAGGGAAGTATGTCTGCCTTACTGATGCTCTTAGTAGGCAGCAAGTGGAGTTCAGTTTTGTTCCATCCTTTGTGCCTGCAGTTTTTTGCTGTCATTGCAGTGATACGGATTGTCAGAGCCTTTTGAATTTCCAGATAAATGTTTATCTCTACACTGATGTTTTGGAACTCAAAAGTTTTGATACCAGTTCCTGCATCCTTTCACAAATATATTGTTTTTATAGGATAGCTGTCTGCACTTTGGAGTTCTGAAACCATACCTGTATTACTGCCCTTATATTTAATGTGGGAGTTAGTGGTCTGTGGGGAATTCAAACCATGGTTGAGAGTCTGGAGTTCCTCTTCAAATTTTGCTACTGACTTACTGTTAAACCTTAAGCAAGCTACTTACCCTTTCTTTTCCTTCCTTTTTCCTTGACTGCAAAACAAGAATATTAATACTTTCCTAATGCACAAGGGTGTTGTGGAATATAATTAACTTGTTTAGAGCAATCTAAGATCTGCTACTGAAAGAAGAGCATATGTATTGCAATCAAATGCTAAAACAATTAGGAGGGAGCAAAACAGCCTGCCATCATACACAGATCACATCAATTAAGAAATAAGGTAGTCTCTGCAATTTACAACTCTAGGAAACTAGTATCATTTACTCTTCTTTACAGACACTGAAGATTCAACTGAGTTTCCCGTTAGAAGTATCTAAACACCTTTGATATTCCCAGGCTGCTGCTCCAGAGGGGCTGAAGTCTTCCATAGGTCCTTTATTACCTGCCATGGGATTTCTCACTTCGCCTGAGGCACCTCAAGCAGTACTAGACACCTATATGTGGGACAACGAGCTGAGTCTCAAGTGCCTTCATGCATCAGGATTGGATCATCCCTTGAGGACTGTTTGAAAAATCTTCAGCATCAGCTACTCAGTACAGATTAAACTGATGCTGCTGGTGGAATTTACAAATTGCTGCAGTACTTGCTTTTTCTGTTGTTTTATTCAAAGACACCAATGCAGAAGGCAAACTTAATTATAAAGATGTAGATGAGTAGAATAAAGGTGCTCATTTCAGTCCTCTGTTTTCAAGAGGATATATGAAAAGAAATAAAATGCCTTTGTGAGCTAGACTATGTCTTTCTGCATCGGTAAGTCAGTTCTTAGTAGCTCAGTATATGAAGACTGTTCTGGGAAGCTATAATGTGTGAAAAAGTAGCTCTGATGCCCCTAAATGACCCATGGTCATGGTCAATGACCCTGTGCTAGTTGTGTCACAAAATCATATTGGCTACTGGCCCACCCATCTGATAGACTGGGACTCTGCTCTGCCTAGTAAGCATGGGAAAAATTACCCAGTAGAAGTTGAGTAAACAGGAGGTCAGTCCTGGAAGTGCGTGGTGTAGGCACAATAGTGCCAAATACGGTAAGGTGAAAAAATTGAAGAGTTTGGAAAACACATAGAAAAGAATGAAAAAATCAGAACTATGTGGAGCCTACAGGGGAGACAGATAAGTACCGTGGACCCTAATGTGGTAAGAGATAGAAAGATACAATTAAATTAGGAGGAGAGGAAGAAAGACGGCAGAGAGCTATTAGTTTCGTCAATGTTGTCTTTAGGATGCCCTGGAAATGGTAACACTAAGGATTCAGAAATGTAAAATTAGTAGTAAGAAGGTGGCAGAGCAAAGGACTGGGCAGCAGCTTTGTTAGTAATAGTGAAGAAAGACTGAACTCTAGTTAAGGTAAGAAAGATGAAGGGTAGGGTACCATTAAGATGTCATCTGTACTGTGAGAAAAGGAGAATGAAAAAATCAAAGGCAATATGAAGCCGTAAGTCTAAGATAGGAAGAGCAGTAGAATTGTCAGCAGTACGAGGGTTAGGACAGAATTATTATTTCAGTGAAGAACACCGATGCTCTTTTTTGCCACATGTACGAGAGTAATCTGTTAATGGCTTTTGGACAGAAAAGTCCCTTGGGCAACTCTTGAAAACTGATGCTACTGAAGTGATGGAGTTTGCTTTTGGGATAAAGATATATGATACCAGTTGTAATTGGGTAGGCTTTAGTTCAGCTTTTGGCGTTTATGTGGATTTATGTAGTTACTGTGTGGACTGTATCAGCTTCAGACAGAAGTGCATATTAATGGTAATACACTTTAATTCTTACTCTCTTGATTTAATCCAGAACTGGGAATTTTACCACTCATTTTGGTGCGAGCAACATGAATTCTTCATTTTAAAAGAACTGTGTTGTTGCTGCAGGCTTTACTGAGTTAAAAGTAAGAGAGTGCCTGGAATCACTGGGAAAACAGAGGCCCTGGATTTTGTGCTCAAAATAGGGTAAGCACCTGGAGTGAAATGGGGAGGAAAAAATGAGGAGGTCAGGATAAGAAAGGGGTAACCAACAGACTAATATTCAACAGGTAGAGTATTACAGAATTCAGTGTCATGGGAATGCCTAACTTTTATTTTGTAATAATCTTAGTGTAACAGCAAAAGCTGAAACAGAGAATATGAATGCTGAACAGTGGTCTCTTTTTTTTAGGGAAGTTTTATGTAAAAGAAGTGACATTCAGCAAAAGGCTAAATACTAATTTTTCTAATACCTTTTTTTATAGGAATATCTCTGGTCTTTGTTTTCTGTAAGGATGAAAACATCCTGGGACCTACCTTAGTCATACAGAGGCTGCCTATATTGCAGTTCCTGAGCCATTGGTTATACTTCTATTGTTTGTCTATAAAGCATGTATAGGAAAACATTTTATCTATAATGGAAAAATATGCTCTAAGATGAACCTGCTGACTTTCATAAATAATGTGTCATGCAGTTCTCTCTGGTTACCCCAATGAGGTAAAACAAGTGAGAACAGTGCATATCCTATACTCTTGTACTTCAGGGTGGTAGTGCCAATCCTTTTTAGTCCATGGACCATTGTTATTCTCCAAACATACTTTCTGGGTTGCTTTTCACACAATTAAACATCAACTAAGATTATTTAAACAAAATTATATTTCATATATGAACTATGAATCTCTTATCATGTTAATGAATCACAGAATTGAGGCTGTGTCATTGGTCTGGGAATGCTGAGACCAAGAATTCAGATTTCATCTTTTTCTTTAATTGCTAATAAAATTCTTAAGCTATTACAAGTCTTACTATTGTCAAAGTGTCCCAAATGCATGCGTTATTATGTGTTATCCAGTTGTCCTAAAATATAAACATAGGAGAACACTTGTATGATTTTGAGTTTAAGGTAGAAATTTCAGTGTGGGTGTATCCTGGTATTGGAAATTAAAATGAAGGCCAGTAGGGTGATAGAATCTGTTATCAAAATCTGTATGAGGGGAAAAAAGAGGTAGAAGTGAATAAAGAAGCTTAGCTTAATTTTATTTTCCTGTTTTTAAAATCAAAGGGACCATCCTGCTCAGAGCTAGAGTTGTGACAAGGGGCATGAAATATATGAAAGGGAGTGAAACTTGTTGCACTTAGGAGTGCATCTGGAGTCCTGAATAGCACTAATGATCAGTTGCAAAGTCTGGGTGTGGGTTCAATTTTTTTCTTTTTTTAATCCTGACATAGTTAGGTCCAGTGTTTCGTTTGAGTTTGCTATTTGAAATTTGACGTTTAAAAAGAAATAAAGACCTAACAAGGAGAGACAAAGCAAAGCTGCTTCAGGAAACGTGGATTACAAAAGAGTGAGTCTCAAGTGTGACAGGATCAGATCTGCTGCCAGAAGTGCAGAAAATGCAGAATGAACAGGGTGTACCTGTAGTAAGGCTGAAAATGCTCTGAAAAAAAAAAAGTGTGGACATGAAAATAAGTTTGGCAGCCTTCAACTAAAATTCACTGTTTTCAAGCACATGATGTTCTTTCTACCTTTTAGAAGTAAGTGTATAACCTAGGTCAAATTTATAAAGTCCCTGAAGTATCTTTATGTCCTCTGTTGGTTCCTCAGGCACGTATCAGGGTCTTTCTCTGTGAACAAAACTAAATCGCAGTATAAATAGTCTCATGTACATATTACAGAATATTTTTATCTCATGAAGTAAGTATCTTTCATAGATGATGATTTGTTTATTTGGCTAGTCTCTCATTAGAGAAACAGTCTTATGACTCTTCCATTTGTTCCTCAATTATGTCCCCACACAAATGCATTCAATAGATCTTTAAATTGCTTCAGTTCTTTTTCTGATAATCTGTGGATTATTTATGACTGTGTGACTATTTGTTTGCTGAAGACTGTTTAACTAGTAGGGGATAACAAAAGATAACACCCTAAAAAATCTTCTTAGAAAGCAATACAAGTTATTTTGGTAGCACTATCCTACAGGATCATCACGGTGCTTTAACCATCAGGCTTTGAGATTTGTTAGAGCCATATGTCCATATCTCAGCAGGACTGACTCATCTTTTCTTCCCTAGGAATTAAAAACCAACATGCTACTGATTCTACTGGATGAGGATTTTGGATTTTGGCACCTTAAACTTGTGCCACTGAATTTCTGAAAATTCAGTAATACGTTGTTGAAGGGTTGCTTGGATTATTTCTCTCTTACTTGATACTGTAATATAATAATACCAGCATGATTTCAAAACAGAAAATCCATACTGACAGCTTGTACAGGGCTTTTATCCTCTCGAGTTTCAGGTTTTCATTTTCAAGAAACAAAAGGCAGTCACTAGCTACTATGTGTTGAAAACCTCATTGATGAAAGAATTACGAAAGAAACGGTACTGCAGAAGCTCACAGTTTAAATGAAGGAAGCACACATCTCAAAGGCATTCTTCTAGGATAACTCAGATCCATCACTGATTACTTATATGTTGAGACTGCTAAATTTGGATTGCACAGGAAAGCACTGGACACAGACCTTGAGTAGCTTTAATCGTGACAGCTACGGAAACAACAGCAGCACTACTTCTTTATGATGCTACAGCCACCATCCTAATTTGCCTTTATAAGAAGCAGAGTCCATTATTAGGTTACAATGATATACTGACATGTAACCTTATGACCTGAATTTCTTATTGCTATCAGACATTTTTTGTTGATTCGGTTTTCTAAAAATAGGCATCTGCTGACATTTAAGAGACTTTAAGGTAACTGAGATATTTGTATAGGCCTGGTATATATGATAATGGACCTCTGTCCTTCTGGAGCAACAGCTTAAGGCCAATTAGGGTATGCCATAGTCTCTTTCATGGTACATAATATGGGTGAACAATTGAATTACACTTTTTGAGTGTGATTTAGTTGGAGAATCATCATGGCTAGGCTTTGCGTACGAAGATTTGGGAAGGGCTCTACCCATGTTTGTTGCAAGCACGTTGGTGGCTAAAAAGGTCAATACGAGATAGACATGTCCGGTTGCAAAAGGCACAACAGAAAGACTCCTTAGATGGTATATTCTGCAAGACACGATTCTTTCTGTGTTGTCTTTTCTCCTCAAGGGTGATCCTGCGTGCGTTCTCAAAAGCATCAGCAGCGTTATAGATGGTGTGTCTCCAGGCCTCCCGATTGGAGGCCAGAGTAGACCAGTTATAGTGGTCAATATGGCCAAGGCTGAGATGTTGTTTCAGGGAGTCCTTGTATCTTTTCTTCGGGGCTCCTCTCATGCGGCAGCCGGTGGCAAGTTCACCATAAAGCAAGATCTTAGGGAGGCGGTGGTCCTTCATCCTGGAGACGTGCCCTGCCCATCGCAGTTGTGTTCTCAGCAACATGGCCTCAATACTTGTGACTGCTGCTTGTTCTAGAACAGATGTATTGGTCACATAATCTGACCAGTGGATGTTTAGGATTGTACGGAGGCAGCGTTGATGGAAGCGTTCTAGGAGACGCAGGTCGTGGCGGTAGATGACCCATGATTCGGAACCATACAAGAGAGTAGACAGCACTATGGCTCTGTAAACACTGATCTCTGTACTTCTCTTCAGGTGTTTATTTCACCAAACTCTTTTATGAAGCTTTCCGAAGGCACTATATGCCTTTGCTAACCTGTTGTCCATCTCTCCGTCAATCTTACCATCTGAGGAGATGAGGCTGCCTAGGTAATTAAACTGCTGGACTGACTTGAGTTCTGATTGGCCAATGGTGATGTGGGGATGATGGAAGACTTCCTGAGGTGCAGGTTGATGGAGAACTTCTGTCTTTGACTGACTTCCAGCCCAAAGAGCTCAGCGGCGTCTGCAAAGCAGGATGTTAAACGCTGCAGGGCTGCTTCTGTGTGAGCAACAAGGGCGGCGTCATCAGCGTAAAGCAGCTCCCGGACAAGATGGTTTAAGGTCTTGGTGTTTAAGTTGAGAATAAAACAGCTAAATATAGGTAGGTGTCTGAAATTCTAAGGTATTCTAAGTTTCTAAGGACCTGTTATGGTTAGGGGAAATACAGTCAAGTATGGTTCAGGAAGCCTGGAGAATTCTCAGCAAATGTCTGGTTTAGGGTCAGCAAAATCACTCTCTGGGCTACACTGACCAATTTGACTACATTTGTATTGATGCTAATGGGATGTATTCCAAGTTATAGCGAAGGAAAGAAATGAGACAAAGGTTGTTTCTGCCTGTATTTTACTCTTCAGCTAAAATGACTTTGGGTTAATCCTCTTGTTAGGAGGATTTAAGGCAGGTGTACACCACTTCTTCCTGTTGGTTTAATTCTCAGTTAGTACTTGCTTTGATGTTACGTGAAGTTACACTGTAATGGTTAGTGCAGCTCTGCTGAAAGTTATAAAATGCTAATCTGAGCTTTGCATTGTTAGCAGTGATTTCATTTGTATTCCCCAGCTCTGACTGCAGGAAAATGAGTTCATGTTCACCTGCTATACACTGTGCAGGTAAGTTTTTGCTTAGGTAGAGCTTAATTGTGGACAAAATTGATTGTGGGTCCTTAGGTTTCCTTTACTGTCTCTTTGTTAAGTCTGATCTGTGAATGCATGTAGCCACATTTCAGTGATGCAGTATGGCAACATTGTGAAGTACTGTGACATGTTAGAAGCCATACCATATCAGCAGATGGTATCATTATGTAGCTATAGAGTTTTATTATATTTCAAATTACAACTCTATTTTTACACTATTATCTGAATAGAAGCTGAACATTCTTATGTAATTCAGGTGTTGTATCAGACTCCTTATCATCTAAGGTACCCTAAATTATATACTATATAGCAAACTCCAAGCCAACTTTGTGCAGCCTGGCAGTGACCTGGAGCCCCATGTACCCAACCAGCCTCCTAGTGATGATGTCATGAGCAGCATAATGGGTCTGATGTTTCTTTAACCTAATTCCTTTTGCTTAACTGATCCCTCTTTGACTTACAGTTGATTTCTAGTAATTGTCATACATGCAGACTCAACAGGTAAATAATTTCTGACTGTGGCAACTTTACTGGTGAAACTTATACACAAAGTGTAAAAGAAAAATGTGTATGCTATAAGGCATTCAGAATAAGAGAAAATAAAAGTAGCTATGCTGAACAAGGGTATTCAAACAGCAACCTCCTCTTCCTTGTAAAATATCGTTTTTGCACAGAGTAATTTTGTAGTAGCTGTCTTATATGTATGCTTTACCCCATTCCAGAATAGGTTTTTAGAGTATTGGAAAGCTTTCATTTACTTTATCTGAGTGTTAATGTGTATGGGTGTTATAGGCTATAACTCCAATTTTTCCTTCCCCTACCTCCATTGTAAGAAAAACTGAGTTTGAAGGGGGAAGGGAGTCAATTAGCTTTACAAAATATCTGTCCGGCAAAGCCGAATTCCTAGCTAATGGCCCAACGAAGGCTGGAGTGGGAGAGGGGAGGAGTTTTGCGGGGGGGTTGCTAGCTCTCCTTAGAGGGGGAGGGCAGTTTTTGCTGGGTTCTCTCTCTGGGATGGAGATGGGGGTCTGCATGGGTGCATTTGGAGAAAAGGCCTGGGGGCCTGTCTTTCTGGCTTCTTGTCCTGGTCAGCCCTGACTGCTGGCCTCAACTTGCCTGCGAGCTGTCTTTTGTCTCCAGCCTGGACCTGCTGCGTTTTCATCGGAGGGTTTTTGTGGTCACTGGGAGGAGAAAAAAAGAGGAGCCTTGGGGCACCGTCATCTGGGGACAGCGATGTGTTCTGTGGAGGTGAACTGTTTTCCTTTCCCCTTTCTTCCATGGGGGAGGGATCCCCATTTTCTTTTTGGCTTCTCCCGCGACCCAAGACCGCCCCCCAGACCCCCCTCCCCGTGCGGTGACCGCCAGAGCCCGACAGCGCCCCCTGCCGGCCACGACAGAGAACTGCAGGCCCTGCACCTTCAGTGATCAAACAGCGCCCCCTGCAGGCCACGATTAGGGCTGCGCTAAAGGACAGAGAAGTGTTCAGACTTTTTTTTTCTTTTGTTGGAAGGGGACTTTTGGGTACCGGACTATTGTCTAGGTCTTTTTTTTTGTGTTCTATTACTGTTCTTGCCAACGTACAAGTATCTTTTAATAAACGGTTATTTTTTCTTCTTCTTTTCCACACTTCCTCGATTAAAGCCCCTTAATTTTGAATTTACAATTGCTGAGAGAGAAGAGTTTGGTCTATCTCATAACTCATCCTCTTTAGTAAACATTCCAGTCTCTTCAAACTGAGACAATGGGAACTTAAGATGACTAAATAGATTAAAACCTCAGGTTATGCAAATAGTAGAGCTCCACTGAACTAAAAAATACCCTGGCCTCTATCAGGAACAGTGTGACCAGTAAGAGCAGGGAAGTGATTTTTCCCCTGGACTCAGCACTGGTGAGGCCACACCTGGAGTACTGTGTCCAGTTCTGGGCCCCTCAGTTCAGGAAGGATATTGAGGTGCTGGAGCAGGTCCAGAGAAGAGCAACTAGGCTGGTGAAGGGACTCGAGCACAAGTCCTATGAGGAGAGGCTGATGGAGCTGGGGCTGTTCAGCCTGGAGAAGAGGAGGTTCAGGAGAGACCTCATCACTCTCTACAACTATCTGAAAGGAGGTTGTAGCCAGGTGGGGGTTGGTATCTTCTCCTGGGCAACCAGCAGTAGGACAAGAGGGCACGGTCTCAAATTGTGCCAGGGGAGGTTTAGGTTTGATATCGGGAGGAAATTTTTTACGGAGAGAGTAATCAGGCATTGGAATGGGCTGCTCAGGGAGGTGGTGGATTCACCATCTCTGGAGGTTTTTAAGATGAGACTGAATGTGGCACTTAGTGCCATGGTCTAGTAACCACAGCAGTGTTGGATCAAGGGTTGGACTTGGTGATCTTGGAGGTCTTTTCCAACCTGGTTGATACTATGATTCTATGATGTGCTTCTTACAAGATTTCTGACCATTATCACATGATGAAAGATCCACTTTTATTGCTGTTGCACAGAAAAGTTGAGAAATTATCACCTAACTGAAATGCAACATCATTAATGAGATTTACTTGAATTCAAACTGGTTTTCAGTACATCCTAATCATTGGTCAGATTGGGGAAGACACCACTAGACTGATGCAGAAATTCTTACTTCTTGTTTTTACAGACGATCATCAGTATGAACTCCTTAGGTATGGTCAGTAATGTGCAGATACATCTGTAAGGATGCCACAAGATATCTTTGGAGGGGAACAATTAGTGCTTACATAATTGTTATTTTGGGATTACAGATTATATTGTGTGTGTTTTTCTGGCTTTACCCATATGTGACCTTGGCTAGTAACCAAACAGAGTCCTGCAGGAGATATTGTACAGCCCCAGCTGAGCATCTCACAATTCCAGTCTACACCATAGTCAGTGGTGCTTCTAAGTTCCCCTTTGCATGACTGAGGTGAATCAAGAAATTCCTCCAGTCTGCTGTTAGGCTGTACTCCTGGCAGACAGCCAGCATCAATCAGATTTCAAATGTAGATTAGATAACTTCCTGAAGGCCAGTGTGAATCTTTGTTGTGTTGTCTCCTCCACTCGGCTAGTTTTACCACTAGGTTTCCTTCACTAAGAATGTTCTTCTCTTTGTACACAGGCTTTCTTACACTAAATTGCAGGACTTAGGTTTCCTTCACTAGTTGGTCTGCCCATGAGACCATTGACTGAATTTCTGAATCCTTGAGATAGGATATTTGGAAGATTCCAGCAAAAACTCTGACCCTACATCATCCTGTGAGTACTTGGAAGCCGAACACATTGAAATCCCGTGGTGAGAGATTCAGACTCTTCCTAAATGTTATTGGAACTCTGGGACACTTCCTGGTGAGGAAAAGTAATCAACTTGTTTCATCCAGAGCATGTCATGGTGCTATAAAAAATTTTGTTTTATTCTTTAAGAAGAAGGTTGTGGATAAGCAGCAGCATCACTGTTCAACATGCCTGTTGTTCATTGAGGGGTGAAATCTGCAGAAAACCAGAGACCAACTGTTATTCCTTGGTGCTTGTACTATACTGACAAGAAAGCAGTTATTCTGTATATTACCCAAGGAAACATATATATGTTCATTTCTTCTTACAGGAACTCTTTTCATAAAGTCATCTTTATAGCCCAAGATCCTGGGTCAAAAGCATTTGCTTCCTGTTTGGCTCTTGACAGAGCAGAGACCTGCACAAACTGGAACTCCCAATTTTATCAAGAGCAAGAAATACCAATCTATTGCTAGGGAAACAGGTTTTAGCAGTGATCTATTGGTTTTAGTCTTATTTCAGAAAGAGAAAGGTGAGAATTTTTCATGGTTTTCTCTGTATTCAGTGTCTCTATAAATAGCTCCATAAAGCTGATGATAGCACTGCAGCCAGTGAGTGTGTTGGAACAAACATAGTCACCAGTCTCGAAGCAGGAGGATTCCATATTTGGGACTTGCCCCTGTCAATCACTTCTATTCTCCCCTCAACTCCTCCTGTTTCTCACTGTAATACTCTTCTATTCTATTTTTCATTTTCCCATACCTGAAGTTCATTGATGAGTCCTGTCACACATGGATATAGGCTCAAGTATCAGAGGCAACAGGAAGGGTAGTGCCAAGAAGAGGAGCTGAACAGGGAGTTATGGGTATGCTACCTCCCACGCTGCCAGCACAGTTGGAGAGAAGTGAGGGACAAGAGCAGATGGATGGATTTGGAGGAGGGCAAGGTGGAAGAGAGGTCAGGAGAGAGAGAAGGCAAAGCAAGGGAAACAAAATTCGAACTGCCCTCCAGCAGAGTGTACAATTCTCACTCCAGCACAAGACAAACCTCCCTCAAGTATTCGTCTGGACTTGGCAGCTCTGTAAGTAGTGCTACAAATGGTGTCAGTGGCAGTGCATCTTCATGCTAATGCCAGTAAGTGTTAGCTAGGAACTCCCCTGAGGACTGCTGTCCTGAAGCCAAACTAGAAAAAAGCCTGATGCTTTCAGCTATTCCTGGAGTTCATGTCCTGCCTTAGCACATCCATTCTTTTGACCAGTGAGCTGTCACATATGCATTAGAAAAGTGCAGTGCCTGGGAGAGGGAGGAGGGAGGGGAAAGTATCCCAGCATCCCATGGCCGTGACTTTTGCAGAGATTTTTTTAGTGTCAGTGGGTAAGTTCTGGCGGATACCTGCTCCAGCTGGCCTTGGGCTTCCTGTTGTTTCCCTGCCATTTGTATAGCCTCAGTAACAGGAGCTCTAAGGCTGTGTTTGCAAAAGAGTAACTCTTGGGCAGTCCATTTTAGGTTCATGGGCACACTCAGACTGCAGAGCTGACAGCAGAGAGGCTGGGTCAGAATCTGGAAGTTCTTGTAAATAATCATCAAGAGCAGCTTACATATGGTTATCATATTTTTCCTTTAAAACCAAGAAAAGAAAAGAGTCTGATTTATGGCTGTCTATTAGTCTTGTAACAGATGGACTGACATTTTGAAATGTATAGTGGAAAAGAGCATGTCCTCTAAAAGAACTTGAAAATCTGCTAATACATTGATGACAAATCATTGTACCTGCTTGATGCATGTATGACAAAGACCTTGTTTAATCAGGTTTTGAAATTGCTCTTGAATTTATTAATTTCCTAAGATCTCTTGGCAGTGTTTACATGAGAGAAACTGTGAACACATACAGTATTGTTAGGATCCTCAGTGTTACAGGCGTTTATCTGTTATTTGTGAAATGCTTTGAGATAATCATGAAAGATTATTACAGACTTGGCACAACTGATGCAAAAAGGAATATTGAGGTGTGATTGACTATCTTACACAGAAGGGGAGGGAAAGGATTTCAAGAGCATTTTCCTGCTGGGAATTGGAACTAGTGAATGAATGATTTTGAATATTTTTTTTTATAAACCCTTAGTATTCCACTGTTTTTTTTACACATCCTGGATGCTGAATACAACATAGACTGTCTTTCTCTGTTACCTTCACTGGTAGTTTTTCTTCCCAAGTTCATAGGGGCATGCAGAACATATGGAAAACACTGACAAATAATTTCTGGCAGATGATTTTATGCCCTCTTCTTAGATACTTCCAGTAGTGGACATTTCAATATATTGATGGCTGTTCCCACGCCTAGATATCCTTGTAGCTAGACTTTTTCCTAATATATAATCCCCTTCTTCCTTGCTACAAATTAATCAGTTATTCTTGCCCTGTTCTTGAGGAATCTAGGGAAGAATTCATCACTGTCTTTAGTTACTCAGTGTCTTATTTTCATTTGTGAGACTGCACTTCATCTAAACAGCACGTTCATTTATATTAAGAATACTTTGGGAAACTGCAATGAAAATTGATGTGAGATGTTGAAAAGACAACTATGTTGACAATCATTTTGTACCATGGACAAATGACATTTGAATATGTGATGAAGTTTGATTTACTGTAGTTCAAACCAGGATAAGAGATCAGTCAAAACTGATTGAAGGAAGACTGATATTTCCTGTATTCTTTAAATACAGATCCACTGTCTACCTGCAGTAGTTTTCTAACTCATTCTCTACTTCTATATTCCTGTGCATTTGATCCTCAGTTACAATGAAACATGTCAATATTTAGTCACCGTTCAATATTTTGGTGATAAGTGAGGCAGGGAAAGATATTGACTAGAGCAGCCTTTGTCATGCAATTCAGAGTTTGCTTCCTTTTAGTCTAAGGAAAGAAAAACATGTTTTCATTGTCACTGGCTGACTATATGCAGTTGTAGGAAAGGTTGTGCAGAAGCCAAGGATGGACATAAAATTAATGAAATAAAGTATAGATGTCCAAAATAGGAGTGGCTCTTTTTGAATAGGTCTTAAAGCACACAAGTCTGGGAGCAGGAGACAGATTTCTAGTCCAGCCTCGTCATTTGTTGCATGATTTTGGTTAAGCAATTTCTTTTTTTGTCTAGACTATACCTACATGGTTGTATTAGGCAAAGTTGAACACTGCTGTCTGAGCTAGGCTAGCCCAAGGAAATTGTGAACGTCTACCTATCTGGTACAGCACTGTTTTGAGCCAAATACATCCTGCTAAGTGACTAGGCCTATAAACAGAAGCTCAGCACTATGTTAGCAAAGCTACTCAGCTTTTCTTGTCTTGAACCCGGTTTCTTTGCAAATCTTAATGAAAGTTGTATCTATCTACAAGAAGGAGACCAAAAATATTTTTAAATTGTTGTCCAGCATCCAATTTTTCCAGAATTATTTAAAAGACAGTGATATATGGCAATTATTGCTATTTGCAGTATATTCAGAGGAGTGATACTCCTTCTCTAAACATTGCTAATGCTAGGACCCTTGTCCAGAAGAGTTTATTCCCTATGAAGTAAATAATTATATTACGTGACTATTAAAAAGACATATACAAAAACTGATTTAGGATTGAATTCGTTGGTGTAGTGAGATTTTCTGAGGTTTATGTGTTTGAGAGCACTGAGATTTTAGCCCTGCAGACTTTTTATTTTCCTAGGCAGCCACTGTCAGTTTTTCCGTTCCCTGCTTTGAAAGCTCCTGTGAGATGGATGCTTGAACTGCCATTCTTGTGTGCTTTAAAGGATGTACAATTAGAAATGGCAGTCTTTCAGAAATACAGTAAGTATCAAAATGGTATTGAGATCCTCCTCTCTTTCTCACTATACTTTCTTGACTAAAATTAAATTAGCTGGTACATGCTGTTTTTCTATCTCTTTAGGGAGACTAGGTTCAGAACTCCTAAAGTGAAATTATAGAATAGCAGAGAGTCTTTCAAAAGCCTCACAAAGCAAAGGGACATGGCATAGCTCAGGGGAATGGTAATTGCATAGAGTTTTTAATCTTCTACACATTTTTTAAACTGATTACAGCTAGATTAATAAGTAATCCAACCAGTCAGGTTTACCCAGCACCCAATTTCAAGCCATTTAGCATCTACAAGAAGATCGTGACTTTCTTATACTTTTTAAAAATTGTCAGAGACATCATATTGTATTACTTCTTTCCCTTCATTGGTTAAGTGTATATGCACTTCCTGCCAGCATGAAATATTTAATCAATTTGACATTTAGCTTTATTCCAAGGTGTGTGCTGCTGACATCCATTTTCTTCAATATGTGTAGAAAGTGCATGAAATAAAATGCTTCTGTGTGAGAAGAGAAAATTAGAATGAAAGGTGATAAAAAGTGAAAAAAATCAAATCCACTCAACAAGACAAATGAATGTTTTTGTTCCCAATTGACCCAACTCCAGTAGAAAGTGACAAAAAGCATTATTGTTGGAAGGATGTTTGCTCTCTCTGTAGCTAACTCATGTTCATCATTGTAATTTAAGTCCTGATCTATACATTGATATTCTTAGGGCGTGATTGTAATGGACTGATGACTTTTTCACCAAAATCCATATGCAGGTAGCTGGGGAGACTCAGAGAAAAAACAGTGCTGAACAATGTAGTCTGAATTGTGTCCTTATGTTTATTGCAAACTGTCTGTGGTGGGTTGACCTAAGCTGGCTACCAGATACCCAACCAGGTCCTCTCTCACTCCTCCTCCTCAACAGGAGAGGGGGAGAAAATAGCACTGGAAAAGTTTGTGCATTGAGATAAAGCCAGGGAGATGAGTTAGAAATTGCCATCACAGGCAAATGAGACTTGACTTGAGGAAAATTTATTTAATTTATTGTCAATTAAAATAGATTTGAGTGATGAGAAACAAAGGTGGAAGTTAAAATATCTTTCCCCTCCTTTGGTTTTCCAAGCCCAACTTCACTGCTTCATTCCTGACTCTTCTTCCTCCTCCCGACGCCACATGGTGCAAGGGGGATGGGGAATAGGGGTTTATGGTGGGCCTAGCTGCTCTAGACTGTACCTTTCTCCTTATACTTTTTCCTTGTTCCGACGTGGGTCCGTACTATGGGCTGCAGTCCTTTAAGATAAACCTGCTCCAGCATGGTCTCTCCACAGGTAGCAGTACTTCAGGAAATATCAACCTGCCCTGGACTGGGGCCCTCCAGTGTGGATATCTGCTCTGGTGTGGTCCTCTCCATGAGATCCAGGGAAATAGCTACTCCACCATGGTCTCTTCTATAACTCCCATTGGCTGGATGAGAATATCTCCTAGCTCCTGGACCATTTCTTTCTCCTTCACTGATCTTGATGTCTTCAGGATTGTTTCTCATACTTTTTTCCTCATTCCTTACTGTCTGCATATTATTTTTCTCTTTCTAAAGTATGCTTTCACAGAGACGCTGTCAGCTTCACTGATGGGCTCAGCTGTGTCCTGTTGGGACCTCAGCTGGGTCTGTTGAAGTCAGCAGGAACTGGCTGTGTCCAGAATGGGGCAGCCCCAGGCCTTCCACAGGGATCACTACTGTAGCCACCCTGCTACCCTCCCCTTGCCACCTAAATGAAATACACTGTCACAGAGACCAGATAGCCAGGTACTTGTTTCTGTCAGGCACTTGCTGTGCAGCTAAATGGGAGCAGCAATATTCTGTTAGCATGGACTCTAGAGACTGGAGAAGATTCCCAAAAGATTTGTTCTTTGGAAAAAAGAGGTATCAGATAGGAGTGATAGTGTCCTTCAGTGGAAGAGAAAATTCATTCTTCTTACTTACTGCATAGCTAATGTTCTTGTCTGCCACTAAAGAAGCTCTCTGGGAAGAAAGAAGAGGCTTGAGTTTCCCTTAGTTCTGCTGATCTACAGGGCCACCAGCATCACTACTGTGTGGAGACTGCCATAGTTGGGAAGATCTTTTTCCATAGATGCCTTAACTCAGACCACACTGATTTCTTAATTTCTACCATGTTCCAATTTAGACTGTTTAAGATTTTTTTATTTTTACCTAAACTGTAGTTTTCTAATGAAGAAGAATGAAAGCCACATTATAAAACAGTGGTGTTTTGTTTTCTCATTACAACTGTGTTCCAGATTAATTAAGTAGGTGGGGTATTCCAAGAAATATTAATTAGTATGTTTCAATTATAACTGTTGCAGCAGAATTATGTAGATTTTTGTGGAAACTTACTGAGAATCATCATTTCGAGCACTAGATGGGAATATATGACAAATGGTACAGAAATTGCAGAACCCTTTTGGTATGACATATTTCCCAAATCTGCTGCCAGGGATGGCAAAGCAATGGTCAGATATAACTCCCTCTTGATACATGCTGACATTTCTCTGCCAACCAACAGAGAGAACTCAATATATGAACCTTTACTCTTATTTCACCAGCATTACCCTACAATAGGAAGCAAACAGAGATTTTATTCATTATGCAGTTTTGTAACCTGACATACTGCTCCCTTATCCCTGTCCCACTCAGGGAAAGGAGCAATTGGGACGAATCAGTGCTACATTTGTTCCAACAGCACGTTCAATCTATTTTGTTTATTGTGTATTGCCCTTTGTGCCTTTACCTGTCTGTCTTTCATACTCCATCAAATGCTTTCCTGCTGATGACTGCATTTACAGCAGAGGGCTGAGATGTTGCTGAAGTCAGCAGCGCTAATGCTGCATTAGAGAATCCACTTCAGGGAAAATAGTGTTAGATTTAACCCATGGGGTGCCAGTGCATTGAAAAGCTCTATGCTCAGAGGCACTCTGTGTTTCCCAAACAAACAATATGTCGAGCTTTGCTTTCACAAACAGTAAATGCAATAGTAATTCAGTGGCAGTTTGCAGCAAAATGCTGTACAAACAGTAGGGCGAAATTCCCCTTGTATGGCAAGCTCACGATGACTTTCTCTGCTCAGTTTGTGTGCACTGGGGCTATGCAAAGGGACTAGGGCCAAACTGGTGTAAAACATGTCAGCACTGATAGCAGTTTTTCTTGATTTGTGGCTGTATGGATCCTGCGATCCCCAGACAGCAATGCTTGTTATTCCTATGCCTCAAACCAGAACAACCGCCACAGGGATACCAGTGTTCTGCCCCATATGTAATTGTAGCCTGCAGGCAGGATTTTTCTCCCATTTCTTGATCACAGCTGTAATGTCACCTGTTAATTAGCCCACATCATGCAAAGATGCTGCACAAACACAAAGGCAGACACGATCGTTGTCTACTGGGATTTTTACTCTAAAAGCCAGACTTTCTAAACCAGCATCAGATTTTTGAATGCCCAGTTATAAAAATTCAACATTCATTGCTCTGGTTAAATGGATGCTCTCTACAAAACCCACAACAGACAGAGATGAAGAATGGGGATGGGGAGCAGGCTGGAATAACAAGCAAATCAAGTACTGGAAATGATTTGCTGTGTCCTCATAATGCAAAATTTTGATGGTTTAATGATTTTTTGGTTACACATGGACAGAAACTTCCATGTTTCATTGCTTCTGTTATGTGTATAGCAACCACCCGCTTCCTGTTGGACAGTCCAATTTCCTTCATCCGTAAACCTGCATGTATTTTCTCTTTGTGACATATTCCTGAGAAGTTTATACAGCTGATCCCTTTATACACTGATTGCCTCTGCTGTCCCTCTAACATTCCTCTTATCCTTGCTTTAAGTTCAGGCACAGCCCTGCTTTCTTAATCCAAGCAGCCAGTATCTGAAATCGCTTTGGGGAGTCTGTGGGAAGATTTTGAAATTGGAAGCAAATGCTAGATACCCACATCCTCCAGGAACTTCTGTTTGGAGATGAGCTAGAGCCTTGAAGTGAATGCAAGATTATATGTTATCCACTGATGGGCTGCTTATTTTCCTGCCTTTCCACACTGTTCAGTCAGGAAGCCTTTTGATCTTAACTTCAGTGTGTTAACTGAAGGGTGACTGGGGTGAGAAACAAAAGCCTAGAATACTCTGTCCAGTTAAACTGAAATAAATGAGGCTCCTGCTAGGACTCTAAACCAGTTATGGCCAGTGGAGTCCCTTCATCCCCCAGTCTTTTATGATCCGTTATAAAGAAGGTGGATCCACCTCCTTTTAGTGGTCAGTTCAGGGAAGGTTTAGTGAACTTTGCTAGCACCTTACAGACATTTCTGAGCCTTGGTGCTCCAGGGTTCTGTTCTGAAACATCATACATTTGACAAAATGTCATATTTCTAAATTAGTTCAGGAAGAAATTTTGGCTTATTAAGTAGTGCTATAGGAAGGATGTAAAAGTGTTGATAACCCAGTGTAGGATCTTGTGAAAGCTGTAGGGAGGATGATTAGCTCATGAATTTTCTCAGTGAAACTGGACTGTATGATAAGATTACTTTATAATTCTAACTAAATTTCTAGTTTTAATTCAAACATAAGACATGGGAAATTTTGGATACTCGACTATTTAAACGTTTCAAGAATGCATAATTTCCTTTCTTTTAAAAAAAACTCCCATTATATTATTAGGATTTTGGGGAAACATATTGTTACTTACCTTCAGATGCACATCAACGAGCCTTTTTACTTTAGCCAAAAGTACCTTGTTGTCTTCCTTGAATGGAGCCACTAAAATGGGGGATCAAATGTCCAGTTTCATTCTTGATCACCTCATGTTTCAAACTTAAAGCCAGCTACTGAGTCTATAAATGCATAAGTATATGTGGCCTCTGTCTAATTCTGTGCTGAATCCTATGAAAGCAACATTTTTATTAGATGTGTCAAGAACACTCTACTATACTCTCATTAAAATGTACATACATTCCTGGGTGCCCATGTAACACAGGGCTGTGGAAGAAAATGAATTACTAAATAATACACTGTTAAACCTGACTTACATTTTTTGCAGATAGAAATTGTGACAGCAGATAGAAATTGTGTCATCCAGAGGAGGAGATGTTTATTTTAAAAAATTGTGTTTGGTTTAAATCATTTGAGAAACTCTCCTCTAAAACCAGCTTTCTTTGGTATCTCTTGTGTTCTTGGCATATTTGGGTAAGATAGTTGCCAGGATATAGATCAGTGTGACAAAGCCATGTTTTAATGTTTTCGTAGTCAAAAGCCAGTTGGAATTTTGTCTCTGGGTTTTGGTTCTTATTTGAAGCTGTTCTGAGGTGTCTGTTCTTTGAACCTGTCTGGAGATTTTCTTTTTAAATTAGAACTACTTTCCAGTCTTAACAGGTTATGTAGCTCACCCTGCTCCTGTAAAGCAGGGCCAACTATACCTAGATATTTCTGGTAGAAATAGGTCTAACCTGTTCTTAGAAACATTGGTTTCCTGAAGAAAAGCATACCTGCAGTAGTAAAGGACAATGTTTGGCCTGAAGCAATGTCTTATGGTTCATTACTTCAATAGCTCCAGTATTTTACTACATAGTTTTGCTTTAGAGTAGAATATTTCAGTTGGAAGGAACCTACAACAGCCATCTAGTCCAACTGCAAACTGCTCCAGTTGGGTTAATCCTTGTAAAATCATGGAATGGTTTTAAGGTCCCTCCTATGATTTAATGTTCATCTAGTTCCAACCCCCCTGCCATTGGCAAGGACACCTTCCACTAGACCAGGTTGTTCAGAGCCCCATCCAAACTGACCTTGAACATTTCCAGAGATGGGGCATCCACCTCTTCTTTGGGTAGCCTGTTCCAGTGCCTCACCACCCTTACAGTAAAGGTTTTCTTCCTAATATATAATCTAAACCTACACTTAATTTGAAGCCATTCCCCCTTGTCCTATCATTACATGCCCCTGTAAAAAGTCACTCTATCTTTCTTGTAGGCTCCCTTCAGGTGCTGGAAGGCTGGAGTTAGGGCCCACTTCTCAAGCTTGTCCAGGTCCCTCTGACGGATCCTGTCCTTCAGGTGTGTCAACCACACCACTCAGCTTGGTGTCATCCGTAAATTTGCTGAGGGTGCACTTGATCCCTTTGTCTGTGTCATGAAATCAGATATGAATTAACACTGGTCCAGTATGGACCCCTGCAGGACACCACCTGTCACTGATACCCATTGAGGCTCTAAGCTGACCACTGCCCCCTGAATGTGACTGCCCAACCAGTTTCTTATCCATCTAACATGGAATCCATGTCTCTCCAGTCTAGAGAGAAGGATGTTGTGTGTCAAAGTGCAGATAAATAACATCTGTGGCCCTTCCCTTGGCCACTGATGTAGTCACTCCATCATAGAAGGTTACTAGGTTTGCCAAACAGGACTTTCCCTTGATGAACCTGTGCTGGCTGTCCCAAGTCACCTCCCTGTCCTCCATGTGCCACAGCATAGCTTCTAGGAGGATCTGTTCTGTGATCTTCCCAGGCACAGAGATGGGGCTGACAGGTCGGTGGTTCCCAGGGTCCTCCTTTCTACCCTTTTAAAGATGGGTTCAATGTTCCCCCTTTTCCAGTCACCTGGGACTTCACTTGACTGCCATGACTTTTCAAGTATCATGGAGAGTAGCTTGACAACTACGTCAGTCAATTCCCTCAGGACTCTGGGATTTATCTCACTGGGTCCCATAGACTTCTGTACATTCAGGAACCTGATCTTTAGCGCTTGCTAAAAAAAAAAAAGCACTTTGCTCTCCCAGTTGCCATTATGCTTAATTGAGAGGTGTGAGTAGAGAGATTGTCATTGAAGATGGAGGCAAAAAAGTCGTTGAGTACTTGAGCCTTGTCATGCATTGTTAACAGTTTACCACCATTGTTTATTGAGGGGCTACACCTTGTTTGACTTTCCTTTTCTTGTTAACATACCAGTAGAAACTCTTGCTATTATTTGCATGCCTTGTGAGGTTCAGTTCCACCATTGCCTTGGCCTTCCTCACCTCATCACTACACAACTGACCTTCATCTCTATACTTTTCCCAGCTAACCTGTCCTTGTCTCCACTGTCTGTGCATTTGCTTCTTTACCTTTAGTTTGACCAGCATTTCCTCACTCAGCTTCAGCTATGCCAGACTCTTGCCTTCCTTGCCCAACATCTTGCTCCTGGGGATTGCTGGGCTGCTGTGTGTGTCACCTTCCTAGCCAAACGCCCCATTATTCCTTTGAGATATTTCCCTGGTGTTTTCTTGTGGCTTCTGTTACCTCAGGACTGACTGGCTTATCTCCCTAAGGCTTCTAGTGTGCTCCAATGTGCCTAGCACAGTTTGGAGTGACTGGCAAAGTGCCCTCACCAGCACCCTGTCTCTCTGTCTAGTTGCATATCATCCCACAGCTTGCCAGAGTCGAGCCTGATATTGGCCTCCTCCCCCCCTACATCTAGTTTAAAGCTCTGCCTGTGAGCCTTGCTAGTTCCCGAGCAAAGACACTCCTCCCTCTCTTGCTGAGAAAAGTGAGTCCTGTCTGATGCCAACATGCCTGGTGCTGTGGAGGCCATTTCATTGTCAAAACCCCCAAAATTTTGGTTTTGGTGACACCAGCCATGGAGGCATAGACTCAGCCTGTCCGTTTCTTCCCATGTTGCTACCTTCAACTGTAACTACAGAGGAGGCTATAACTCATGCTCCAGATTCCCTGGCCAAACGTCTGAAGGCCCAGAAGTCCTTTTTGATTACCCTCGGACCATGTGTGGCGACTTCCTCGACCCCTACGTGGAAGATCAGGAACGGGCAGTAGTCTGAGGGCTGTACCAAGCTGAAAAGTGTCCTGGAGACGTCTGTAACCCAGGCCCCAGGAGACACCAGACACCCCTATGGTCTGGGCCTGGTCAACATATTGGGCCTTTTGTTCGTCTTACAAGGGAAACACCTACAACTATAACGAGTTAACCTTTGCCCCTGTCATCTTGACAGTGAGTGAAAGTCTTGCTTCCTTAATTCTCATCAATATTAGCAGAATTCTCAGGTATTTAAGCTCCTTACATATCAATAGGAGTTCTGGCTTTGCCGTTAGCCTGTATAAGTGCAGGTAGCGTGGTGATCTTGGATGTGAACAACTGTACAGATCCTAACATTGCAATTTCACTTCTAATATCAATGTCTTCAGTTGCTTTATTTTGAAGCTTATCCAAATAATCAGCGACTCACCTTTCTTTCCCCTCTGGCATCCTTTTACTGGGATAAGGCCTGTTTGGAAACACCGGTGTGTTAATTTGAGGGTTCCTGTTCCTTTGAGATTACCTGTCTGCTAATATAGTGCATGCATGTGAGTAGAGATTCATCATCACTTTCACTGAGGCAGATTAAGCCTTCTTTGATATGATTTAACAAACACATATGGATGAGACTCTGATTTGGGAAAAGGCTGTTCTGACACCAGCTTGTTTTGAAAAAACATGAACAAATAAAGTAGGAATTGTTCTGCATTTATTGTAAACATGTCTAAACCAGTTCTACAAATCCAAGAATTTATGTATGCCTTTATTTTTTAAACTATTTACATACCTCTGCACATTGTTGAATTGCCACTGTAGTCCATTCTTTGATTTTAGTAAAACTACTTGTTAAACTTCTGGAAGTCTATGTTTTACATTCAGACATAGACTCTTCCAGGACACTTTTGCTAGAAAAGTAAGCACTATTTTATCTCTTTGCAGCTGATGAAACCATGGTTTAAAGACAAATGGCAGCTCTTTTGTGAGAGCACAGTTTCACAGAGGCAGCGTTCCGATTAGAAATCAGGATTTCTGACTTTTTACCATGTGCTTAAGTCACTGACCCCACTGTCCTGTTGTAGAGAGTGGGAGAACTGCTAGATGGAGTATCTACACTGTTTTTTCAACACCTAACTGCTGCTTAAAATCTCTGAGTATTGACTGTAGTTGTGCATCAGCTTTGTAAGAAGACCATTTCTGTTAGCTTTGTAAGAAGACCATTTCAGAAAGCTTAACTCACTGCTTTAGTAGAGTCATCCTGCGTATTTGTTTATATAATATAAAATACTTCAGGATCAACAGTTCTACATTCACTTAGGGTAGCTATTACTAATAGAAAATGAAAGACAAACACAGTTCTTCAGAAAAGAGTTATATTTTATTTTAGAGATAAGCAAGCTGAGCACAGTAATCCACTGAGCTGTTTAAGTGAGAAAATATTTATAAGAACATTTTACATTCTCTAACCTGAACTGTCCATCTTGTTCTTAAATCAGTACAACACATATTCCTAAGAAGACAGAATCAAACAGGCCATGCTTTTACTGTAAAGCTTTTATGAACACTTTGCCAGATATATGATTTGAATAAGAAACAACATTTATACTAGCAGAGAGGAAAAGAAAACTCACAAAAGCTGTTTTCCTGCTACCAGCTCTTGAATTCCATCCTCTTGACTTACATTTGTGGGATATCAAAGGCAGGCATCTCTTTCCCCTGAAAGGCTCACCCAGCCTACACTGGACTATGCCAGTTATGGTAAGGTGGATAGCTATTTAAAAAAATCATAGCATGCTCTTTCTCTCACATGAATTCTGCACTCTTCTTGTCATGTGAGCCTTGAATCTTGAGTCTATTTTGCTGAGTAATCTCAAGTGTGCAAAATCAGCCCTCAGGCTTGAAGATTTTGTGTTGATTCACAATAGACACAGTAGTTACTGGCTCTAACTAATGCAAATTGTTTGAATTCCATGGAATCCATGGAAGCTATGTTATACAGTTACATCAGCTGAGCCACTTTGGTGAGTTCTCAGATTTATTTAGTTCAGTAAGGAGATGCTGTAACTTAGATTTAAGATGTTTGCCTGCAGGGGAAGAGAGGTTCTGACTGCTTCACACACCCTCACTACTTTATGTTTCTTCTGAATACTGTCCTGGTATATCCTGCTGAAACTCACTATATCTATTACAATAATACTTTAAGGAGATTTAGAGAATAAATATATTGATATCTTACAAAAAATGTGACTTCTTTCTAGCATGGTCACTCTTCTCCCTGTTGTCACTCCAAGTTATTAAAACTTACATGAAATGTATCTGGAGGTAAGGAAAAATACCCTTTTAAGTTTGATATTACTCCATCCTGGTTGATAAGTGTTGGGAACCATAATGACTTTTGATGGGTAAACTGAGCAGCTGTGCCACGGAGTGTTGGTAAATTGAGATACACAAAAAAGAAATCAACCACAGAAGGTTTTCCTCTGATCCTGGATTCTTTCTATTTGGTATCTGGAGCCTTCAAGTCACATATGAAATGAAATATTAATAGTAAAGCAATTATAGATTTATGTGTTTTGTTGGTTATCAAGTAAACTGGAAGCTCTGTACCCCATGCAATGCTTCAGAGATGTATTGCTTCTAGGAAAACATGCCTATATTAAACAGCTGTGTTCTTAAATTTCTCAGTATTGTAAAATGGTTTCTATTGGGAAAGAGTTGTAGCTCACTTCAGACTCAAGGTGTAATCACGTTTTATGTTCAAATTATATAGAATTGGTGTATGATGCCACTGTAATGGGATGTTGTATATTTTTCTGCTTTAATTTCTAAGCAAAACAGCAAGACACATTGTGAATAAGTTCAGCAAATGCACCTAAAGTCACTGTATTTTAACTGTAATCTGATTTAGGTCTAATATGCAATAAATTAATCTAGTTTCAAAGAAATTACAGGCCAGTGACAGCTGCACCATGGTAAGATTACACAGGACTTAGTTTTAAAATGAATCCGGCATCTTCAAAGCCTACATGTGGTGCCATTAAACTGGTGGATGCTGAGGAACCTGGCCTCATCCTACCATTGCTAACACTAGCAATAGAGAGTGGGGAGGTGTGATGCTGAGACACCTGAATTGTTTGGGGGTGACCCAGCTTTGATTTGGATGCCTTGGTAGCTTGACACAGCGGTCAGGCTATTAAGTCTGATTGGAGGTCAGGGCTTATTAGCTCTGATGTACTGCTGAAGTCATCTGGGCTGTACAGCGTCTCAGTCACAAGCTGAGAGGCCCATATTTGTGCTTGGCATGTAACTTTGACCTCATATGTCTAGTACGCTTTGGCTAACACATGATTTATGCTAAAATTTTTGAGGCTTTCAGGCTTTAAGAACATTTTTAGAAGTGATGGTTTTCTGAATCTGTGTAAATAATAAGAGCCTATTTATGTTAGCAAGCCAAACAGCATAGTGGTCTGTAAAGCATTTTCTGTTTCTGTCATTAACAGTTCAATTTTTTAGCACTATTAGTAATATGATTTAAGGACATAAATCACTGCCAGGTTCCCTCACCAAATACCACCATGTGTAATATGTATCCTAACTAGTCAAAATTTTCATGTTCTTTTCTAATAAATGGTTTTGGGCATATTTCTGAAATTTTTGCACATATAACTGGACTGTCCAGCTCTAGAGGTAATGGGTGAAGCAACCCCTTGAGGTAGCTGGTGTATGGATGAATAAAGCAGACATTGAACCTTCCAGATGAGAAGAATCTGTGAATTATATATATGTGAAGACCATGGTTATGTGAGAGTCTTGAAAATGGTGTTGAGGAAAACTGTATGTGAAGATCAAGGTCATACCCTAAGGAATTTGATTTTGAGTAAGATTTTTTGCTTTGTGTTTCAGTGGCTGTTCCCTCAGTGGTGCCAGCTTGTGAGCCCGAGCCCAAAACTAACGGGCATCATCCGTCTTCACAATTCACTGTTTCCTCACGAGCCACTATTTTTGCTGCCATGGAAGCCCCTTCTCAAGGCCTGCAGACAGTCATGAGTTGGAAAACAGTGATGGTCGTCTTTGTCGTGGTGTTAGTTTACCTGGTGACGGGAGGACTCGTCTTCCATTCCCTGGAGCAGCCCTTCGAAAGTCTGCAGAAGAACACAATTGCGCTAGAGAAGGCTGACTTTCTTCGGGAGCACACGTGTGTAAATGAGCTGGAGACACTGATTCAGGTAGGCCATGTGAAGAAGACAGTATATCTTGGAAGTTAGGATAAACAGCTTGGTGGTTCATTGGTCAACTGAGTGGGTAGGCAACAAAATTGTTCACAGAGCCCTTGGAATGGGCAGACTCTTTCCCAGTCATTTTAAAGTCAAGAAACAGAAATTATGTCTCCAAAACATTGTAAATATAGAATCATAGAATGAGCTGAATTGGAAGGGAGCCATCAGGATCATGGAGTCCAACTCCTGGCCCTATGCAGAACATCCTGAGAATAACACCATGTGCTTGAAAACCTTGTCCAAACACTTCTCAAACTTTGTCAGGCTTGATGCTGTGATCGCTTCCCTGGGGAGCCTGTTCCAGTGCTCAGCCACCCTCTGGGTGAAAAACATTTTCCTGATACCCAACCTCAACCTCTCCCAACTCAGCTTTATGCCATTTGCTTGAGTCCTGTCACTGTTCATATAAGTGGAGAGATCGGTGCTTATATTCACTAGAATAAAGAAAGATGTGTGCAAAGAAAAGCAGAACTTAGTATCTGGAAGAAATTTTTGTGAGAGATGACAAATTTGCAAGACATTTACCTATTATCTCTGTAAATTTTCAAAAAGCGTTAAGTTATTAATTCTTCCTCCAAATTAAACATGGCGACTGGAAGAGCAAACAGAAAATGATAGGTGGGATTTTTGAAATAAGTATTCAGCTAAGAATTCTGAACTTACTGGTATATTAACTTACAAGTTTACTATTGTAACTTTTAAATAAATGAAGGATGATGAAGTATACCATTAAAAATAGAAAATACTTGTAATTTAAAAGCTATGAAATCTTTAAGGAAATATTAAGTATGCAAGGATAAGCGGAAAATCTAGTAACATGCACAAAAAGTCTTTCAAAGATAGATTTATCTTTCATTGATTAAAACCTTAGACAAGGAAAATATTAGGGATCTTACGAGACTTCTGAAGAGTATCTTCCATGTGGAAACCTATCAGTTAGCCTGGAATAAATGAAAATGCGAGAAACCTAAGGAATATATTCCAAAGTTGAACTTCAGACTCTTGTTTCAGATCTGAATTTGTGTCTGAGCCTTCTAAGAGCACAACGTGTTTTCCTCTGGGGTGTTGCACCAGAGCTCTGTTGTGATTTCAGGTTGTTTGAAAGAACACAGAGCTGTCTCCTGGATTATTGTGTCTATCTATCCACCTATGTGAATGAAATTTATAAGCACTTCTATGACTATATAGGTTTTGGATCAAGGCTGGCTTAGATCACATCCTTCATGCGTCTGCAAAAGACAAGTGAACATGTTAGACTGCCAAGATTCAGGGATATTGGATATTGGATATTGTTCAGTGATACTGGATTATGTAGCTGGCTAATTAAAGAATTTTTTGAAAACATTAGAAGCAAGAAATTTGTATTCCCTTAATGGGAATGTCACTAGTAAAAGATATACAAAATGCTTTCTTTCCTAGCAGAAAGCAGAACTCATACAAGGTACAACAAGCAAAGCACCTGAGCAAGTTGGTGGAGTTCTGCATAGTGACTGCAGCAGTAAGATTTCTAAACAGTCCTTATTGTCTAGCCTAAGCTATGTAGCAAAACCGATTCTTTATTTTACACAATATTTTTCCTTCTTTCACCTCAAAAGTGGTGACACTAAAATAAAGAACAGGCATAATGGCCAGTCTTCGCGAGCGAAGATTTGGGAAAGGTCATTACCCTTCGAGCCTGCGCAGTGGATTTTTTAGGTGAGACACAGCGTGCGCTGAACTGAGCCTACCCTTTAATCCTGAGGTTCATCTGCCGGGGCCAAGCAAACTTGGACAGTGGCAGTGAGGGTCTCAGGACGTAGGTTTGTTTAGAGTGACCTTCTCTTAGATGGATTGCCTTACAGGGCTGACGAGCTCCATCTGCCCGGGGGGCTGGGAATCGAATCCGGGTCGCAGCGGTGAAAGTGCTGCACCTTAACCACTAGACCACCAGGGGCCCCAAAGAACAGGCATACTGTGTCATTAGAAGGCAGATATTCTGAACAAATTTTATAATCTCCTGAGACTCCAGTATGTCCTCAAGCATTACACTGGGTAACTGGAAGTCATTTTGCAAAGGTAAATTAAATGGGCTTAGCAGCTTAGCATGTGAATATCTTAAAGCCAAGTGATGTGAAATATTGAAACAGGTTTGTCAATAAAGAAGAAGTTTCTTTGGATTCTTCTATATGTCTAGGGGTGAAACTGGCTCCAGAAATGTAGTCGTGTATGCTGGTACAGAAAACTCTGATTGTAACTGACTTGCACAGAAGAACAGTGAACCACTGCTTGAAGATAATGTCAGGGGGTTAACACTGTGCTTTCATGCCTTCATGTTGATGATCTCAAAAGTGAGATTCCCCTGCCTGGCACAATCCATTTCTGCATTGCACCAAATGCTGCATCTGGCTTTACAACTGTGAGTTCAGACTGATGTGGCAACCTCCATGAGTCCTGGCTGATGTGCTGTGTGCAGTCAGCACCTGGCTATCACTGAGGGAACTATTCATAATTAATGTTATTTGACTACCTGAAAGCCTTTAGATGAACACAGATCATACTCTCCAGAGTGACCATGTTGATTCACCTCTGTGCTTTGGAGAATATGGAAAAATACAAAAAGGGAGACCTTAGAACTGACTTGTATTATTTTACTGTGGGGATAGCTCTCAATCTTTTAAGAAGAGGAAAGGAGTATCATGGTCCTTACAAGACTAATGATGGAAAAATTTATACCTTTGCCTAAATTTCAATCTTTGAAAGGATTCTCCTTTGGAAAACCTTTGAGGAAGATATACAGCACTGTATGAGGAAGCTGCTAAAATTTAGTGGGGATGTGACATCCTTTCCAATCTTTATCTCTAATAACCAATTGCACATATTAGCACTGGTAGCACAACTGTGAATTGCTGAGTCCAGACTTGGAAGTTAATTCATAGACTTCAGAAGTAATACAGTGATGAAAGCAGTGCAAATCCCTAGGAAGATTCAAAGTATTTTAAATTTGTATTTGTCTCTTGAGTTTTGGTTCAGGTCTGTCTAATACTAACACAATGACAGGTAACTTTTTCTTAATAGTACCAAGTATTTCACAGTGCAGTCCAAACTCTCCTGAAGTGGAAGTTCTTAAGTGCACATTTTCAACTCACATTTCTGCATCTGAACATGTTTGTTGCAGTGAAGCAAGTGCACTATTTAATGCCTTATGTGATCTACAGCTTGGAAAATAGTGAATACCAGATTAAGAAAATGACAAAACCCTGTGTTATATATCAACACTTTTGAGCTGGAGAGAACTAAAACCTAGAATATGATAAAAGACAATAAAACTTCAGGTGCTTTAAGTACATTTAGCTGTATTGTACCTCTTAGATCAAATAGCAGAAGATAGCAGGACTAGACAGAGTTGAAAAGAAAAATAACATTGATAGGTACATTTGCTAACATACTAAAACCCTTTCTTTTGTTCTTATATGTCGTAACAGAAGCTTATTAGTAGCTGGGGTCAAAACCAACTCATCTTGCCTTTGCAATAATGCACACAGTGTGTATAATGGAGACGTTATGCCTCTCGAAGCTTCCAATTTTATCCATCATTAAGAGAGGCAGGAAGACTATCATGGTGTTTTGGCAAAGTAATTCCTATGGACCTGATAAGGGTCTGTTTCTATGTATCCTGTGCACTGTGTATGAGTAAAAACTTCCATAATGAGCCCTGCTTTCATAATGAGTCAGGCAAAATGATGAAAGATGGAGAGGCTTGCTACTGTAAGAAGTGTCTTACGTTATTGGTGGGCTGCTTGCTTTTTCCTTGTCCACCAGGGTTTAGTTTAGGAGTGTGAGTGATAATAGGATATATATAAAAAATATTACCCACCTGGGAACTAAGTCTCATTATCAATGTCCACTAATGACTACAGCAACTCATTAGAGCTAGACTGTAAGCTGAAAAGAAGCAGAGCTGAAAATAAGCTAGTCAGGCTTTACTGGCTAATTATATTAGTAAGAGTTTGTATTTTGGATAGGCACTTTTGATTAGTGTTCTGAACTAGTTTTGCTCTGAAGGTAAGCAAGAAAGGGAACATCCTGTAAAGATGTTTCAGTTTGCAGCTGCTTGCTTGGTTTCTAGTGTTGTAAGCCAGCTTCTCTTTTAAGGGTGTTTCCATGTAAAATGAAAAGAACTTTCATGTGCTAGAAGAAAGCTCTAAATAGAGCAGGGAAAAAAAATACTTTGAATTAACTATGGGAAAGAGTTGCCTGTTGCTGAAGACAGGAAAAGACTATTTGCACCGTGAAAAAAAAAAGTGGTAAAAATATCTGATTATTGAGTGTTTTGCTGTGCCTCTGAAGGTTGTCTTATCTCAGCTTCCCTTCTTCCCCTGTCTTTATTTTAGCTTATTCCACCTTAGAGGATGTGAAAAAAAAGTTCAAATCTCTTGGATCCTGTCCTAGTTGGTGCAGGCACCCTAGTTTTTAACTTCAGTCCAGAGCTACTCCAGTTGCAGAGGAGACAGACTGAACCTAGGGTGCTGCACAAGTCTGCAGCTGTCCTGTATCTATGCTGCTTCCAAAACTTAGCTAGAGAAGTTTGCAGGAAGCTAAACCCTTTGGACTTAGATCTATGTGCATATTGCTTGTTGAATGCTGTAGGTCTGCCCTCAAACACAGTGCATGCATGACAATCAAATCACTGTAGGTGCAAGGAGGTCACTGACTGATTGCCACTTAAAGACCTTTATGGATTAGGCAAAAGTATTTAAGGAATGGGCTTTCAATGCTTATTACTTTTGATTATGCCTGAACAAAAATTACTGTCCTTGGTCCTTCAAAAATGCTGTTGGGCAAAAGTGAATAAATGGGAATTTATAATGAGAAGCCCTTAATCACTGTTTGAGGGATGATGAGAATAAATAGAGAGGTAGGGCATATAGAGAAAAGTTATTAAGGAATTAGTTATTAAAAGCTTCTTGCTAGTGAGAAGCATCCTAATAATCCTAATAGAGAAACATCTGAGCATGAAAGGCAATTAAAACAACTTTTCGTATGCCTGATAGGAATCTACTTGGAAAAGAATTGTAGAAGGAGATAATCATTATTAGATTAGCATGATCTGTAGGGAGGAATTAAGAGAAGTAGTAAAAAAATGGCAAGAATCTTCTTTTCTTATTAAATTCCTATCCTTGATTACACATAGGGTAGGTACATCCTTTGAGTGGCTCAGCACTCAAGAAGGCTACTATACTTGTCCTTGGAAAAGATTTGTCTTCTTCGTGCTTGGGATCTTAGTGGAGGAATTATGGAAACATGAACAAATGAACCAGGCCTTTCTTCCCAGAGAAGGTTTCTGTCTCCTCATCAGCTGCACTAGCTCACATCTATCTTGTTGCCTATGGGCATAACTCTAGACTTTTTCTTGATACATCCACCTTATTTAGTGTTCTAAATAAGTATGTAAGAATGTGCCTAATATATTAGTGAAAACTGGCATGTACTTACACACCAAGGAGGATTCGGGTACAGTGAGGACAACCTAAACTCCAGGTGACAGGGAGCTGGCAGTTGTGGACCCCATCCCAGCCTCCACCAGGGAGGATGGCTGGCTGTGAGCAGTCAGGGACATCCCCTAGTCCAGACTATGAGGTGCCTCCCCTGGGATGGGGACAAGCTGAGGCTGGGCCAGGACACCAGCCCACAGATCAGGCCCCAGCTCGACAGAGCCTGTGGCTGGGCAGGGCAGATCTGCAGCAAGCTGGAGTCCAACACTTGTATGGTGCTGTGGGGCAGGGACAGTGAAACCCCAGTAGCTTCTGTTTGGTATAAGGAGAATGTCATTGTTCTAATATCCATTGAGAAGAGATACTATTGTGTCCTTATGTTGTGGAGGAGAACTCTTGGCACCTGGTGATACAGATTAGTGTTCACTGTACTTTTCTCTGGGCTTTGAGTCCTATATATTAACAACTAAGCAGCCCAGTATGGAGCCATCCCTCGTTTAAAAGTATTTAAATATTGCTGCCTGAATATCAACAAGTGGAATTGATAAAGCCTATTCCACACTGATATGGAGTTGGATTGCACTCTCTTTGGGAATACAGGATTCAGTTGTCCTAGTATCACCACAAATGCTGGGGTTTTGCTGGCAGATTTGCCTTCAGTCCCATGCAGACCATGCACCAGACCACATCTTTTTGGTTACAAAGGGACTGTAGTATGCTGATACCAAAGGGGCCGAGCGTAAAATACACATCTGTACAATGACAGTGAACCAAACTTAAAATTGTGATCGGAAATACATGTTTTTAAAAACAAATAACATTGAGTGCTTACATTTACTTTGGTAGTTTTTAATTTCCTTCACTCCTACCTACCTGTAGGTAGGTACATTCATTACTTGAACAGCAAGGAAGACAATTTCATCCCTTTGAGGTATTTCAAGTTATTGCCTTCCCTGAATTTCAAAAGAAGAATTACCCTAGGTTGGTAGTTATTCATTAAAGAAGATTGCTCTTTCAATTAATAAAGTATACTGAAAAAATATTGTGTACTTGTGTACTGTGCTTGTAGCTCCTTTTGAGAAGGAAGAAGGGATCAGGAGAGGAGTAAGTGTGAAACAGCTTTGGGTACTTTGATGACCTGTTACTTTCAATGATACTTCAGCTATAAAAATAGCTGAAACTACTAGTTTAAAATGCCTTAAACATGTAAGGTTTGTCAACAGAGTGGTTAGAACTCTGGAAAGCCTATCTGAAGTTTCACAGATTGGAAACTGTAGTAAAATTTCGTGGTCTGTGTGAACTGTGAGAGTCTTGCTAGTGACAGTGTTCTTGTTTGAGTTTTGTGTCAGTTTTCATCTAGTAGGATACTTCTGTGAAAGTGGACTTGTGGTGGTAGTAGTAAGGCATCCTTTACTTGTTGCATGACCTGAAACTAAGTGCTGTTAACTGTAGACTGATTTTGTCTTGCTGTTTGCTTTCTGTCCTGTCATTGCTGTATGCAAAATGCTATGTATTAAAATATAGCATTGGAATAGTTGGATATTTATAAATGAATGATGTCAGTCAAGCTTTAAAGAAAAAATGAATATATTCGAGATGAGAAGGAAGCCTGAGAATCTCAAAGCTATCTAAGGCAACGGTACACTCCTTCACTTCAGGGGTTAGTGTTTGGCCCTAATAGACTTGCTAAACTGTGTAAACTCAAACGCAATTTAAGTGTAATTAGCTTGCTGACATTCACTCACTGAAAGGGAAGGCAAGCAACATTCCTTGGCAGAAGAAACATGCCAGGGTAGCTGACAGTGTGTCATGGCCTATTTAAACAGGCAACCTGTCTGTTATGCTGATTTATGCTCTTCTGCATAAACCAACAAATGATCTCTGCTTTAACACCACCTGCAATATGTCAGCAACTGGTACAGAAGCCCTTTCAAAGGGTTTGGTCCTAAACACTTCCTTTCTCTATATCCTTGTTTCTTGAGGTATGGACAGGTGCCTGAGGAACCCTGGCTTTCTGCCCATGTGAAATGCAACCAGTCCAGCCTGAAGCTTGCTTGTGCTGTAGTTTCACAATCAGGTTAGCCTGGCATGTAACCACTCTGCTTTTAAAAAAGGCTGCCCTGTACTGATCTCTTTAGATATAGCTGTCTCTGTTCTTGCCCATGTGCCTCTTCTCCCACTCCTTTCCCTTTTTTGGGGCAATGTGATGAATAACTAAAAACTGGAAGTAGATTAGCTGAAACTAGCCCAAGCTAAAAAAGCAGTAGAGGAATATTTATGAGCATGAAGTCAGTTAGAAATATAGGCAAAAAATGAGTGAGAAAAAGTGCAAAATGGAAGAGGAAGAAAAGAAAAAAGTATGGTAAATAAGCCATTGGAGGGGAGAGATTAATGAAAAGTGAATCATGAAGGCTAGGGAGAGAAGTGGTGTTAGATCAATGTATTTAAAAGTCAGTGCTAAAACCATAAGCGAATGTGAGGTTACAGAGAAGATCAGGAGAGAAATCATAGACATGAACAGGTGAGAATTGGGACAATGGTAAAATAAAATGGTTACCCTTGCTTTGCACATGGACTGTATAGGAAAAGGTGAAATATAAAATCACAGTGACAATTTATAGATCGTAAGTCAGAGGTGAAAAAAGAAGTGGTTAAAAAAATGGAAAAAGTGAAAAGAAACCTGTATTGATAGGTGGGAATTCTGTGTGGACAAAGACAAAGAAAGAGAGGATGTAAGAGGTAGCACTTTGCTTCTCCTGTTGAGTCCAGCAAGAAGTTCACCAAAACTACCAAGGCTAAAGACTGGTGGCAATATTTAGAAGGAGGAGCAAATACTAGAGTGAGAGAAGAGGAAAAGATCTGGCAGTAGTGTGAGTAGCGTGATAACAGCAACATGAAGTGAGGTTGCAGCAGAATGGGAGAAAGGGGCAAAGAGCTGGAAATGTTAAGAGGCAGAAAGAGAAAAGCTTAGTTCCTTTGCAGTGGTTTTGTGGAAATTAAACTTAGTTGGGAACATTTGTGAAGGATAAAGGCAGTAATTTTAGCTGTTGTTCCAAGGTAAGGTCTGAGTTTCTCTATGATAGAGAGTAACTTGCATGAGATCTACAAGCAACTAGAGAATATGTGCCAAAGGGAATCTCAAAAGTGAACTTAGAGCAATTCAGATGAATATATATATACACACACCATATTTTTTCTCTAGTTATCATAAAATATAAATTAATCAATTATTAATTGTCTGGAAATTAAAATCCTTGGCTGACTAGCTTCAGTTGACTTCACAAATGTTATTTGTATTTACCACCCTTCTAGCTGCTTCTAACATCAGCTGTTCCCCTTGGGGAATTTTTCCTTTGGCAGTACTTGCTTCAAGAATGGTATTTATGAATCAATTTGTGGTGTCAGTCCTCTACTTCTCAACTTCTTTGTATCTTTTGTCATTTTTTAATGCATTGTATCTTTCTTCCACCTTAATGGCTATTCAGTTCAGTCATATATTCAACTTTTGCGTACAGCAGATGCTACTATACTTTGAGCACATATTGAAAAGCTTAAACCTAAGCTGTTTCCATGGTCCTAGAAATTTCCCTTTGTAGCCTATACCAGCTTGCATAGGATACAGTGAGACATGCATAAGGCTGATTTGTTGTCTCTTTGCAGCATGCTGTTGATGCTGATAATGCAGGAGTCAGTCCTGTAGGACCTTCTTCTAACACCAGCAGTCATTGGGACCTTGGAGGTGCCTTTTTCTTTGCTGGAACAGTCATCACAACTATAGGTATGTTTATTTTTTAAAATACATAGTCACACTGAGACCTGAATAATGAAATAAATTTGAGGAAGGTAGACAACAAAGAAATAAAGTAGCTGAACCGTATTCCTCTCAGTTTGCAGAAGGCATGCCTCTGGTATGTGCCAAGGGCATTGGGTCTCTAGGGAAGTGTCAGAAGCAGCTTACACATTTAGGATAGAACAGCAATGCTGAGCTGAAAACAAGTAATACTGATGCAGGCTTTATAACCCTGTTCTTGATGTAGATGCACACAGTCTCAATTTTCACTAAAAAGATGAAGAAGCAGTACCCAGTGAAATTCTATGGTTGTTGAGAATTTGGATTTTAATGTTATAGATGAATTTGCCCATAAGGGTAACTTTCTTCCTAAGTACATCAGCTAATTTTGGCTTATGCTCTGAAGTTTAATATCAGCAATTCTTCTCATATCCTACTCCCTGTAACTGGAAATATATTCCCATCAGTATTACATCCTTTTTAAAATCCTTACTCGCTTTCATATTAATAATTGGAAGGAATTCCACAAATTATACATTGTGTAAAAAAATCCACCTTTTTTTCATTTTAGAATTCATGGCCTTGAATTATTGACGCATTTTTCTGTATTAAATGAAGGGGTATATTGAACTGCTCTATTCACTTTTCTTGAACCACTAATTTTACTAACATAATTCATGCCCTTATCATCTGTCTCTCCATGCATTGTGTCCCATGTAATAAGTCTCTTGATCTCTGAATGTTAGCCTTAGATATCCTAAGGTTTTTATTCGCTCCTCTGTAAGCCAGTTCATCTCCTGAAGAGTGTTCAGCCAGCTGGGATTTCAGAGGATATTCTGAAGGAAGAAGAAAATAAACCAATAACATTGATGATAAAGTTAATCCCCTAATAATTATAGAGTAGTTTTACAATTTTAAGCTTGATCTCAGTGCTGTCATAGTTAGAGAGCAAGAGATCTGATTATTTGGAAACAACTGGCAAATTGTTGCTCTTTGTTTGCATTGCCTTTGAGTATTATTCTGCTTTAAATAGTGGATAAAGTGATTCTCCATGTTAAAGCTGTGATGCACGCACTGGTGACTGTACAGACAAATAACCTGACAATCACATAACCCTTCATTGAAGTGTGAGAATCTAACTAAACTCTGCAGGTTTTTTATGCAGGTAATATAACAAAAAAATCCCGTGGCAAGGAGAATACTTACTGCGGTGATCATCTCAAACTGGAGTCTGTGCCTTTGGCTCTGCCTTTTCTTTGTTGTCAGAGTGAGGAGGAAAGAGTGATTGTATGGAGCCTCTCTGTGTTCCTCTATATATTAAGCTACATTACCGTATATTTTTAATGGTAGCATAAAACCAGCGGGTGGCAAGAAAGGAAACATTTCTGATTCAAATGTAAGAAAACCCTTTCTTAATATTTGTTTACTCAATAGACCCAAGCGACAAGCTTTTAAAATACTCATTAAAATAAATGCCACTGTGTAGGCATAGTTTATTTAGGTATATTCATTGACATTTGCTATTTAAATAACGTATTGAAAAGACCTTGGATTTTTGCCCATATTTGTTTTAAATTCTTCATGAATGAGACTTTTATAGGCTTCATAAAGTCTGTGTATTTTGTCAGGAAATAAAAATGACTTTAGTTTATCCACCAGAGAGGCCTGTTAGGGCTCCTCTTAGGCAGAAAATCAGCAGACTAGCTGGTCAACTGCAGTCCAGTGACCTGTGGAGCCTGGATTTTTTTTGACTATTGGGAGAAATCTGGGATCATGGAAAGGACAGTAGGTTATGGGACACACAGTGTTGTATGTCAGCATAGTTCTTTCACCATCTCATGACAGAGAGATATATCCAGTGCCAGTGTCACCAACCTAACAGGATGAGGACCAGACACTCCCTTAGATCTCCACTTCTCTGGATGCTTTGTTTTATCAGTGATTTGTGACTGTGTGATAATCTTTAATATTCTAGTACTTATGTGTAGTTAGAATTCAAATATCTATAACATTTCAATAAAGATACCTGATCTTAAATAAAAAGTTGCAAATATTACTGTCACAATTCTTGTTTTTTTCTCTGTAACATTTTAACAGAAATACTATGGCTACTGGAGTCATAATGCTCTATTGAATAGAGAGTTCAAGGGCAGATTTGCATAGTGTGGGTACAGTTTGGAGGCTGCAGTGTAACTGGTTGGTATGATGAAGGGCTTAGGAAATTATGAGCTAACTACTGAAAATAATTCTTTCCAGGTGAATCACACTCCCATCAGGAAACCATTGGCACAGGCCAAGAGGAGCAGCAGTGTGCAGGCACTAGGCCAGCATGGAGGGATTTTTCTGCCATGATGTCAAGCTAGATTAATTAATTAAACAACAGTTTTAGATAGGCTGAATCTATAGAAAATCTAGGTAACTGAGGCTAAAAGAAGAATGGAATAGCAGGGAGTAGCTTGCCTGGGAAATGACATCATGCCATGAAAAGTCTATAAATAGGAATTACAGATATGCCTGCAGGAAGAGCAGTGTTTTAAATCCTGTTAGTTTTTTTCTAAAAAGCTGTGTATAAGTTATGAGAGTCTGACAATTGTTTTTCTCCTCAGGGTATGGGAAGATGGCCCCAAGCACTGTTGGAGGCAAGGTTTTCTGCATCCTGTATGCCATTTTTGGGATTCCACTGTTTGGCTTCTTGCTGGCTGGGATTGGAGACCAACTTGGAACCATCTTTGGGAAGGGTATTGCAAGGGTGGAAAAAGTTTTCAGAGTAAGTTCACTGTCAGTTTTTTGCTGGTGTTGTGTAGCTCCTAATTCTGTTGCTATTAGCCCTGCAGCCCTTTTTACATGTTGGGCACCATGAAATATTTACATGTCTAGTTGAGATTATGGTTAATGTCCTTAAGGGCCTCCTTAGCCAGTGGAGAAAAACAGACTTCTCTAGATGGTGATGCAGGGGTTATAGGTCTTGTTCTGAATTTCCTTAATGAGGGTATCTCTGGGGAATGTATCTCCTAAGCTATGTTCTTTACAAGGAATGGTTGTAAAACAGCCTTCAAAACACGACAGGTTGCTTTGGACATATATGTCCGTTCACTGAAAACAGACAGAAGGTAATGGTAGTGTAACTTCTGGAGGAACAGGAATGTGGAGTAGGTCCTGACTGTATTACTAATAAAGGCTAAAAGACTTGGAAAGTAGGGTTGCTGCTGTGAATGTGAACTTGGGAAGAGAGATGGCTGAGTGATGTGTCTTCACTGCAAGCAGACAGATGTGTTGGAGTACATCTGCAGCTCTATGACAAAAAACTGCTGTAATGCTAATAACTGAAATCATCTTTACGGTATTTACCTCTGTGTCTTCCCTAAATTTTTGTATAGACTTTCTCATACGTAATTTCCCTTTTTTGTTGCCAGTACCCTCTGTTTTTGAGTCTGTATCATTGTAAGCAGTTTATTCACAAGCAGTGCCAATGGTTCACTTCAAGGATTCTCTTTTTGAGGCAGAAGGTATAGAAGTGACCTGCATGATGCTTCCCTTGGAGGTGACATAACAGAAGTTAAGAATTTCCAGGGACTGAGTGGATGAGAAGCTGTCCAAGCTGGTTAGTTTAATAGGCATCTATTTCTAAAACATTCCCACAGATGAGAGCAAATTAGTTGTAACTATCTTTGAAAGGAAGTAATTAAATATTAGACTGGAGTATGAGCAATTTCCATTTTGATTAAATGACAGTGGAGTGTCCCAGACCAGCCATAAGTAGTATCTCTCAGACTAAATGTGGAAAAAGGTGACTAGTGATTATGGGTGAGTAAGCATCTACATGCCTGTCTGGGGAGCACTTGAAAAGGGCCTGTATTTTCATTAAATGAAAATAAGGTTATTGAAAAGCGTCTCAGGTTAGTTCTGCAAAAACAGAAGTAGCAAGATCCCTTGTTTCTGTTTCGTCTACCATTTTATTATACTTGCTTCTCTTCAGTGGAGTCTCTGAACCTTCCAGCCTGCTTCTGCCCAAAAAAACCAACAATCTTGAGGTCATGATATGAATGGAGAGTCAGAAAAATTTGATTAATTGTCTGCTGAGTGACTTTCCTAGTGACATGAAAAGACCAGTAAAGTGTCAGCATGATAGTTAATGATTAATCAGAGAATCACAGCATGGTTGGGGTTGGAAGGGACCTCCCTGCTAAAGCATAATACATACTCAAAGTATTTTGAGATTCACAGATGAACGTTGATACTAATATTTCATACAGAATATAGCCCTTTGGCAAATAATGTGAGTTCTCTTGGTATTCCAAGTATTCCTTCCTTTTCTTGAGTTAATGCAGTTGCTTGCTGTTTATAGCCATCTAAACGATTTGTTTTTCTCCTTGGTACTTTGTCAGCTTCCAGAGGAATTTAGAGATCTGTGGTCTTCTTGTTTAGCAAAGATGTATGTTTATTCCTTTGATTTTGATTCTCATAAATCCATTACATCTATTCTTTTGTGATTTGGTGGACAGGGTTATACATAATTTCCTTCATTATACTTAGTAATGGGTTTCAGCTATTTGAAATATTCCTGATAGAGTTTACAATTTACATGCATTTTAATAACTAAATACCAGTAGCTTCACTTTAAATTATAATTTACATAACATTTTACATATGCAGGATATAATAATCATTATAATGTTAGTAATTATATAATTTATTATCACATCGTGTTTACATGTTTAGGCTTCATAAATATTTGGATCTGATCAGGTGAACCCACAAGTGGAGTAACAGTTCTTGATTTAATTCTGAGCACTAACAAAATTTAATTCAATATGTAACTCCTATATCTTACTTCGTAATTGTCTCCTTAATGCATTCAAATTCAGCATGTTTGTGGGCGTAAAACAACCTGGTACAACCTTTAAAGAAGGAACATAAAAATTAGGAGAATAGTTAGCAAGAAACAAAAGGAACAGACATAGGCTAAAAAGATACTAAAAAGCATAATATAATGTCATGTGGTGTGCCTGACAAATCTTCTGGAGCTAGCTCAGTGGTCACTGAGTGGGTATCAATGATCTGGTGATATCGCAAACTGAATTTTCAAAAAGCTTGTGACAAGTTTCTCATAAAAGGCATGTTGTTTTGAAAAGCAGTTAACAGAAACGGAAATCAGTGCTAGGTCTCCCCCACGGGCCTTTTAGTGGAGTGTCTAAGATGGAATTCACTAGCTACCTGTATTATTTGTCCTCGAGGTCAATTTGGGACAGTCCAGTTTCTTGTAGAAAGAATGAGAAGAAACTGCACGTGTATACTACATCAAGTTTCCGTGTTCATATGCCTCAGCACTTTGCTTCTGCCTGTATCTGACTCTGTTTATCCCATTCACTCCTAGTGCGTGGCTGGTGTCAGGGCAGCCAAGAGTTCCTGAAATCCTTGCAACTTTGTCATTGTCTGTAGAGGTAGATGGGATTTGAAGGCAACTTGATCTTTCATTGAGGTTAGGATATTTTTGAAGCTAGGTAAGAGGCACTGTGCATACACTGGCAGATGGGGAGCAGAGGAAGATTTCTCTGTTGGCACAGCAGTCTTTTCACCCAAAGCATTTCCTTAACAAGTCTCTTGCGCTATCCAACATGAGCATGGAGCCCATGCCACACAAGGGACAGCTTGCCTCTGGCATTCCCTGCCATAGCTGGAAAGATGAAAGGAGGATTCCTCCCAGAAGAGTTGTGCTAGTGCACTTCTGCTGCCTCTGAAATGACCTGTGCAGAGCCCCACCAAACCTACCTTAATTAGCAGCACAAATGAGGGCCTTAGAATCCACATTTAGCTGTTGCAGTGATCAGCCCACGCATTCTGTGAGCATTTTAAGAACAATTTGAACTCCATGAAAGAGACCTGCTCTTATCAAATACATAGTACCCTCACAGTATTGACAGAATATTTCACCAGAGGAGCTGGACACATGCCACCACTCATCTTGAAATCCAAAATGTTGCCACTAATTTCAGTGTGTAACTAACCAGGGAAACAACTATTCATTTGTGACTAGGTAGGGCTGGAAGTATTTAATTGCAAAGTAATGCTTTGTGAAAACTGGAACTTTTCATGTACCATTTAGGAAAGGGAAGCACTGGCAGAGTGATGCTGTGTGGGATATGAGGTGGTATCCTGAACACCATGCATTGATTAGTCTATGCCATCTGACCTACTGGAGTAACTATGTTTGGTACAAGTAAATAAATATCAACCTGGTCAGAGATGTAAACCAAAGCTTCCCCCACACAAGCCCTATCTTCTCAGCTACTGATTATTCCTGTATGACCCATCTTCAGTAATATGGGGGAGAACCTGGCTCCTAGTCTGGTCTTACATACATACAAGTCTGATTCTCCAGAAAATGGGTATGTACAGGGCCACGAGATTCACTCTATACACTGATCACAAGCATTCAGTGTCTAGGTCCAGTGATGAATCAGTTCTCCCAGCACATCTGGGAAAAGCAACTACACACTTAAAATCTAATTTAAAAAGTGGCAATTCCTATAAATAGTTTTTCACCTGGTGAAGCTTTCCAGACACAACAGAAATGAAATATGCATTTCAAGGTGACATAAAACCATAAAAGTAGTATTTTTGTCTTACAGATATGAGGGATCTTATGAACAACCTGTGAATGTGTCTATAATAAACAGTAAAACAAGCTCCATTCTTTAGGCTTGCTCTGTACACACAGGGACTGCAACCATCTAAAGATAGAAAGGAAAGCACTCCATAGGCAGAGCACACTGTTACAGAACACAGCAGCTGTGTTAAATATAGGCTAAATTCAGATAATCTTTATTCAAACTTTGAATGAGTATTTAGATTCTCACCACAAGTAGATGAGATTAGCATAACCTGAACGATCTTCCCTTATCTTGCAGTTCAGTACAGATGCAGGCACTCAGCTTGGGTACTGTGTGCTTCTGAGAGCACTCCAGGATTTTATGGCTTCTGAAGTAAAGCCATTGTGAACACAGTTCCTGGATTTGGTTACTGCTTTCACTCCTGGTTTACAGCAGGATGCTGGGGATGGGTCTGGCAGCACAGCTGCTAGAGTGTGAATTGCAATACAGGGATGTGAAAGAGCAACCGGAGACATGGGTGGTAGCAAGGCTGCACCACTGAAAATACTTTGTGCTGAAAGGCAATGCCTCTGTAAGCAACTCAGGCTTCACTGAAGCAGGGACTTGTCAGAACAGACACATCTGCTAACCTGTCTTTCAGGGTTCAGCTTAGGAACATGTTTTGCTCCAGTTTTGAGACACGTGGTGTGAAAGTGATCTACACTTTTTTAAATTTTTTTCTGAAAGGCAGCAGTACACATCACCTAACCTTAGAACAGTCCTAGGAAAAGTAGTTCTCAGTTATCAGATGAGGCTGTGGGAGAGGAGTGAGAGTAGTGAAAAGCTTCCTTTTAGCAACTGCCAAAGCTCTACATTTCCTAAACTTTGTTGTTTGTCTTTCTGAATACATGCGATTTACCCTAGCTACCCTTTCTCTTAGAGATTCAACTCCCTTCTAGAGATTTTTATCTTCTTTGTTCTCTTTTCTTGCTGTATAAGTGACAGGAATTGTTTTTACTAATATCCTCCCTAAAAATGAATGGAAAACAGAACCAGGGAAAGAAACTTTGTATGAGAGAGTAACTGGGCAGAGGAGGAACGGTTAAAAATACAGTCTTTTTAACTAGTCTCCCCTCTGTCCATCCATTTGCTCTATTATCTCTCCTCTTTCTCTTTCCTCCTCTTCTTTCCCTTGGCTCACATCAAAACTGTCAGCATTATATCTGACACCAGTGCAGGACTGATGAGATGTCAGCAGTTTGCTACTCAAAGAAGTTATTTGAGGTTTCCTTGAAGTACCACATTTACCTCTTCTTCCCTAGGGCTTCCCATAGCCCAGGGTCCTCCCAGAGAGATCCCATCTTGCACTTTCCCTTCCAGCCCCATATTAGCATAATCAGTCAGTCTTGTGAGAAGTGGCTGAGGGAGGTGGAGTTGTTACCCTGGAGGAAAGGAGGCTGTGGATGACCTTATCACTGTTTACAACTGCTAAGTGGGGATCAGTCTCTTCACCCAGGTAACAAGTAATAGGACAAGAGAAAATGGCCTCAAGGGGAGGTTTAGATTGGATATTGGGAAAAATTTATTCACTGGAAGGATTGTCAAGCAATGGAATGAGCTGCTCAGGGAAGTGGTGGAATCACCATCCCTAGAAGTATTTAAAAGACATAGAGATATGCTATTCAGGGACATGGTTTAGTGGTGGAATTGGCAGTGTCGAGTTAATGGTTGGACTTGATGATTTTATAGATCTTTTCCAACATAAATGATTCTGTGATTATATGGCAGAGGGAATTTTCCCTCATAATTCCTAGAATTCCCTGTCACCAGCAGAAGTAATGTTTCTCATGAACTTAGTTAGATATCTGCAGGAAAACTTAAAGGAAGAAGTTATGCAAAGGCTTTCCTCGCACACAAGATGACCTTGTTACAGAAAGACCAAAGGTGATGTAGCCTTGGAGAGAATGATTATGCAGAGCATGGAGTATGCTGACTAAAAATATTTTGCATTTGATTCCTGTGATTCTGTGCCTCTCTCACAAGTTGGGAATTTGGTCTTTGAAGCTACTTCTGTTTTGCTCAAGGAAAAAAGTTATCTGCCTGGTGAGAGCTTGTACATATAGAAAAGAAGTGGTTTACAGCGCTGATTTACAAACCCAGAACAAATGCATGTAAACAGTCTCAGCTCACGATCTGTTCTTTTGCCTGTAACACCTTAAAGGTCCATCTGAGAGTCACACTTCTCTGAGCAAGGTTAAAAAAGGGGTGTTTGTGGGTCAAAAGGGGATTACTTTATGTGTGTAGATACTTATGTGGTGTTTGTTTCAAGTAGGCATGCATCTGAATGTGCATTTCAAATCTTAGCATCCTGAAATTTAGGAGTGATTTAAAATAAAATCTGCTCCCAGATCTGAATTTTGCGGTTAGTTAACACTAGGTTTATGGGTACACACATAAGAGATTTGCAGCCAATGTGTTTTTCTTCATAATCCTTATAAAGCATATTTTGCTAAAAATTAACTTTATAACATAAGAATAATAAAAAATGTTGTTACACTCTAGTGCTTGCTATCAATACATCCATAGTGCCTCACTAATATGATGAGCATTTTAATTTCATTTTCAGTTCTGTTTTAAATCTGAAGACATGCATTTGTAAATTATGATAAAAGTGAAATTAAGGAATGCAGGTACTGTAAGAATCCACAAATTGCAGCAACTCTGTAGGTTCTATACAAAGAGCATGGCAGAAAGAGCAGCTTGGAAGAGCAAAATACAGCAGCTAGCATGGTGAGCAAGATGCACCATGCTCTGAAAATGCTCTGCCTCTGTTTATTTCAGCTTGTCTTCCTTGTCAAACTTTATTTAGACCAAAAGGAACTGTCTTTAAAAACACAGTCAGTGCTGAGATGTTAGACTCTTTGGGATAATTTGTCTCTTGCAGTTTAAGGCTGATGTGCTCTCCTCAGGAAAGCAGACTTTGGGACAATGACTTTTGAAGCATATGGAGATTTAAACAGTGTATATCCCAACACACTGGAGATACTGGTTGTGAACCAGTTCTGATGGGTGCACTCCTCTCTCCATCCTCTTGAAAAGAAGTTTCAGCAATGCAGAAACAATAGCGTGCGGTGAGGAAGAATGTTTCAATCCTTTCAAAAAGCATTGTCTGACAACTGTTAAAGTCAAACTCCTGAAATCCAGGACTTCATTGTCAAGATGTGGGCTCCAGCTTGGAAAACTCTAGTTGCATTTTCCTCTGGTTCGTCAGTAACATGCCTGTTACAAAGGGAACTGCTAATTTCTCTCTGTGCTCTACAAATGTATGCCTTTCTCTACTCCTTCCCACCTTGGCCCTCCTTTACAAGTGTAGTTCTAATTGCTTTTCTTGGATGCAAAGCAAACCAGACACAGGGCCATCTGAACACTTCACTGGAGTATATCTAGCAATGGCAGGAGTGTGACTGAAGGCTCTTATGAAGGTGAACTGGAGTATGAAGGGCAGGCTTGGTATTTTTACAATGCCTGTGTCTGAAATACTTTTCTTCTTGAGATACTGCAGGCCACATATTTTTTTTATGTTTCTAATCTGTGCTTTAATTATGGTGATGGAAAGATAGCAGGAAGTTTTGTTTTAGCTTTTGATCATCACCCGGTTTAGTAGTTCTCATGCTCCAGTGCCAATAAAACATCCAAGCGAAAAATAAACCTCTGGGTGAACGAGACAACTGATGGTGCAGGTTGTGACTTCATTATGTTTGGTGACTCTTCATCAACCAGAGCCAAATTTGTCTCTGAATTCTTTATTTGGTTCAGCCGCTGTCTTGAATATGTTGATTTTACTCTTCGGATGTCTTACCCCCTCCATTATATTTGGGTTCTAGGAAAGCATTTCTTTCTGCATGGACCTAAGATAGTATACTATACAAAAAAATTAATAAAAAATCCCAGCTTTTGACATTTTTATGCCCTCTAACTGGGTATTTAATTCAGTTAGTGATGCTTATAGCTATTCTACACTTCAAGAAAAGAAACTTAAGTGTAGCAGACCTTTTGCTGACTTGTTCTTATCTTCTGGTCTTTGATGGTGAGTATGTTATGTTTAAAGTTTTCATGAGCTGGCAGTGTAACACATCCTTCTTTAATTCTTCAAGTCAATAACATCTTGAAAATTGGCATATAATTTAAGGGTTAATATTAACTCAAACAGATAAATTCAGATCTTGACATCTTTGAAAGATCTTTTAAATGTTTTCATTTTATCTACCATGTCTGAGGGTTTGCAAGAGGTAGAGCATCAGCCTGAGGCATCTACAAAGGGAGGATCATGAAAGGTCTTGAAATGAGTCTACCTCTAAAGAGAGCCCGAGGAGGTATTGAGCTTGGTGGTAGTTGAAAGGGCATAGAAAGAGAATTCAGCAGCTCTAAGATTTGAAAACATGTCAACCCCAGGAAGAGATAATAATTGCTCTAATTTTAGAATCAAATCAATCTCTCTAAAAACTTGATAGTGTAAACATGGAAAGAAAGACTGTTCTAAACATAGGCTTTAAAACTAGCTTAAATCCAGAGTATAGTGTTGTCCGGAAACATCAAGCCAGCCCCAGTGCACCAAAACTGAAACACAATATCCATTGAAGTCCATCGCCCAAAGTAATTATCACTGGCATTACTGTATCATCTCTTTCTCTTTTCATTTTTTCTTCTTAATGATTTAAAACTATTAGAGGCTCAAGCTTTCACTAATTCTTCTCACTAGAGTCCTACTTTTGTTACTGAGCTTCAGTGTTCATAACATTTTGCAGCTCTTAGAAACAGAATATTACACAAAAAATGGTCAAGAATCCATGATTAATACAAAGGCTTTATCACTGTTCAGGTATCTGCCTATTGCAGTAAATTGTAATAGTTCATTTTTCTTTTGGGATGCAATTTTCATTGTATTGCTTTCTGATTGTGGATAGACAGCAGCTAGTATAGTATATAAACACAAGATCCTCTGTTATCTTTGGGTTTTTTCTTCATCTGCTTTAGTCCTTTTTTTCTTTGTAGGGTGCTTAATATTTTAGCACCTGTTTGACTGTTTACGCAGAAGTAATGAATAAACCAAAGACAGGTGTAGCAGGCAATTTGTGGTTAAAAAGTTAAGAGCAAAGTAAGAGAGTATTTGGTAATTGACACTGAGAAAAAGGGTTTTCAAACCCTTCTATGTGTAATGGATTGATCTGGAGATGATGATTTAATTTATCATCCTTAAGAACATAAAAACAATAGAATAATGAGGAATTAAGTGTTCAGGAAGGAGTTTTCTTCCACTGTTAATATACTCAGGCTATTTTTTTATGTACATCAGGGATAATTTCTGGAATATGTTCTCTGTCTTTTTGCTCCCTTTGTCTGTTTATTTTCTGGTTTTTTGTGGTGAACAAAGATGAGTACTATTTCTTTCTCTATATCAAAGGCCAATCTTTGTCACTTCTTGGCTTGAAACCAAGTTAGTATTCAGAATGATTTGAGTATAAGTAGTGGTAAGGAGCTGCATTTCCATGCAGAGCCTTCTAATTAGGGAAGTGAGTTCAATGGTATTTGTGTTTTGAAATGTTCAGGAACCACTATTCTAGAAAGTGAAACTATACCTGCTTGCCTCCTGCTATAATTAGTATTAGTCACATAACTTTTAGTTGCAGTGAAGTGCACTGGAAATAAACCCTGTGAGTCTGAAGCAATTCTTTCTCATGAAACACCAGACAAACAGGAGATGAAAGCATGATTAAGAGTTTATTGAGCAGCTAGGGTTTCTTACATACTCTATATGAAGCTTAGCAAATAAGATACTCCAATGGAAGTTGCTGATTAATGCCAAAGAATATGTGAACTTTCCAAGCAGCAGCCTGAAATTTAAAGTCTCTTCTAAGCATTGGTAGTGAATAACCTCCTTTTCTTATTGCCTAAAGTTTTGGTCATATTGCTGTGGAAATTTCTCTGTGTTCCTGACAGTGCAGTGCTGAAGTACCAAATCATGTGTGCCTGGTTTTTGATGAAAGTGTTGCCATCTCTGAAAAATTCAAGATTGTTTAAGTTTGCAATGTAGGGAATAAAGGAAAAGCAAGACAGAAATGCAACTGCAACACAAAAGTCAGTGATTGTTGACATCCCCTAGAGCCATTCTAGTTAATGTTCAGAATATCCTCCAGAACTCCTGTGGACAGCCCTGGGTGAAGCATCAGAGACTGTGCGTGAGGCAAGTGATAGATCTTGAAAGGCAATAGATAACACTGCACAAGGGTACCTGTACGTGGTGCCTCATCCTAGGCAGGAGGACTGTGCTACCTTTTCATTTAAGAGATGCTGCTTTGGTGTTATGAACATGTAGCATGGAGGTGGTAAATTTAAGTGTTATGTTGCCTTACATATTCAACCTTCACCTTTTAGGATTGTCAGGCTACCTTACAAACCACCAAACTACTCTAATGTAATTGACATATTTGTATTTTCCCTTGGCACATACTTGTGTCATTGTGGCAATAAGAATAATTTTGAGCCATGTGAGTATTTGATGCACCCTTCATCCTACCTTTGCTTTTGAAGGTGCTCCCTGCCCTCCTTTTACCTTTGCAGATAAGCAGTGGCAGGGAGGAGCAGGGGGAGAGTTGTGACATGGATGGACACTTCAGGGGTGAGACATTTTCCACTCTTTCCATATTTTTGCCCAGTGGGAGCTGTTCTGCCTTCCTCCTCTTACTTTCCTTCCACTCTTCTGGGATCTGTATTCCACCTACAGTAAAACTCACTCCTGGTGGGCTAGTTACTTGAGAGAATGCTCTTTGGTTACTTGGCTAGGCACAAATAGTGTTCTTATCTAGAAAGCCTGCAATATTGCAATGTTTTTATTGTTAATAGCTGTAAGAAATATCATGGTAAGTGCAAAATATGCTGTGTAGGCTTCTGTGAGGATTTCTTGCAGAGAGTGATGTGTACAGTTGTACCTGAGAAGGGCAAGGGAAGGCTACTTAGCCAGTTATTCCAAGCTAAGCAGAAACTGAAAGCTGCAGTTTAGAAACAAGTCTTCTAGCTTGAAGATCTACTTCCTGTTTTAAAAGGTCACTGTTTAACCTTTCAGTATCCAGTCCAAAAATGTATCCAGTCCAGCCTTATGAATGCTGATGTTACATTGCTAATCAATAGGGAAATGTTCTGAAAACTCTACAGTATGAAGGAATCTGAATTTATTCCACTACAAAGGAAGAAAGGAAACCAAAAGCCAAACAAAACAAAAAATGAAAGCCCAAAGAGAGCTAAAAAAAATGGATGTCAAATTTCTCCACTCTGCTAAGAGGAATTTTTTCTAACACGAGATTCAGTTTTCTTCTACTTGCTAAGTCTTTGAAAATAGCCATATCATGTTATAGATAACTAGATCTCTCATTGATCGAGCTACACTAATTTTCTTTATCTCAGTGCATTTCTTAATTACATGCTCAGCATATACTCATGAATCTAGGTTTGCTGATATGTAGCACTTTTCTTTGCACAGTCATAACTTCATTTTATTTTTTCCTCTGAATTTCACTTATGAACAAGATGAAAGCATTGACTCAACACTGATCAAAATCAGGGTTACCAGGAATGGCAAAGTAAAATCCATTCGGGTACAAGGAGGTGATGTGGAACAATTATTTTTAACCCATTCTTGCACTCCCTGGGAGCAGGGAATATAGGTATAACTCATAAGGGAGTTGAAGGAGGGAAGGAAGGAGCAGCACATTACAAATTCAGCTCTGGAAAATTGCTTAAGTCTCTGCCATGAATCTCTATTGTCTTTTGTCTGCCCCAATGTCTGTGAAAAGCATATATTTACATGGATTCCTCTTATTCAACTCTTTTCTTTTTTTTTGCCTTGAGCTGAATACAGCTCAGCCACAACAGTGGTTTGGTATCACTATTGTTATTTTCATTTCTCTGGTAGCATAATAAGCAACATGCAGAAATTAGGTGGTGCAAATCAGAAAGCCCTGTGTGCTTTATAGAGAGAAGAAGATTGGAAAGTGGTATATCAGTCCTAGAAAATTTCTGAGCCAGTGTTTCTGTATTTTCATGATACTGTGCTTGCTCACATTATGACTGCAACAAGATCCATGCCTAGAGATTTACAAAAATGACATTAGAGATAGCTGCTGCTCTGTGAGAAGCTTATTACATATTCCATCTGGGTCTAGACAAACATCCTGCAGAAGTGTGGTTTATGGGGAAAAATAGCAATGTAAAAAAAAAATAAAAATCCTTCTTTGACCTGTGCCCTGTATGAGTTCAGGATTGTCTCTGCCAAGCTTAGTAACAAATGTGAGTGCTTACAGCTTTTTATATCTGTCTCTACTGCTGACTACAGTTAAGAAACAGGATGGATTCTGAACCTTTTTGTGCAGCAATAGCAGCATTCTTTATAAAACGTGAGAACTAAAATAACACTGAGGTACCAAGGGAGCTGGTTAGAGCATAGGGGAAGCCCATCTCTAGTGGAATGGTTCAAACCACTGTTCATAACTCCTGGAGGTGTCTGAAATGTCATCTATATTTTAAAATATGTTATAATTCTGCTGCTGTGCTTTCAAAGGGTGTTGTATTCTTCACTGATGTGAGTGAAAGTTGAGTAGGCCCTGGCTGGCAGCAAGCACCCACACAACCACTCGCTCACTCTCCTACCACAGTGGGATGGGGAGAACATGGGAAGGACAATAGTGAGAAAACTCATGGGTCAAAATAATAACAGAGAAATCACTTACCAAGTACTGTCATAGGCAAAACAGACTTGACTTGTGGAATTTAACTTAGTTTATTGACAATTAGCATAAATATTTAATTACTGAGTTGAGTATTTGGAAATGAAAAAGCTCACAAAAATTCAAAATGCCTTTCCTCCCCATTTTTCAGGCTTAGCTTCACTCCCAGGCTCGCTTCACTCCCAGGCTCACTTCACTCCAGACTCCTCTCCTCCTCCCATGTTGTAGCTGTGGGTCATGCTCAATCCCTCCAGTGCAGCAGCGAGTGGCACAGGGGCTGGGGTCAGGACATAGTAGTGTCCTTTTCCTCTGGTCCTTCACTCTTCCTCCTGCACTGCCATGGAGCAGCTCCCACTCCCCTGACCTTGTTATTCCCTCATTTTCTCCTCTATTCCTTCATCCTCTGCCTGTCCAGCATTTCTGCCCTTAGATATGCTTTCCTGGAGTTGTGACCATCTCACCTGAGTGGCCCAGCAGTGCTCTGTGGTGGGTGGAACCAGCAGTGTTCAGAGAATGGAGAAGAACAAAAGATTGTTATATTGTTCTTAGACGTTACCTCCAAGTCAGTGATATTTAAAATATATTTAGTTTCAGTCTGACTGTGAATGTGAAGGACCTAGGATGAAATCCACAGTGATTGGTATAGGCAGCAAGGAGGTTGATGTGACCATACCGCTGATCACCAAGAGCTCTGTGAGCCTGATGCTGTGCCAGTCTTTCCATAGAGCCTGTTGAGAAGGGCAGCACACCTTACTGAGGTACGTGCCAGGCTCTGGACCAGGACTGGCTTGCATTTGGCTGGGCCGAAAGACAAGCAGTGTGAGCCTGTGACTATCTGCACCATCTACACTAGCTCAGCAAACATTTTGACTAAGGACATATCTAACATTTTTGAACCAATATATGTGATATTCTGGTTTATGGTTGAGTACAATGGCTGTGTTTCCTGTTGTTAAAACATTTTGATCTGGAAAAGGTGATTTAGAAGACAAGCTGTTTAATTAGTGCACGAGTAGAGACAATCTGTTCCAAGAATAATTGACAGCAGGGGAAAGGGTATAAAGTTAAGAGTAGGTGAAAGGAACAAAAGAAATATTAAAGAAATGTGTTTTCTTTGAAATGTGTTTTCTTTGAAATGTGTTTTCTCTGCTCCAAAATGCAGAGACTTGTGGAGAGATGAGGACAGCATGCTCCATTGCAGCCACATTATACTATCTCTAAAAATATGCCATTGGTCATCTAGCCAAAAAGGTAACCAACTTGCCTAGAGTCTTGGGGATATTTGTCAGGAATTCAGAAAAGAAAACGTTTGGAAGATGGAGAAACCATCTGAGCTCACTGTGAAGCAGCAAATGTTCCAGTGCTATTTTTGGTTAAGTAGTACTGTATACTGGGGGAGTTTCCGTGAAATGAGAGGTGACACTACAGAATCTTGGAATAAGCGTGTTTGAAATATGGTGTTCATGGAAATATATATATTCCACGTATTTAGCATTTAGTCTAGTCTAATAAATGACTGTAGCATCTTTTGATTCCATACTTAATGTCTCCTTTTCCGTTTTCAGAGGAATATGTGTCATCCTTGTGGTCTCATTCTATGAACTTAAAAGTGTCATTTGGTCCTTCTCTATGGTCAACCATCAGGTCTGAAAAACTGTACCTGAGTTTATTCACCTGAAAAGGGCAGGAGACATAAAATAATCTAGTACATTAGCTTTATCTATTGGACCAGAGAGAGAGAGAAAAGAAAGAAAGAAAGAAAGAAAAAAGAGATTTATTTTAACTTCTGAAATTATTGGATAAGACCAAACCCACTATGCAATAGAAAATAAGGAGAAAGTGGCATCACACTTATTAATGGGAAAGATGCGTAAGAACTAAATTCCACTGATAAAGGTGTTTTCATGAGAATACCTGTCCTCACCTTTGTTGGCACTAGAGCAGGTTGACAGTAGGTTGTTTGAATTAACATGAGCAACATGATATCAGTGATGTTGCCACTTTAGCACTTAGTCACCTTAAGAGTAAAATCAGCACCTTCACTGAAAAATGGAAGTGACCTCTGATAGGTGGTTATGTCACAGAAAACTCTTAGTTTTAGTTCTTGATTCCTTCTTTAATGTTTTCCAGATTAACTGTAGATGAATTTAAATTGCTGTAATTAGCAGGCACTAATTTATTTATATTTGATGAATGTCTTATGAATAATCTCCTTCATCAATGTGGAGACAACTTATTGGTAAACAAACTTAAAAAAAAAAGGTAGAAGACATCTCTTTTAAAAATGTTTTCATTTTACTTAAGCAGATGTAACATTAACTATTTCTTTTTGACATCTATAGAAAATTCTGTATTTACCCCACAAAATGGGTTCAGAGGATGTATTAGCGCGGCAGAAGTTGCTTAGCTATTTGTCAGTGTTTGGGTTCAGACTGAAAATACTATTTAAAAGAGAGATTTGTATGAACCTATTCAGACTTCTCAGCCTTTAGTATTATATATACTGATTTATTAATTTAAATAATAAACACTGTAGTGGCTTACATTTTTGTAATGTGTCATTATTACAATGTACATATTCTATGAGTAATTACATTTATGCCTTAGCATTTTTTTTTGTAGCAGTTAGACACTACTGTGAATGTCCTCTGAATGCATGTCTAACTGTAGAAAGACCCCTCTTTTCAGTCGTGTCCTGCATTTCATGTGTTATTGTCCATTAAGTAATTCTTCTTCTGAGTCCTGCTTTTTTGCTCTTTTCAGTAGCTCTAAAAATGCTGTGCCTGATTCACCATTACTTTCTAACTTCAATTTTACCAGTGAAAGAATAAAAAAAAAAAGACCCACAGCTGCTCTGCTTTTGTGTGAGTGACAGAGGTGCACAATAACCGTGAGTCAGGCCTTTTTACAGATCCTCTCATTAACATCATTACCATTTTTACTTAAAAAACCAACAACCTTTGGCTGAATTTATCACTCATGAACAAGGGGATGTCCTGAACATTTGGTATGGATTTGCAGGCCATTCTTTCTGTTTCTGTTTCTCTCATGAGGCAAGACAATCCTGACACACACTGAAATGCATTTTAATGTTACTATATGGAGGATGGAGGAAGGATTATTATGCATAACTTTTTTCTACTAGTAGTGCTAGGCAGCTACTTGTAGACAAAAAATACTTTTTGTCCAAGGATTCCCAAGGGACATTTGCCTCCTAACTTCCACTGTAGCAAGGTGTCTGACAATTCATTTTTATATATCAGGAGACTGAAGCATTTAGGAGAAGTAGACAAGTCACCTCGGCCAAAGTAATAAATAAACAACAATTTGGTTAAATTGTCATCCACAGTGACAAAAACCAAGGATACCAGTCTATCATACCATGTAACATTTGTGTGATCAGTTGTTTTCCCTTCAGCACACACAGAGTAAGTCTGAAATCCTGCCATTGTGAATGTGTGTCCATACCTCGTAAAGAAGCTAAATCACCTGTTAGTATTTTAGGAAATTGCTCAGAATGACTCTTCATAAAAAGAGGAAATTAGGAGTTAAGGCAAGTTTTATATTCTTGTGTTGTTTTTTCCCTTGGTACTTCAGTGGCTGTTTTTTCCATGCCTTGTATTTGATTATTCTTATTTATGGCATTATATTACAAATCCTGTTTAGCTATTTATGTTCATCCAGACACGGAAAACAATACATAGACAAAAATAAAAAAATTAAGTGTAAGGATCATCTTAAACAGTTTCAGAACTAAAAGTATCTACGAAACACAGCATATTTATGCTGCTACCTGGTTTTAAATGCATCCTAGATCCGAGAAGTGCCTAATGATGGTCTGACATTGCGCCTCTAGCAGAAATGCTCATGTTTTAGTGGAAGCACGGTCCAAGCTGGTTAGATATTAACCAGTTCAGGCAATATCCCTTCTGTATATTGAAAAGATAACTTCTGAGATCTTATTTCCTGTCTAGGCAATGCCTTAATCTGAAATGAGATCTCATTTCTGGGTTAAGGCAGGTTCTTGATTTGGAAAACTAATTTCGATATATGTGACTTAGAGTGAACTCCACATTGCTTTTCCAGGATAAATAGACAATTTGCACTGCCACTGTAATTAATCCACACTAAGATTTCTAGTAATTTCCAGGTTTTTCATGAAACTTTATTGAATGTTGAGTTTATTTATAGCAGAGAAAATCTGAAATAAATCTGCCAGAGTCAATTCTATTAATCCAGGCTTTCATCAATATTAATGGCAACAAAATCTAAGTTTATATTAAGTACATTGGGAGTTTATATGATTTAGGAGTGTAAAATATTGCAATTACACCGCTTAAATTTTTATTCAGTTTATAGAAGCCAGTAACACCCATACTCTTTGTTCAAGAGCTTACCAATGTGGATTTACATAGGTAATTTTATCTCAGGTTGTTTGGTATTTGACATAAATCCTTCATTTCTGGAGTAAACCAATAATACAGCTTTCTATTTTTGAAAAGGAGATTTAACCTTCATATTTGTGAATGAAAGCTGGAAATCCTGAGTCTAGAAAACTCAAACCATGAATTATTTCTACATAAAATCTCAGCCTTTTAGAGGGGGGGAAAAGGGTTTATTTTCATTTCAATCTTGGTCTTGCTTGTTGAATGATTGGTGCTGGTGAGCCCATGGGGGTGTACACATACATGTATGGAGGTGGGAATGCGCACTTTTCTTAAACACTGAACCTGAACTGGAGTGTACTGGAACCTTTCTGAAGCTCAGAAATGTTTTTTCCAGGTGGTGTTTCTGGTAGGTTAGTCACTGCCTAGTGCATGGAAAATGAGAATCATGATATTCTGGGTCCAGACATGGATGTACAGTATTACCTGGGCAGGATTCTGACTAACAGGAGGGTGGGTTGTATTCCACCTAACAAGCTCACAAAAGACAGATAAAGACCTACCAGGTGACACCAACATGATCAGTCTGCCATTCACAAGGTATAGAGACCAAAAATCCACTCAAAATTCTTGTTCTGTTATTTCCTTTTTCTAGAAAAAGCAAGTGAGTCAAACAAAGATCCGGGTGATCTCTACTATCCTCTTCATCCTGGCAGGCTGCATTGTCTTTGTGACAATTCCTGCATTCATCTTCAAACACATCGAGGGATGGACAGCGCTGGAGTCCATCTACTTTGTGGTTGTTACTCTGACTACCATTGGCTTTGGTGACTTTGTAGCAGGTGAGCAGCTTCAAGCCCAGATGCTGTGCAGGAGGGCCTTGGCTCTCAGAATTTGTTTTCTGGTGTAGAGAGGAGGCTTTTCACAATGTGTTATATTCCAGTGAAATGATGCCAGTTGTTTTTGTTGGGGTTACTGTGCAGTAGGACACCAGGTTTATTTAAGATCCAGGTGCCTTGCCATCTGCAGATTACAAGCCTTCAGCAGTGTAGATAACAGGAGCCTGGGAAATCCTGATTATCCTTTATTGTGCAATGAATTATGCACAAGTCAAATTACTTTCCCATTGAGTTCAAGATTTGTATTAGTCCATTAGGGCTCAATCTGAGACTGACTACAGAAGCAAGTAGCTCAAATGATGAATGGAGGAAGGTTTTACAAAGTAGTGCTGAGCCCCAGGTCTCAGTGGTGGGTTGCTACTACCGGAGCTGCAGCATTTCAAAAACTGCATTTTGTTCTCTAACTTTGGCAAAAATTGTTAAGGAAAGCTTATGTGGAAGAGGACTAATGGGGTATGCATTTTAGTGCTTGGAGGATACTCTCCAAGATTAATACAGTACCAGCAGGAACTGTAAATATCCACCTTTATCAGTTTCCAAAGAGGGAGTCAAGATAGTCGGCTAGAGAGACGAGAGATATTTTCTTTTCACACGACTGCTTTGCTAACAAAAAGGTAATTAAAATAAGTGGATTTTTTTCCCATCAGTGCATGACCTCTACTCTTCATTCCTGTTAGCAGTCCTAATTAAAGGCATTAAGATATTTATGTTACAAACAGTCATAGTATGCTACTGTTTTCTTACTTTCTATGAATCAACAAAGCATGAATGAGTTAAAAACATCAAATAAAACTACAGGGATATATAAAGTTTTCTTTGCTGAAGAACTGCAGACAAGTCTGTTTGTAGAGAAGACTAATCCTCCTCTTTTTATGACATAGTGGTATAGAAGACATGAATTACTGAGGAAAAGAAAAGGCACAGAACAAAGAAAGACTCAGATGTGAAGAAAAAAATGTTTAATGAGCGTTCAGTTACAGAAGTGATTGTATGAGCTTGGTTCATTTGAACCACTTAAATGTGTAGAGAAGAGAAGCTCACTGAAATTCTGTCTTTGTGGTATCATGCTGTGAAATAAAAAATAATTCACTATATTTTTTTTAATCATATCACACTTCAGTATTGTTTTCTTTAACAATATAATAGTAAAAAAGTTCTGAATGTTAAATTGTTCTATATGCAACATGATTAGGAGAATATAATCCACAGCTGGGTGGCTACTAACAAGCACAGTTTTTCAAAAATCAAATGGAAGACCCTGGATAAGAAAACTTCAGAGGTGATTTCATTATAAGAGTTTAAGGCAGGTGATCACCAGGAGATTTGGGTTTTATTGTTGGCTTTGAGAGAGATTTTCTGTCCCTTTTATTTTCTGTCACTTTAATCTCTCAGTATCTCTGTCCCTTCAACATCAAATCAAAAATACTACATTGTAATGGGTAAAATAACATCAATGGAGCTATGCTGGTTTATTCCACCTAGAACATTTCCCAGCTCTTGGTAAAATAGTAAGTTTTTGTATTACTATCAGAAATATAATTGTAGATGAAGCCTGAAAAAACCAGACTATCTGATAGGCTGAAAAAAGTGGTCTCATGCTTTCTCGGTCACCTCATTACTCTGTAAGATAGACCTAGACAATCTGTTTCCTAGTAAGCTTCCTCAGGGACACATATGATCAGAAGAGGCTTGTACCATGGCAACAGCAGTTACCGCCTCCCATTGTTTCTCACTCTTAAAGACTGGAAGGGAAGAGTGTGATTCAGGCAGTATATGGGGAGAGATTAACATCAAAACCAATATTTGGGTCCCTGCCAATTCTCAAATGTCTGACCTTCCATGGGGATGTTCAAACACCATACCTACATTTATATTGAGTTTTGATAAAATTAAAGAGTCATAGCAATGTCTCAGATTGCAAAAAGGAAAGGGTAAAATGCCAAACTGTGTTGTATGGTGATTTTAACAGGGGAAAATCCTAGAATCTCTCTGCAGTCATGCAGAGGTATCAGTAGGTATCTAGCTCTTGTCTAACCAGGCCTGGAGTCCAGGAAATATGCAGTCCTCTCCCTGAGTCTCCTGGTAGGCTGGCTGTGCAGGCAGAGATTTACACAAGTACCACCAAGGTGGTGTTTGTTCACCTGCACTGAGGAATACAGTGGTGCCCATGGGGCTGTGCAGACTCTTTGCTGCTGACTCTCTTCTGCTCAGGGCTGTGCTGCTATCACTGGCTCTCATTCTTGCAGTGCACATAGCACTATGATAGGACTGAGAGTCTCAAGAGTGAAGCTGTGGTTGTTGTCTTTTGGAAAAGTTTATTTTATTCTGTGGTAGGCAGCAGTTTGGCTGCTACTGCACTTATTTTAGGCTCTTTGTAGTCCATTAGATTTGCCAAATGTCTCATTCTTGTTTTGCCAGCTCATCCTGAGACTTGCATGAAGAACATACAGGATCTTTGTTGCTTGCTTTGATCCATATCTCCTCTCAATTCACTGGCCAGAGAATCCACCCCTCTAAATGATGCCCAAGCAGACTGTATACTATATATCCTTATTTTCAGGGCTGATGCATGGTTGGCTTTCAGTCAGATATCCTGATTTGGAAGGGTAGACAAAAGGGAAGACAAAGCTACATATCTTTCTTCTGCACATAGGTCTCTCAATCCTGTAGCTAAAACAAAAAGCCTGGAAATTCTATAACCTAAAGGGGTTGATCTGTAAAGTTTCTCAACTACCAGGCTGCAGACACTTCAGTATAAGGAAGATTAGCTGTATCTAACCTTTTTCTTGGACGTATGTTTGTGCTGTTGCAAGTACTATCAAAGCGGGAATTTCAGACTTGCTTCAGAGTACGAGTAGTATAAAGAAAAGTGTTTACTAGATGCTCTGGCAGGTCACATAGAAGCAGAAACATAGGTAATTTTGAAGAGTTTTAAATTAAGAACAGACTGTGTTCCTCCCATCTGACAGGCTTCTTGTCTATTATCAGAACTACAGTGATGTTGTCAAGAGTTAAATACTTTCAGGCATTTCTCAGAATTGCAGATATTTTGTCATAATTTTGGCATCTTATGATTCCTAAGCATAAGTATATGCTTATTTCAGGAGGAAATGCTGACATACATTATCGAGAGTGGTATAAACCCTTAGTGTGGTTCTGGATTCTTGTCGGCCTTGCTTACTTTGCTGCTGTCCTGAGTATGATTGGAGACTGGTTAAGAGTCCTGTCCAAGAAGACACAAGAAGAGGTAATGATTAGTAATTTCTCAGAATATGTTTTGAAAACTCCTCAAGATGACTTGAGTGGTATTTGGACAGTTGTGCAATGGAAACCTCCATTAAAGACAGCTACATTTGCCCCTGAGAACTCTAGACTGGCTCAGTCAGAGGGCCAGTTGAAATTACCTAATGGGCATTTCCAACGATAACTGCTCTGTGACTCTGTGGCCCTCAACAGGACCTTCGGTGGGACTGAACAGCTCCATCCATAATCAATATGGGAAGATACATTACTGTACTGCTGCATTGGTTGTTGTGCTGTTCTGAAGCATATTGGTTTAATTATATGTGATTAATTTTGCCCACTCCAGACCATCTACTGCTGACCTTACGAATCAGGAATTTTGTTCTTTACCAAGGAGGGATTAGCACGAACAACTCTCATCATGTAACACAGCTATAAAACGCATGGGGTGGCAAAGTGTGACACGGGCAGACAAGTTATATGCCCCATAAGCCATCAGCTAGTCACTAATTGGTGTGTTTAATGATGGATGGACATGGTGTGTTTAGAGATGGATGCAGTGGAGATGGGACCACTCTCTGATTTTGTGTCAGAGAAGAAAATGTTTATGCTGCTGTTCTAAAGGAAAGACTGTAGCTTCATTTTGCTTTTTCTTTTTTTTTTTAATTTTTAAAAATTAATTTCTCTTTCTTCTTTTGTAAAGGTTGGAGAAATAAAAGCCCACGCAGCGGAGTGGAAAGCAAATGTGACGGCTGAGTTCAGAGAGACACGGAGGAGGCTCAGTGTGGAGATCCACGACAAACTTCAACGCGCAGCCACCATCCGGAGCATGGAGCGCAGACGCCTTGGCCTGGACCAGCGAGCTCACTCCTTAGACATGCTCTCTCCAGAGAAGCGCTCTGTCTTTGCTACCTTGGAAACAGGGCGCTTCAAGGCCTCCTCTCAGGAAAGCATCAACAACAGGCCTAACAACCTGCGCCTTAAAGGGCCAGATCAGCTTAACAAGCACGGGCAGGGGGCATCCGAGGACAACATCATTAACAAGTTTGGATCATCCGCTAAGATGACCAAAAGGAAAAACAAAGACCTCAAAAAGACCATCCCTGAGGATGTGCGTAAAATTTATGAGACCTTCAGAAACTGTTCTTTGGATGAAGAAAAAAAGGAAGAGGAGACAGAGAAGATGTGTAATTCCGAGATCTCTTCTAGCACTGCAGTCCTGACCAACTGTATCCAGCAGCACTCAGACCTGGAAAATGGAGTGATTCCCAATGAAACCAAAGAAAGGGAACAAGAAAACAAAGCGTTACTTGAAGACAAAAATTAAATATAAAAGATGCTTGACTTGAATTAACAATGTTAGTGGTTTTATATGTATATATATATTGAGACACGTGCCTTATACAGACTCCTTATTCAATCTCAATTATATAGCATCGAGGAATATTTCACTGTGCCATAAAGACTCAAGCTTGCTCTGCCAAAACAAACCAGGAACACAGCACTGCAGAATGGCAACAGAAAGCTACGCACATGGAAATTTCAGCCTGTATAAGATTACCAGGGCAAGACACAAGGGAAGGAATTGAACCATGGCAATATCACCAGAGTGCTCCTGCCATGGCATATTAGACGAAGGGCAGCTATGTAAGAAGAGCCTATGAAAGGGATGAAAAAGAGTGTATCTTTGTAGGGAATTATGCATCCATAAAGCCTTCCCCTGGTGATTAAAAAGAGGAGAAACGATTGGAGTGAACTAAAAACTTTCAGTAAGGCTTAGTTTATGTTTTGGCACGTGATCCAAGCTAGTTTTTTGTTCCTTTTTTTTGAGTCAGATGCATTACCTTTCTAAACTCCAAAAGAATGTCTATGGACACAACCACCAGCTGGGTGCTGGTTTGAAAAATCAACACAGGTGTATGTAAGGGTTGGATTACTCTTTTCATTAAAAAAAAAAAAAAAGAAAATAAAAAACTCCATGGGTATTTATCTTAAGCAGTGACAAAAAAAAAAAAGAAAAATGGATTTTTTTTCTCACAAGAAAGTGCATATGAAGAAAATGCAACATCTCACGCTATGTTGTTTAAAAGAAGAGAAACATCAATTTAATATTTGGCTAAGTGTATAAAACAGTGGGCCAAGTGGTTTTTTTAAAGAATTTCTCAGTCACACTTTCTACCACTGAAAAAAACCCTTCAATTTTAATTCTGTAAGACTATGAAGACAGAAGGGAAGCTACAGCTTTTGCGTGTTGGCAAACTGCTGTTCTCTGTAGCTGAATCTGAATTTTAGGCATAAGAGCATATACACAAACCAAATGAGGGCCAGGGCTACCATAGAATCTCAGGGTTCTCTGCCCCTTTTGCTGGGTTTGGGTTTAGACATAAGCTGCTGTCATAATCTCAGAAAAAAAAAGAAAAGAAAAAGGAAATTTAGGAAAAGAAGTTAAGAAATATATGGTGGTAAACTTTTAAGTGCTTATAGCTTTAAGTGCCATTAATGCTATCATATTTTGTAACTTTTTAAACAAGTACTTTGAATTATTTGTTTTATTTCCTTTCAGGTATTCTCTTTGTTTGACAGTTGCTATCTCTTTTCCTGATAAAAACTAAACATGAGCTCTCTGCATTTCTAGAGTAAAGTGAAATATATCCAAACTGTGGGCATTTTTTAAAAATCTTTTGTGCTGTCTGGACATATGGATATAAGAAACAGAATTGTCTCTAGACTTCACAGTAAATATTCAAAGAAAAGGCTGCAAAATAATTAATGGGAATTGCAAAACATACTAAATTTTTTATAGCCTCAGCCTGTGGGCTACTGCGTGTGCCATTTCAGATAGAAAATTTTGCATGCTGGAAATGAGATACACATGATTGTGCCAGCAATGCTTTCTCTGTGCTTTCACAAAATCCTAAATATTCCTGCAATTCAAACTGTAGGCTTATAGGTAAGGTGAGCATGGATATTGATCTCAGAGACATACTGACTCTTGCAAGCTAGTCAAACATACGGACACTTGAAGATCATACAGACATGGATTTTTGGAATTGCATGCCCCCCAGAATGCATGTGTCATTCTGTGATAGTTTCTGAGATTTTATGCACAATGAGCCAACTCAAAATCAAACTAGTCACCACAATACATGATTGCCATGGCTATGAATGGAAGCATGGCTATGCAAATGCCAATTTTAATTATGGCTATTTGCATATCTAATGACTCTGCAGGATTTGCATGAGTAAGCTGAATTCCAGTAGTGCAGAGGAGGAAAGTTCGTAGTATGTTCTTTCTGCTGGTTCACTTCTCTTGAAATGGCAAATTGTCTTTCTAATTTCATTATCTGTCTGAAAATTAAGGATGAAAAAGCAATGTTTGAAAAATTTCAGGTCATTTGGGATTGCTCTAACTCAGTCAGATCCAACAGAAATTGAATTCTGGTTAGTTCCGCAATGAATCTCTTAAGGTGCCGGGCTGTGCCCTGGCTTTATCTTACCAGGGGCAGGGCAGTAAGCCCAGTCCCCAGGGGAGGTTTCATCGGACTCGAGAGCTGCCATGGCTTCTGGAGACTTTTATGCCAGGCAGCCCTGTGCTCGACTTCATAAACGTGCAAATGGCAACTTGTGGCCATCCTCAGATTTCATCCTCCTCAAACCACAGGCAGACAAAATCAAGGTGCAGGTCTGTTCAAGCATCACAGTTCTTCAGCCTTCCTATTGCTCCTGGTTTTGGGCAGGCCTTGAGTGTCACATATGGGCAAATGTTCTGAAGTCTCATGCAGAAGTACAGAGCATCATTTGCTAATTCTGTAGTGCCGGGATGAATAAAGCATACCTGGATACACTAAGGTTTTATGTTCAGATCTGGGGGTTTATTGTGGTGGTGGGAGGTTAGGATTGAAATCTACAGTTTAGATTTGGCTTTTAATTCCAGAAAAGATTCAGAAGTGCTCAGACATGTGATTTGGGTTCTGAGAATTAAAGTACTGCCTCGTTACACCATTCTGTGCTTTGCATCTATGAAGGATCAGGCACCCAAAAATATCCCATCTGACTCTGAAAGCATGCAACAGTGCTAACAGTTCTCCTTGGTTACCAAATGCCAAGACCAATATCATGCACACAGTGTTACCTGTTCCTTCAACTGAGTTCTCACGAGAAATGCTTGCCTGCAATGGAAAAGTTCTGCATAGTCACACAGACAGATGTAATGATATGGAGATGCATTTTGTATATGTGAAATATAGGACTTAGTCATAGCCAGGGCATTTCTGCTGGTTAGGATCAGGGAAAGTAAACCCTGTCTTGTAGAACTTGTCTCTGTGAGCAGGGAGTTGGACAGTGGGCAAATCATGGAAAACAAGTCAGTGTGGACAAGTGATTGAGGAGGCAAAGTTTGGTGGGCAAATTCAGAACTGTTTGCTCTAGTGGAATAGAAGGTCAATGAAATCTTGTCATAGTTTTAATGTAAACTTTCTGAGTTCTCAACCTGTTCCCTGTCCAAATTCTAGCTGATGGTGTATGTGTGTCTCATTCTACTGTCTGCTTGTCATGCCATGCAGGAGCCCCTGGCTGACATTTTATCAGCTGTTTCTTCAGCACCTCCTGGTTTGGGATATAATAGTTCAGGGAGAAAGGGTGATACTGAATAAACTCTCAGTGAGATACTGAGCAGAGCATTTGATGACCTTTTGTATGAAAGCAAAATGCTCTCTTTCATTCCTCTCCATTTCTCTGTCTGTGAAACTTGCTGAGAAAGCTGCCAGGCTGCTACTGGAGTAAATACTTTCTTCTATAATATGATTACCTATTAAATACCTCAATATGCATAATTTTTACTATACTATGGGAAGTGCAAATGGTGTATTGCATGGGGGGCCAGACAGAAATGTCTGACACCTAAAATAACATTTTAATGAGCTAAATTGCTTTTCCCCTGGTAAAGGACATCCCTTTGTTTTAATTATATGCAACAGATTGGGAGAGAATCTCAGCTCAGACATCAAGAATTTTATGGCTAAAATTCTCATCTTCTGGCATTTAGTAATACCTATAAAAAACTTATTATGTTATTTCTAGTGAGGCTGTTCCACCATTATAGAAAGTTTTAGAAAAAGTAGTCTGAACCATATCCAAAACTCCTTGCTCTAAATTAGGGCTTTTCACAGCAGCCTGAAAATAAGAAGTCAAACAAAAACGTGGGTACCGACTTTAGCACTCAGATCGTGCCCTGAGCACAACATGACTTGACATGGGAACTGGCACCTGAAAGAACAAAGGAAACGTGTTTTTCTGTAGCCACAGCCCTCACACACAGAGGACAACTCAGCTTTTGTTTTCCAGCAGCTTTCAGCCCCACTGTCCACTGCCTTGTGCAGGAGAGTTCTGCTAAGCCACTTTGGTGATCCTCCTGAATCATTAACCATCACTGAACTTGTGCAGATATTGCATGAGTGGTTTCGAAAAGATGTGTAACTTCATCCATGTGGCAGTCTGTGAATTACATTACCCTTTAATAGGGAACATTATTTCTAATAAATCTTATTAGAAGTAATAGCAAATAAAATTTAAAAAATACCAGTGATTTATATTCATAAAATCTGATTTTGGTTGTTGCTTTGAAATCATAAATCATCTGAAATTCTGCTGTTTGGCTTTATGATGTCTCTANAAGTCTGCTTCTTCCAAAGCCATTAATGGACTATGCCAGAGACTTTCTATAAGATTCTCTAACCCATAATAAATGAAAGTGTATGTCTGTGAGTTCAGGCTGTTAAAAACCCTGTCCTTAAAAAAACCTGCATTTTTCTGAAGAATTTGTGTTTATGCTGTACATGGGCTGTTTGTTTGCCAGCTTTCATTTACTCAGGGGTTTATTTGTGTTGTCAGATTGCATGATGTTTGGTACTCTCACTTTTTCCATCGTCCACTCGAAGTAAATTACAGGCAAAGACCAACTGGTATGTTGTGTACTAACGTAGAATAAGAACTCTTCTACTAAACAGATATAAATTAAAGCTAACTGGGAACTGCTTCAGTCCTCCCTGTACATTTGCTTTTTCTGAACTACGTTTTGTCTATCTAAGGCCAAAATCTGCTCCCATCAAGTCTGTGCAGTAAAGTGGAGGTGGCTTGTTATTTTTAAGCTTTTTATAGCAAAGTCCTGCTGTTTTAACTCATCTCTACAGTGCCGTTTATACTTACTGGAATGGCATTATATCAATACTAAATACAAATTAGCTCAGCTTCAGAAACAGTTCCCTAGGCATTTAAATATCAATGAAAACACAAGGTAAATCAACACAAACCTGTGGAACTCAAGTAAAGGCTTGTAGATTAATGTATGAAACTGGTTGCCTGAAATATATCAGCAAAAAAGTGTAGATCTGAAAATTCCTTTAGGTTGCCAAAGTTTTCCCAAGGTCCCCATCTCCTTTACTACCAGTAGCAGTTACTCTCCTTAATACCATTGCTGCAGTTGTGAGAGCTAATTTGGGGTGTCCTGATGTAACCACCACGTGATCTGTGAGCTGGATCATGGTGGGTTGGGAAGGTCACTCAGAAGGCAAGACTTATCCACAACGCTGCTGAGTTCAGGAACCAGTTGAAGAAAGGTCCCACGCAAACGTGCACATGCCCAGCGTTCACATGGCACAAGTAACTGGTTCCTGCACACAGATTTACTGGTGATGCCTCCCTGCTCCGTTCAGCTAGATGTGAACTTGTCGTGCTCCCTTGTCTCTGGTTACAGGTCACATAGGAGCTGTCTTATCACCAGGAAATACCAGTGCTGCTGCTTTTGGGGGAAAGTGGACATTTCTATAGCATGTGGCTTTTTGAGGCAAATAGGATCTGCTTTCTGTGGCTGATCTTGAGAGCAAACCACAGGCAGGTAATACTTGGCATGTGAGAGAGAATACTTTTGTCTCCCAAATATATTCTACCTTCACAGTCTTTTTTTTCTGTGAGGGCTGGGTGCTTAAAGAGTAAAGCTTATGATGTCTACTGTGAGATGTAAGCCAAGCATACCAGCTTTCAGCCTACCATTTAGCAGTTTCTCAGGTCCTGGAGTCATGTATTAGCTATAATTAGAAAAAGGCAGGGTTTATGTCTAGATCTCAGCTTTCCAACAGTTTAAATTTATTCAAGACAGTGTTTCAATGTAGTTTTAGACTGATTTTTTTCCAAGTTCTACTAGAATTTGATTTGGACCTTGGACAGGACTGAGAAGCCATTATTAGTAATTTTCGACTTTGCGTTTGAATAAGAACTTTCTCAAAATTTGGGGAAACATTTTCTTGGGATGCTGTTCAACTATTTTTCCTGATCAAATGATACTATAAGCAATCAGCAAATCCAATTGCAAGGATGTTCTATCTACTTTCTTGTCTCTGTCCTTCTTTCACTCTCTCTGTAAGATTTAATGGTGCTTTAGAAAGGAATTCTCAGAAAAAGGACAATTTCCTAAATGTCATTACCAGGGTACAGAGCAGAATGTGCTTGTACCATCTTGAAAAGTTTTGCTGCTATTGTCTTTATTTTATGATGTAATGTTTTACAAAGATTGAAAAAAAAATTGCAACAAAGACTGTCTGGATAAACTCGCTTTTCTTGTTTTTTTGGTTTTTTTTCTCTCTCTGTTACCCTACCATCCAAAAGGGTAAAGGAACTGTAATTAAACTTCTGTTTTTCTCCTTAGTTGACAATCTAGTTTGCCTTATTTTCTGGGTGTCTGATTTGGGAAGCCATGGTGCTGGGCTGGTTTCAAGAGAGGCACAAACTTCCAGCCACACCGCTACTCATACTGAGCCATTTCTGCATTTAGTGACCAGTCAGTAGGGAAGCAAGAAACAGAATTTTGAGGAGGTTCTGTCTCTTGTTCCTAGTTTCTTCCCATGGAAATTATTTGCCTGGATGGCTGGAAGAAGTTATTCATGCAGAGAGGAGTGAGGAGGTGAAGCTTTTTGACCTTGGGAAGCACAAGCAAGTTTGGGGTTCTCTTTTAATGTGAAATCTTTTGTCTTTTTGCAGCTTTTTTGATGTCTTCATGTTGACTACCTTCTATGTCAGGCCTCAGTTTTCCTTGCTTCATTATTTTTCCATCACCTTGGGAAACTGCAACACAGGCCAGTGTACTCAGAGGGTGCAAACTCTTGAAGTATGGTTCCTTTGTCAGCAGATGGGGGTGATAAAAATTCCAGCAAGCATGGTTCATATGTCTGTATAGTTTGTATAGAGACCCCTCATAACTGAGCCTTCACTTGACTTTCGGGAAAAAAAAAATAAGAAAAAAGCCTTCTTTGGACTGAGTAAAAAAACTCCCATTTATGTGGTATTTTTATATGCTGTTTATACTACATGGTCCATACTAGTTCTTGTTACTTACTCTGTATTAACTGTGTAAGTCAAGACATATTTCTCCAAAGTCCACCTCCATTTCCAAAATTATTTCTTTTCCCTCAGGAGCATGAGTCTTTTAATTGGACTTTCTTTAGCTATTCTGTATCCCTCTTGGTTTTTTGTGCAAAATTGGTTATTTGCATTTTTGGGTTTATGCACATCCTCATTCTGCTTGTTCACTTGATTTTCATTTCCAGTGCCAGATTTTTATCAAGCTACAGCTGTTTGCTCTGACTTTGTGACCTATTGCCTAGGATATACAGACAGCTTTGTAGTTTCTAGAGTCCTCCAGCAAGTTGACCTATTTAGCTAGCTGACCCAAGTCATTGTTCCTAGAGGTGATTGAGAAAGACAATGAAAATAAGAAAAAACCCCTGACAAAACAACAAAAAGCAAAAGGGTGGATGGGTGAAAAGTTGTGAAATACTTTTTGTGCTCCAAAATCTCTATGCAGGATGCTGAGGGTTGCACCAAAATTCTTGCTGAAGCATCATTTTCTCAGTACAGACTGCTGTTTTGAATAACATCAACTATTTTTGAAACAAACTGTTATATGGTAAAAAAATTATTAAAGTTGCTTTAAAAATAATAAATTATTATGTAATAATAAACTAACATGCTAAAAGTGAATAGTGCAGGAAGGAGTATCTCACAGAGATTTCACAACACATTGTTTAGCCTGGTAGGTCTCACTGCTTTCCAGCAAAGCTTTAGATCATTTTCACAGGGGACCTTCCCCCAGTGTAGGAGCTGTCTCTGGATCATCCCTTCTTTTTATTCTGGCACGAGGTGCTGGTGTTTTTCTTGAACATCTTTTGGCAGTGCCATTTCTGAGGCAGTGCAATGTAAATGTCTCCTCCAGGCTGAACAAACCAAGTGCCCTCAGCCGCTCCCCATACGGATTCCCCTCAAGGCCCTTCACCATCTTTGTTGCCCTCCTTTGGATACTCTCTAAGAGTTTAATATCTTATGATGACTGCATGTTTTGTAATAAGGGAAATGTGCATTATCTGGGTAACAACAAGATTTCTGGTGTGCCTTAGGTGCAGAAAGATACAAGTTGTGCTGTCAGATTTGCACATAAATGTTTAACCCTCCAACCAGGGGGGGTCTCAAAGACAACAGCCTACTCAAGGGTTTAGCCCAGACTCTTTCCTAGAGTCCATCTTGTGGGGAATGCATGTTGTGCTGTGAAGCCAATTATATTATTTCCATTTCTCATTCTGATGGAACGATGATGGAGCTCTGATGGAGCTCAATTTGACAAACTAAATGTACTTTGTCAAAACAAAAAAAGCCACAAAATAGCAATAAATACCCTTTTACAGGCTGCAGTTGTCACTTTTTTTCCCCTTGGATTCCTTCTGCACAGTTGCCTGCTGAGAATGATTTATAACAAACAGCAAGATTGCTGTTTGAAGAAATGTGTATGACTGGATTTCTCATGGGAAGGAAAAGAGAAGGAATCCCAATCCCCCCGAAATCTGGGCTTTTCTTAAAACAAATTAGAAAATAAAACTTTTACTACCTCACCCTGCAACTATGAATTCCTTTTTAGCAGGATCTTATTTTATCTTTCACAGCTTAACAAGAGTTTTAAATAATTTATTTTCTGCTTTTGATTGCTTAAGTTTCCTGCCTTGCTAAACCTGCTCTAATCTATGAAAACAGGTGGCTTCCTCTCTGTAGACTGGGCCTCCCTTCCTCAGGCTGAGCATTAATAAACTAGCCATGCACATTTCCAATACTACATGAAGCAATTTGATCTCATTAGATCTTACTTGACAGTTTCCAAACAAGGCAATTTAATGCAACAGCAAAAGAGGTTCAGGCTGTGCTTGGCAATTTCTCTTGCCCATCATCACTCACGCATTTCTTCCTGGGTTTCTGATTCCTGCTTGTCTGCTCCTCATTAACACCCTTAGCAAGGGGCCCACCTAAGTTTAATCTAAGCTGTCTGCAAGGCAGTTCCTGATGTATGTTTTTTCATGTGTAAGGTCAAGATGTGAAGGCCAAGAAAGCTGAGGTACTTTCTATCAATATGATAGTGAGCATCATATTTGTGGTCCCAAGGCTGTTTATTTTAAGCAATGACCATCTTGTCTGCTGTGTGGATCTCTACACTATGTGGATCTTACCTGTTATTAACATGGGTAGTAAATTCCCATTGAGCATTTGGATGATGGGAAAATGAGTACACTGGGGATGCTCTCAGGTGTTGAAAAAAGTTTCAAAGAAATAAAGTGTTATATGTCAAAAATTGTAGCTCAATAAGAGGAAATAGTTAAATCTGTTCCTCTCTATGTTTGCTTAGTTATTCAATCAGCTTGCTGGTCAGTTTGTACAAAGAATTAAAAGGATACCTACAGGTGCTTATGGACCCAGAAAAGGGACTTTGTTTAAGAATATGATGTGCTTTGGACAGGAAAAAAGGCTTGTAGAGAGAATAGCAGACTCTTCGGAGGAGGTTTTCATGTCCATTAATGTAGTCATTAATCACTTGTGTCACAATCAATATGTATCTGGAGTGCAGAAGGTCAGAAAACATTGGTTGAAATGTCAACCTGTCAAGCAGTAAATTCGGATACGTGAGTGTCCCTCGACCAGGCAAAGGTCTGAACGTGGTATCAGCCATGATACGGGCGGAGGTGAGGACACTACAGTGCCAATATTAAATGAGAAGTAGTGCAGAGTAGGCAGAAGCAGGGTTTCTTCTACTGTGTTGGGAGCCCTTCTTTGGCATCTCTGGTCCACTTGGTAGAAATACACACTATGTTTCTGAGTATTTTAATGACCATAAAAACAAAACTCTCACCTTTTTTTTAAATTGTAACAAAAATTGTGTTATATCTTGACAAGTACTGGGAATATTTTTCCAGAGAAGCAAACACTGCTAAATAAGATTTTTATTTATTTATTTATTTATTTTTTAATTTTAGGAAAGTAAAATGGGAATGGATTGGATTAGGGGATGCTGTATTTGGGTCAGACTTTAAACAGGGGTCAAACATTAGGTGTGAAATTGCACAGGGTTAGCAAAATGCTATGGGAAAACCTGGGCTAAGGACAGACTGGAAAAGAGATGAAATCTTGGTAAAACTGTAGGTCAGAATTACTGATCTTTCAGTTCAAAGACAAACTCTGGAAGACAAAAATAAAAGCAATTTGTGGGTCAAACCAAAATGAAGTATTGTCTTCTCAGCGAAACACAAAAGCAGTAAAAAAACTCCAGTCAAATTCAGTTGGCATTAAATATCTTTTCAATCTGAAAAAAATTGTCATATTTCCATCTAAAATGTACTTTTCCCCTGAAAGTTAAAGGAACCATCTATTACTTCAAATGAAAAAAAAATTGGCCCACAAATTTTTTTCTTCCAAAAAATCAAGATATTATCCAACTGAATTTGGTTTGTCAACCCAAATGAGAAGAGCCGGACAGCTGAGCCAGCAGGAGACATATATGGTTCAAGTAGGAGCAGGCTGGTTCTTTCCTGCTGTACACTAAATCTCTGAGCAGCTCTGAAGCTCAGTATTCATTGAACAAAATCACTAGGAAAAACAAGATAGTGTTTTGGAAAGGTAGTCTTTTCTCATTAGGAGTTTTATCTAATGAGCCAATCTTCATGTGAACAGTCAATGCTAAGATTAGGGCATGTATGAAATCCTGATAATCTAAATTATTTTGGTAGCATAGTAAATTCTACCTGATTATTAACTTTAGGCAGAGGACGTTTTCTTCCTTGAGGTACTTGTTTCAGCTTTACATTACTGTACTGGGTTATATTTTTGTAGTCACAGAATTTCATGAAACAGTAAGAGAGGAAAATGGGAAGTGCAAAACAAATTGTAGTGTTGTTAGTGATGTGATGAGTACTATTTATTTATATTTTGTGGTGGTTTTTTTCACAATGGAACACTTCCTTATCAGATCTCATGTACCAGGAAGTAAAAATTAATTATAAATTATAAATTATGAAAATAAAAATACGGAAGAAATATCATTATTCCTACTAGGAAATGAATTAGATAATTCAGGATACACAGAAACCTATGTCTGAGCCAGAGTTTTAACTGTGACTTGTTAAAGGATGGCCGGCCAGCCTTTCTTGACTATACCATGCCTCTGGCACAGCTTTCCCTTTAAATAAACTGCTAGATTAAACTTCAATAGTACTATTTTTGTGAGGTGGTTTGTTTTGTTTTTTAATTCATTGCTAAATGGTAGGCACTCACAAAACTAGGAGATGTCAGAATTAAGATTGTTTATGCACCTTAATTCCTCTCATGTCTGATTTATGAGACAATCTTTGGTTTGTATCATCACATACTTGTAATGGGGTTTCTGTCTCATGCTGTGTGTTCTGCACTATGCTCAGTTATCCAGTATTTTATCTTTTCCTTCTTGTTTACTGTATAAACCCTGGCCTTATTTACTGAAAGCTCTTCCACCCATGCTCTGCAGATTGATATTTTCTCATGGGTTTGTTGGTAGCATGAGTCACTAGTGTATCAGGAATGATTCATAAGTATTGACTGCTCTTTTGTGGTGCTACAGGGAGGTAAGACGGTATTCCTCCACTTGAACAGAGGGAAGGATGAAGCATAAAAAGCGTCTTTCCATTAACACAATGTGTTCAGTCTGAGGAGCTGGGAACCTGAGATTTTACTGTGGTACTACGTAGCACTTCAGACCTTGGGATATAACAGCCCCAGGGGTAAGCGCCCAGGAAATGACGATGAAACAAATTCTGATCACCTTAGGAAATACTGGTTATGTGATTTGTTCAGCATTTCCAAGAAGAGATAAAAGAAAGATACAGTTTTCTATCATGGCATTTAATTTCTTAAACCAAGAGGCCTCTTGTAGCTTCTGCATCAGAGATTTTGAAGACAATAGTCCTCTTTATGGTGTTTATTCATCCCTAGGACTGTTGTGTGGCCCAAATAAGATTCATTGCAGTAGAAACTTTGGAGAAGACTGTGCCATGTTCCTTTCTCTTCCATTTCTAATTTTCTCAAGTCCTCTGTCTCCTTATAGTGCCTCCTTTTCTTCCTTAAGAGTGAGGGCCGATACTTAAAATACAATCTTTCCCTGCTTTAAAGAGCAAGCTTTCTTCTGTTCCTTAAATTGAGGCACTTCTCATATTCAAAGAAGGAGAAAGGTCTCCATATCACATCCTGAAAAGGGCACCAGTGTTTTCATGAGATTCTGAGCAAAATGCTTGAGGAATGACATTCAAGACTTACTCTTTCCTTCCTAGTTTTAGGTAAGGCATAAAAATTGTTTGATATTATAGCACCAACCTTTTAGATGCCAAAGAGAGTTACTGGAGTTGTCCTGAAGGTCTTTCCAAGTTCCAAAAAGATATTCGGATAAAAAGCCCTGTCTATCCTGACCCATGACTGAGCAATGGGGAAAGAAGAATATCAGTGCCTAAAGATCCTAATCCATCTGTAAGAAAGAAATACAGTGTAGAGGGCTTACAAAAAATTGCTTCACTCTCTCGCTTGAAAAACAGTAGCATAATGGAAATATTTCCCTAGAATGAGAGTGAACTTCTCTCTCTTCAAGCAGAATTTTCTTTTTGTCTTTGCAACTACAAGGCACTATGTTTTGGGGTTTTTTTCCCCCCAGAAATGTTTCACAAGTTGCTCATGGATTTTGAGTTACTCTTTTATCAAAGGTAGAAACGACTCAATTTTGGAACTGCCTGTTGAACTCTCACATGGTCAATACACTAAGCCCTCATTTCTTAACATTCTGTTGCCACTTCCATCTTTTCCTGAGTACATCTCTGTGACCTGCAAAGGTAGTAACTGAGAAGCAAGTGAGTAGTTAGCAAGAGAGATCTTGAAATAGGACACTTCTCCAGAGAGTTCTACTACACAAGTGTCCAGTCTTTTCGAACACTTTTCCTCTTTTGTCCTGCCAAGAACAATATTTTTTGAAGTACCCTTTCGTCACCCCTTCCCCAAATCTTTGTAAGTATCAGATGTTACCAATGCAGAGTGAAAGTATTCCTTTCAACTGTGCCATCTCATGAAACTGGCCCTTAGAAGATGAGGGATGTATTGACTGATATAAGACCTTGATTTTACATGGTCAGTCGTCCTGTCAATTGGAAAAGAACACAAGCTTCCGGCGGAAGAAAGGATGACAACCAGAAGTGCCCTCCCGCGTCAGTCAGGCCCATCACTCGAGGTAGGGACTGGGCTCTTCAGTGCACACCAGTGCCTCTTCTGCTGCTTATGGAACAATCCTGCAGGAAGTGGAGACCCTCATATTTGTCTCTCATGCTGTCCTTCTATACACAGTTTAGAGCTTTCTGTGTAGTACACTTTCCTCAAAGCTTGATACTCAAACCTCTCCTGAAAGCCCCTCCTATCAACGAGACCTATCCATACCCTTCTTTGTCCTCCCCAGAGAAGTCCTTTATGAGTATATACCCTTATGGCAACAGCTTTACATTGAGTAGCAGTCTCTTTTTCTTTTCCTCCTTTTATTGTTGTTATTTATAAGCTCAGATGGACTTAACCCAATAACATTTCTGCTGTTTCATTCTACAAAAGAAGAAAAAAATGGCATTAAAGTCTCAGGGAAAGTAACTTTCTTTCCCAAATCAATTCCCATCACAGATCTTGGTGAGAACTGGATTTAGTTTGCACTTCTGTAATCTGCAATAAAGACTTTAAGTAGTGTAGCAGCATTTTGCTTTGAAACTGGAAATCTATTGCTTGGCCTCACTTGTTTATATTTCATTGTATTTCATTCTATTTATACGTAATTCTTTCTAAAGCATTATATAGTCTATAGTGGCAATCTATGTTTTTTTCTTTAGTGTATCTCCTTTTCTGTGGTCTGTGATTGCTTATTCTTTTGTTGCTTGTTTGTTGGTTTTAAATTGCCATAAGAATGCCCCAGTTCATCCTTTGGCAGCTCCGTAGAAAATTCTGCTTTTTATATGGCTCTGTCAGAGTGGGATCTTGAAGTCATTGATCTGGAGCATCACACAGAGTAATTTCTTTATTTCAATAGTCTAGTGAAGGTCTGCTTATTAGATGTCTATTAGCCTTAAGAGGCTGTTACCTCTTCCAGCTGAAACTCCAGTGATGGCTGAGCCACTCTACTGATTTCAGTGAGGTTCAAGTAAAATACAAAAAAGCCCGAGTCCGGTTTCCCCTCACTGGGCTGCAGTAATTGTGCTGGGAGAACAGGAATAAGAAGCAGAAGTTATTTAGTTTTGGCACTGCTTTGCTATGGCTTGGAATATACATCACAAAGTGAACAAGTTCAATTACCAGTTTTATATAGCAGAGATTGAGTCACTTATGCATCAATTTAGTCCTTTCCAGGGCAAAAATATTCACTAAAATGAAGAAGGCAGAACATGTCATGTATCACCTGAAAAATTGCAGGGAGAAAAATTCAAGGCTCATCCTGTAACTTTTAAAGGTCTATTACAAATATTGTAACTTAAAAGATTTGAAATAAAAAAATAATTGCCTTCTTGCCCAGCTCCAACAGACTGTATTTTAAAAACCTTTATTTCTGAATTCAGGAGTCTATTAATCATGGAAGAGTAAGCTTTTCAAAGAGTTCTGATTTATGTTCCATACATTTCTATACAGTAAATGTTTGGTTCAATTTCAAATTGAGGAAATGACTTGGACATAGTATTATCAAAGGACATTTCCATCCTTTATGAACAACATGGAGGAAGCAAGGGAGTAAATCTCTTTGGAATTTTACTTCTTATTAAGTTGTTTAAGTTTAATGTAAACATTCATGGACCTCAGTGAGCAAAAAGGAATGGAGACAGGGAAATTCACCCTTCAGTCCCATCATGAAATATTCTGATTTACAGCCATAAATTGCAAAGACATTGAAGCAGCATTTTCAAAGACCTCTTTGTGCATTGCATTTTCATGTTTAGCTGATGACTGAGCATGGCAGAGCCAATGTGACACTTGTCAGGAATAGGGTCCGGTCGGGACCTATCTCTCCTTGCTGCCTCATGTGGGCCTTATATTTAGACCAAAAGAGTTAGGCATCCATTTTCTGACCCAGACAATACTTAATTTGTACTATACAAAAAAAGCAATTGAAAGAACCCTATTCTAGAAAATTGAGTGGCCAGGGTATTTGGGTTTTGGGAATGGCAGAGGGGCAGGGATGAGGGATAAAATTCCTTCCAGTTAAATCACACAGCTGAGATTAACTATGGGCTATATATATGTATGAATTCAAGGTAAGCAGTAAAGTTCTGAGTATACATCCATCCTCTTTGTGTTTTGTGGAGAAAAAATAGATGGCAGAGACATCTATTTCCAGAGGAATCTTCATCTCTACTTTTCCCCCCTAATGCAGTGAGTTCTCTCTGGGACCCAAAGCAGGAGATCTAAACATCTGAAGAGACAGGATTTTTCAGATGCTTCCTTGTCCCTGGCGTGACTAATGATTCACCAAAACTTCAGGGATTTGGCAGTGAAGTTTGGGCCACTAGTACCTGTGCATTTTCTCTTTGCTGCTTTTAGTAGGACTCTAGCTGCAGTGTCTTTTAACTCAACACCTTTTATTATCAATGAACTGGAACATGCAGAGATGAAGACAGGTATTGAGGTTGAAGGAAAACCACAACATCTTTGCTTAGCTTACCTGCAGGGTTATGTTGGGAGTCAGATTAATTTAAATTGGGAAGAGGGCATATTCTCCCATCGCTTGAGCTAGAACAGGCCCTGCAGGCACTGGAGAAAAATCCTACTAACTAGGTGCCTCTCTCCAAGGCCCAGTGTTCTCAGGTCTTATTCCTTCTGGTAACAGTAATATACCCATTCCACTGAAGAGTTTAGAAGTAGGAATGGTGATAGGGAAACATTTCAAAATGAGAAAATTAAATACGGATTTTTGATTACATTTCCAAAAATATTTCTGTGGGATTAATGGATAAGGACTGGGGGAAAAACAAAACAGTCGAGAGCCTCTACTATTTATGAAATGAAATATTTGAAACAAATCTTCTTTTCAAGAAGTGAGGTCCTGGAGTACTGTGTAAAGAGTAGTTAGTGTACTCTAAAGTGTGTAAATCTAAAATTACGATGCTGAATTTACATACCAGTATAAATATACAGTGTTGTGTCTTGGATAGGATGGGGACTTCATTACAATATGGCAGTATGTCTCTGAGGACACTTGATAATGGTAATAGATAAATAAAATAGGGCTGTGCATGTCCAGCATCATCAATACATGTCATCATGTCATGCCACTTCAATGAGTGTAGCTGTTTATATATGCATCAAAGAGAGCAAAAAATGTTTAACTTGCTTCAGTGAGCTGTAAGCAGAAAGAGAATAGATGAGAGTTGAGGGTTTGGAATTCACTGCATCATATCTCATTCAGGAAATCTTCTGAATTATTTATTACATTTTTCTTTTATTTTTTCATTTTTGGACTCACCACATTTCTGTTAGTCTTCTGAGGTTATCTGTGCTAATTAACAAGTGGCTTCTAACCATTATGCTAGTTCAAAGTGGGGTGTGCCCTTTTTGTCTGAGATTGTCCACAGCCAGTATGGAGTGATTAATGTGGATTCCTGCTGCACAGAATGGCTTGACAACAATGCCTCCTTTCTGTTGTCTCCTAAGCAGGTATAAAGGCAACAAAGACCTTTGGTTAATGAAAGGAACCAAATTCAAATATGTCACTTAGAGGTGTTCACATCTGCCTCTTTCAACCAGACCCAGGAGGCTGCCTGTCTCCCTCCCCCTCTTGGGATTTCATACATTTTTACTGAAGATTAACTTCAAAAAGGGCTTGTGCTGTTTCATCCAGAGGGTTGTACTGTCACTGTGCCTGGCAGGTGTTGACTGTCTGTCATGAGGACCAATGTATCCAGAAAGTGAGGTCTGAAGGCAGTAAAAAGCAGGAGAGGGGATGAGCTCTCCATTTGAACATGAACCTGGCATACCACCTGGGACATGCTGTCCTCTGTGCCATGCCAGATGCTTTGTGGTAAAGTGGTTTTATGCAAATAAGGAGATGAGAAAGCTGTTCTGCTCTCCATTGCTTAGTGCTGTACATGCCTGTCTGGTACCCTCTCCACTCTGCAGTGGTGATTAGTTGTGGCTCTGACGCATGAGATTCCCCAACACTGAAGAAATAAACTGGCTTCCTTCTAGGCTCAGGGCACCCAAAGGAGAGAGGGAGAGAGATGGAATTGTCTCTGCAGAAGTGTCACTGGCTCCTTGAGGTCTCAGTGTTCAGCTAGATGGTTGAGTGATTCCTGATGAGCCTGCAGATAATTCAAAGGATGCTTGAACCCATATGGCTTGGTCTTTTCCTTACTTATTCTAATACATTTCAGTCATCACCGTACAGTAAATACAGAACAAACAGATGGAAGGAAAGCAGAATTTACTCACCAAGATGAGATGACAATTTTTGCATGAATATGCCCTTGCAGGTACTGGGGTGGTTCTGGACCTCGTTGCCAACCTTGGCGAGGGCGATCGTGAGTGGCTGCTTGGTGTCCCTCCCCTGACCCTCCTTGGGGTGGCTGCTCCTCTGCACCGCAGCTCATCCTCACCTGCACTTCCCATGCTGTGTCCTCATGACTCCAACAATGAGGAGGGAGAGGATAGCAGATGCTCTTCCAGTCATTTGAAAAATGCCTCTTTTTTCAATGTGGGGAAAACCACAGCCATTGTCTGAACTCATTGGAAGCATAGCAATTAAGTAATTTTTCCTTGGATCTTACCTTTTAGAGTACTTACTTCCTTCTAATATAGCTTTTCCACTATTGTGTTATCAGAGGAAAGTCTCTAGTCAATGCACATGTAGGTTGATTGTGTGGGTTTTTCTAACAAGTTTTTGATGTTATTTCATGTTGTTCATGATAAAATTATTTTAAAAGAAGCCACTGGGAACTTCTTATTACCACCCTTTACTGTTTGTTTTCTCAGATGAGACAGAGATGAAATTCCTTCTCTGTTCATCTGAATTCTTGCTAGAGCCCAGCACCACTTATTTAAGAATTTCTAAATTACTCAGGCCACCAGCTCACGGACAAAAGCCTTTTGCCTCAAGCTCCCAAACCATCTCTGCATTGTACGTTCTGCTCCTTGCTCCTAATTACATCACAGCTAATTGCAATGCCTGGTGCTGCATAAAGTGCAGCTGGGGAAGGCTGTACCTGCTCCTAGGGAAGGTCACTGATCAGTGGACTGGTGTCTGGACAGAGATCCTGCTGGAGTTAGAAGGGGAGGGAGCACTGCCAGGACACGCTTGTGGGCATCATGGGCAAAACCTGTTGTGTTGTTGGCAATCATCACCCCTTTAATTCAGAAGCCTATGGGAGAGGGAGAGCCTTGGTATCATAAGTCAATATTGTCAAGATTTTCTGTTCCAGGAGAGGAAAAGAGTGAAAGTCTTTGTCAGGCATTTAGTGGAATCTCTCCTTCAGACAGCAGACTGACTTGTGAGTGATGAGCATCCATCAAATATTTGCCCTAGACTCAAAGGCCCTAAATGTGGTTTAAGCTATCCCATCAAAGAAGAAAACTAATACTGGAGGAGCAGGATTAGCACTTCAAATCAAGTCTCATGTTTTGCCTGCTAAAAACTAGGAAGACTGAATTAATAAAAACTCTCATCTGGGAAATCCAACCCACAGTGTTCAGCTGAGGAGATTCCATTGCTACCAAGTGCCTCAGAGCCACTGCAGCAGCACAGAGCATCCACACCAGCTGAGTGTGCTGTAATATTTGCTCTCCCCAAAGTTGCTGTGCTTGGATCAGCTTGGATGATCCATCTGATACACTGCAGCCTAGTCATTGGGGTGCTTCTCCTTCAGTTTAGAGAGGAAGGGGAGAATGGCCATGAGGAGAATCTCCCCATCCCCTGGGTTAGGAAGAGCTGTGTGCCAGGGAATTGGACGAGCCAGGGGAAGAAACTGAGACTGTGAGATGGCTCTAGCTGTGAGTGGTAAGAGGCTCAAGTGCCCTGGGCACTGTTTCTAGCACAGCTATTTATAGCAATGATGTCTCTGGTAGCAACAAAACCAAAACTTCTCAACAGGAGGAGAGACTTTTTCACAATTCAGTAAAAAACCCCCTAATTTACCTCTTTACTGTATTTCACCAGAATATTCACTGGAGATAGTTTGAAAATCCAAGTAGTCTCACATTATTCTGTGTTTGAGCTACCACGGCTCCATGCACAGGGAAGCAAAGCTGTGCTTTCATCCTACTGCTTAGGGCCAGTGCATAGAGCTCACCCAAGTCACTGCTGCTCCACCTAGCACTCAGGACTTCCCCCATGAGTGATAACACTATAGCAATATCCCCACTTGAGAAAATCACCATTAATTGCTGTGATATTCCTTGGGGAAATCATGTGGTTGAAACTGACTGAGAACTGGAGAACAACCAGATGGTAAATTACAAAGTTCTCTGAGGAGCGGAGCAGCTACTCTGCCTGAGCAGCCTGCCATATTGGGCTCCTATTTTATTAATCTTCACTCTCTGGTGTTTTTCAGGCTGACATTAAGACAGAGTTACAGCATTCACCCCAAAGTGGAGTGAATGTAGCTGGATATGGGAGGGAAACCTGCTGTTCTCTCTTCTGCATTATCTCCCCCACTTGCCACTCAGCATGGAGTTTAAAATCAGAAGAAGAAAAGAGGGAACACTGCACATTGCACAAACCAAGGCCATCATTCCCAGAGGTAGAAGATCGTTTAACTATTTATTCCCGTGGCTGAGCATTGTCATAAATCCAAACCCTTGAAATAATCTTGGCAAGACTCCAGGGGTTTGTAAAGGTGTGTAGTCCTCAGAGGTGGGGGCCCCCTGGTGGTCTAGTGGTTAGGATGTCGCGCTCTCACCGCCGCAGCCTGGGTTCGATTCCCGGTCAGGGAACCCCTCCGGGCAGATGGAGCTCGTCAGCCCTGTAAGGCAATCCATCTAAGAGAAGGTCACTCTAAACAAACCCACGTCCTGAGGACCTCGCTGCCACCGTCCAAGCTTCGCTTGGCCCTGGCAGTTGAACCTCAGGATTAAAGGGTGGGCTCAGTTCAGCGCACACTGGGTCTCACCTAAAAAATCCACTGCGCAGGCTCGAAGGGTTAATGACCTTTCCCAAATCTTCGTTCGTGAAGACTGGCCATACTACTAGTCCTCAGAGATTCAATCCAAGGAAAATAAATACTGCAGAAGCTAGTTGTCAATTTGAGATTTATAGCATTTAGAGCATTTTAGAAATGTGCTTTAGTTCTCCATACCAAGTAAGAATACTGTTGTGCTGGGCCAGACCAAGTGTCTCTCTTGTGGCATAATGTCTCATTAAACTCACTGTAACATTTTACATGACAGTACCACAGGATACAGAGGTAGAAATGGAACATGCATCAAATCCTCCTCCTCCTGCTTTCTGCTTCTCTCCTGCCTCCCTCTTCAAACAACTAGAGAATATGGCTCCACGTTTTCCCTTTCCCACTGAGACCTCCTGGCTGATTATTACTATTAGCAAAGCAGTCTGACTATAATTTTCTCCTCCGTGCTGCGTTTTAGCAAAGGTCACCAGTGTTAATAATTGAAGCAATCATTTATATTATTACTTATCATCCAGATGGCTCAGGGCAGGAGTGTAAAATAGAATGTAAAAGAATTTAAAATAAATTAGTTCCTTGCTAGATTTAACAAAGAAGCATTTTTATTCTAATACCACAAGTAGCAGGAGCTGGAACTTTGGAAGATAACACAGTGATAGTGGAACTTTTAGTGCTAAAACCATACAGCAGAAGCAATTCCATGAGAGCTAGGCATCCCTGTAGCAGCTTCATAATAGCTAGCACAAGTAAATAGGAGCAGACCTAGAAAATGAGGGTGAGGGCTCTGTTACGGAAGACTTCAATATATACATCAGCTAACTGTTGCCAAGGAGAACAACTCCAACTCTGGAATTCTGCACTCTGCTTGGCTTGCAAAGCTGTGTGGGAGTGCATGTGTCTGCACTGTCCTTGATGCCTGCTCTTACCTGTGCTGCAAGGTGAGAGCACTGGGACACATATCTCTGGTGCCATGCACCTATAGTCGAGTGTGTGGACATTCTCAGGCAGGCCTAAGTCTCCATGTGTCTTGCACAAGCTTGTTATAAAGATACATTCCCTTATCCTTTATTATAATGACATATGGAATCAATTTTAATACACATTTTTCTTTTTCCTCAGCCAAAATTTTATCAGAGATAGAAGCATCTGGTTCCTTGGGAAGGGAAACAAATTATGAGAACAGATAAATATGCTGCTCTGTGGAAATTGTCTTCCATGTGGGAAGTTGTCTCTGCTTGTGATGATCCCATCTGAAGCCAGATATATGAAAAACATAAAATGCACCTGAAATCTCAGCCTCCATCAATCTGGACTGTCATAAATATCTAAAAATTCTGATTTTATTCTTTATGTTAGGTCTTGACCAGATTCTGAAAGAGCTGTCTGCTCTGCTAAGACTCCAGCCTGGAAAGCCTGCAGTGGCCCAATAGTCCTTGGAGCCGTGCATTGACCATGTCACTGGGTAAATCTGTGTGGAATTCCTTAACTTGCCACAACTTTGCTTTACTTTTTTATGCCTCTGACATCCCTTGGGGTATTATGAATAGCAACACACTAAGAGGAAAGGGGCACTGTAAGAGTATTAGATGGCTGAAAGGTAGGGAAGTGAGATGGGGGATTCATTTCAAGTTTGGGACAGCAGTGGTTAGAACCCTTCATTAAGTGAGAGAGTTTAGACACACAGATCATGTTTCATGCTCCAGGGGCTCTGAGTGTTTGCTTAGGTCTTGGCGATATAAACTGCTCCGTTGCTTGTGCTTGCTGGGTATCCAATGGCCATAACATATTTAGTGCTTCAGTAGGCACCTAAAGGTAGGTGTCTCGATGGGGACCTGCTGACTGAGGCGTCACATACCATCAAGGCCGGCTCGGCAGGCAGCCTCTCACCAGCTGCGGTGAAGTTTCACACCAGGCAGCTCCCCCATGTGCTATCCAAAACCAGGGGTGCTCACACGTGCAAAGGGAGAAGGGGGGCAGGGCTGCTTTGCTTCGGCGAGCGGGCTGTCTGCACTTACGGGCTTGGAAGGGCAGGGCTGCAGAGGCAGCGTGGCTGCAGCCCACTCGCACCCCGGTGCTGGCGCTGCCCCTGGGGCGGACGGGGAGAGACCTCCTGCACTTACAGCTCTGGCAGCGCTGGCTGACGTCCTTCCTTCCCCTGCGACGGTGCACGGGGCTGCCTGGCGGTCCGGGGGAAGGCAAGAAGTCAAGGGCAGTTCTTTGCTCCCCTGGTGTGAGTTAAAGACATGTCTTTCCCTGCTCTCTCTCTCTCTCAATTTCTTTTTTTTCTCCTGAAAATATTCAGGAGCTCTTTTATCGCAGTCCTGAAATGTTTCTTGTGTGTGGGTGGTGCAGAGTAGAAAGAGCATATGGTCGTGGGGAAATCAGAGCCATGAGCTGGCAGCAGTGGCACCCAGGAGTCAGTTATGTGGCATCTCAGATGAGCAAGGAGGGACAATGCTGGTAAGGCTGCAAGACAGCTATACCTTGTCTGATGGAAAAGGTGACATCTGAGAAGGTACTACTGTACAAAGTAGTCAGACTGTAGGGTGTGGGTGTTTTTGGTGGAGTGTTTTTTCCAGAGTGGATGGTGATTTCATAACTGTTTTCTGCCATGGCCTGTGCACAAGAGGCTAGAAGCTATGAGCGATTCACTTTCCAATGCTGTGAGAAGAGATAAAAGGCTGGTCACTTTGGAATGGTAAATACTATCATGTTCATCTTCCATGGAGGTGATGGAAGAAAGATATGAGAACCTATTTCGAAAAGGGAGATATTACAACTGAAGTCTAGACAGGGCTGATGGCTGAAATGCAAAACCTCACAATATATAATTAAGGGACTTTTCAAAAGATGAGAATATGAAGATGAAGGATTTGGGAGAGGATAGTCCCATCATCTTTTTTATTTTTAAAAAAAACATTTAAGAATGCAGATGCTTTTGAGGAAACCAGTTAATCCTGTGATTCCTAAACACTGTTTATCTCCCCTTTTTCATGCAAGTGAGACTTTTTGCATAAACAGAAAATAAGATTTTATTTTTCATGAAATGTAGAAACTGATTGTAAACAATAATTATTTTGGATACACCTACCTGACTCTCCCAGGAGAGTAATGACGCAATCTGAGAAAACTCATGTGACTCCAATGTAGATAGAGTTTAGCTGTTTTGCAAGTTATTAGAAGGTACAGCTGTATTATAAAAGAAAAAAAATTCCATATTCCTCCCAAGAGAATTGTGGAAATGTAATAAACTCTTGCTTTATAGGAAGAGGGAACCATTAAAAAGGAAATATATGTACTGAAACAATCTTTTTTAAAAAATTCAATCTAGGGCAGATGAATTCTGCTTGAATATGATCACTACAAGGGAGGAAATGCTATTTGTATTTGTTTTTAGTTTAAACCAATTAAGAAAAAACTTTCATGCTTGAAGTTACATACATATCACCGATTTTCTTCAGATAACCTACCCAAAGGAATTTGTGGGCCCGTAGTTTCAGATTAATGTTCATAGCTGTGACATTCAAGGTTTTTTTTGTCTCATGGCTGCTAAACAGCTTATTTCAAGATCTTGACTTCTCTTTTTTCTTTTTTTTTTTTTGTTCCCCCTAGTCCCCAGGTAGATATTCACCCACTTCCAAGCATTTTCTGTTTGTTTGTCAAAGCTGAAATACTGTGCTGATCCCAGACATGAGCTGGGGACACAAAATGAAAGGAATCAATGTCCTTTTTCCTCTGAAAAACCCCACAGATCTGATTTTATGACAAGTTTATGGAAAATGTTAATAATACAAAACAGTGAATTGAAATACTGTAAAGCTGATACTACATTAAAGAAATGCTTGAGGTAGAATCACACACACACTAAACACATGAAGATAAGCATCTTCATGCTAGAATCCTTGTAAGTTTTGCAATATTGCATGGCCCGTCATTATTACCTGACTTCTAATGGAGAGTTTCATCATTACAGGTATGAGTGTGTGTAGCTAAATTTTCAAAGTGCTGATAAGCAAACTACTTCTAACCTTCAGGTTTATTTTTGTATCTGTGGTTACCTAAGCTAGTCAGATCTCATTCTGGGATCCTATCTAATGTGTGGGTGAAAAGTTCACTTCTAGTTCTTCCTCTTGCTTGAGAACATTTCCCTTCATCTCAGGTCAAAAGGAGGTGATAAAGCTCAAGGTTAAGAGTCTTCTTAAGCCTTACTTTATAAAGCAGCCTAAAAAAGAGGCTTTAAGAAGTCCATCAGTGCTGCTTACTCTGTAGCATTTCCTATTTATTATTTGTATTAGTAGCAGCACTCTTCTAGATAAGTCCTGCACAGAGCACTAGCCTGTGACCCAGACCCCTAATTTCTGTCAAAAGTGTAGAGCAGATGAACAATAAGTGTGAACTCTGGAGCTTTTTGTCTGCTAATGCTGTTCAGGGCAGAAAGAAACAAATTAGGGAGGTTTTGCCTCCAAAAGAGGAACCTGTATAAGCAGAATTAGATGGAGTTCTAACTGGAACTCACCTGCATAAAATGACAGATCATGTAAAGGTACACTGAGAAAAACAATTTTCGCCTGAAATTGTGGACTTACCAATTTGAAGAATAGGAGAAAAGTTTGGGGGAGTAGCTTGACTGGATGATAATGTCTCTCAAAATGTCCAGCAAACAGCTGGATAAACACAACATGCAGTGGGTGAGTAACTGGCTCACGGGTCGAGCACAGAAAGTAATAGTGAATGGGATGACATCAGACTGGTGACCTGTCACTAGTGGGGTTCTGCAGGGCTCCATTTTGGGCCCTGTGTTCTTCAACACTTTCATGAGGGACTTGGACACAGGACTGGAAGGGTTACTGAGCAAATTTGCAGATGACACAAAACTTGGAGAAGCTGTTGACTCCCTCGAAGGCAGAGAGACCCTGCAGAGAGACCCTGGCAAACTAGAGAGGTGGGCAATCCCCAACCATATGAAGTTCAACAAGGAGAAGGGCCAGATTCTGCGCCTGAGATGGGGCAACCCTGGATGTATGGACAGACTGGGGAATGAGATGCTGGAAAGCAGTGCCATGGAAAGGAACCTGGGAGTCCTCGTTGATGGCAAGTTGAATATGAGTCAGCAGTGCCCTGGCAGCCAGGAGGGCCAACTGTGTCCTGGGGGGCATCAGGCAAAGCATCACCAGCCGGTCGAGGGAGGGGATTGTCCTGCTCTGCTCTGCATTGGTGCAGCCTCACCTTGAATACTGTGTGCAGTTTTGGGCACCACAATGTAAGAAAGGTATTAAGCTATTGGAGAGTGTCCAAAGGAGGGCAACCAAGATGGTGAAAGGCCTTGAGGGGAAGCCGGATGAGGAGCAGCTGAGGGCACTTGTTCTGTTCAGCCTGGAGAAGAGGAGACTGAGGGGAGACCTCATTGCAGTTACAACTCCCTTGTGAGGGGAAGAGGAGGGGCTGGCATTGATTTCTTCTCTGTGGTGACCAGTGACAGGACCTGAGGGAATGGCCTGAACTTGTGTTATGGGAGGTTTAAGTCAGATACTAGAAAAATGTTTTTTTTTCCCCAGAGGGTGGTTGGGCACAGGAACAGGCTCCCCAGGTCATGGCACCAAGGCTGACAGTTGAAGAAACGTTTGGATGATACTCTCAAGAACACAGTGTGACTCTTGGGGATGGTCCTGTGCAGGGCTAAGGGTTGGACTTGATGATCCTTGTGGGTTCCTTCCAACTCAGCATATTCTGTGATTCTATGGTATGATTAAGAAATGTTCAGCTGGTTCATCTCTGAAAAGGAATTTTAGCTGATATGTACCTGCTTTTACTGTGCAGTAAGCTTTGACTTGGAATACTGCATACTGTGTGAAAAATGGATTGAAATTAGAATAGATGCAGATAAGTCCACTATGGTGATTTGGGGAACTTTATATTTGAAGGATAGCCCATTTTATGTAGCCTAATTAGCCAGAGAGAGGGCTAGAATGAGCTGTTGTAATGGTATTTCAGGGACAAGATGAGTTGGTGGAAGGAGAATAATGTTTGAAGCAAGAGAAACATTTTAGTTGTGACACAGGTGATAAATCTGATGGGGGAAAAATATGTGAGAGGAGTTATTTTTTAGAGTCAGTTTCTTTGTGTGAACTTCTCTTAGAGCACTAATGTTTCTGACCTGAGAACTATATGTGTGGTTTTTGTCTCTTGATTCTTGGGGTCTTCAAAATACAGCTTGATTTATAATAGCAAAAATTTAATTTGGAGACCTGGGGCATCAGCTGTCGTATTGATGTCTCCTTACCATTTCCTATGGTACATCATAGCTGTGAATTTTTTGGTCTTTACCACAGATTTTAATTTTGTTGAAGGTGTTGGGAAATGGCTGGTGCTGTTCAGTGGAATATGTCGTAGACTTCCCCTTGAAACTCCCCAAGTAGATTTATACAGCACATATTAGCCTAAGAGGGCCTCAGTCTGGATATGATTCCTAGTCCTGTGCTCTTGGAAAAACTGACATACAAATCAGAACTGAGGAACCGTGAGAGAAGTGCACAGAAATATATTTCCTTAATGGATTTCCATGATGGAAGCAGTCTATTCCAGCCCATCCTTTTTCCAAGCTATTCCTCAGACCCAAAGAAGGGTTAGGCTGCCAACAAGATTAGATATATATGCAGAACTAATGTTTCTTATGTGCCTAATAAAATACATTAAAACCAATTTATGATTTTTTTTTTCCTTAATGTGTGTGTAGGAATGTCCAAAATAAGGGCTTGGTATCATTTCCCTCTGAATTTCATCAGCTGGTTGCATAAAAGTCCATTACATTGCAAAACTAACAGCAGTCTTGACCAAACTCTTATGAAACAAGGGTTTGAAAGACCAGTCAAAAAACAAACAAAAAACCACAGTCCACAAAGCTTTACTGAATGGTGATTAATTGCTATATTTACTTTGATGAGCATGTATCCTGTTTTTAATCGTGACCAGGAAAAGAAGATTTTTGCGGGGAATTAATTATTTTTGTGGAGATAATGACTTGTCCATTCATCTAAACTGGTAATTAATTCCCAGGAAGTGAATCCATAGTACTTAAACAGTAGTCATATAAAATTTAAATTTAAATTACTTTGGGAAACCTAGTTCAATATGAGTGACTGTGGGAATATGCTACCCTTAGCTCAAGTCCAGCTGAACTGCATTCCAAAGATTCATTTGGAAAGTTCTGTTATGAGCACGTGCTCCTGGCATACCTGCAAAGCACGGATTTGTTATTGTGGCTGACATTTTCCTAAATTTACAAGCTTAGGGAAAACAGTCAGTTTTAGAATGATGCAAGAGCTCAAATACAGGTTACGCTTGTTTAACTCAACCAACAGGAACTGTGTTGTGCAGACACTTCTCTGACCTTGAATGCTCCTCTGTGTCATGCGCGGCTTTTTAGAGGTATCAAAAGCATCATATTAAATTTATATTTTGAGGTGATATGGTAAAGGAGTTTCTGTCTTAATTAGTGGATGTTACATAGAACTTGAAAACTGCCTCTGAAGTGGGTGTAGTTTTTATAGATACATGTCTTTTTTTTCCCCATGAAGCCTATTTTGCTCATCTTTGGAAAGAAAGTTTCTAGAAGTAGGATGCTTATTTATTCTTTCTCCCTCCTTTAAAAAGTGTGTTCTTCCTTGCTTGTACAGTTTCTTCCCCCAACCCCCCTCCAAAAAAAAGCATAGATCATAGCCCATTGCTCTTTATATAATCTCTTATTTTCTCCTCATTATATGATGTTAAGTTGTTCACAACACAGACAAAAAATTGCTTGTGCCTCTTCTCCAGTGGAACAGAGGGATATTGTTGCAGAAAAGAGATTAATCCCGTTTCAGTTCTGGACCACCAGTGTGCTGACAAAGATTGATTCAGAAGGGCACTACAAGAACTGCAGATATTTCTCTCTGAACAGGAAGAGAAAAGGAGCCAACTGAAAAAGTACCACAGAGAGTAGTGAAATCCCTGCTAGTATTGACTTGCTTGGGTCACAAATTGCTTTATTTTTGAGAACAGGATCTGTTGCTTCCTTCCCTAAGAAATTTTGCATTTAGCCACACGGAAGGATCACCTATCCAGCACAGCCACTTCTCCAGGTAAAGGAACAGGTTGCTTATCTTCTTTCTCCACCCACCAGTAGTTGCTGGCTTTCAATCATCAAGGTCCCAAATGGAGCATAAGTGTAGCAGGCAAGGTTGTCAAGGTTGTTCAAACAGATCTGAGTAATCAGAGGCTCTTTAACAAGCCTTGCTAAATTTTAACCTTTAGAAACTATTTCAAGTGCATCTAAGTCAACACTGAAAGAGGTTAAAAAATCCCCTTAAGCATCAATAAGGAATGCTACTGTCTTACAACAAATATTTTAAAATCTAATGAAATTAAAAGGTAAATTCAGGGTAAATTTTCCCAAAGTTCAGACCAACAATTCAATTGGTCTAATTTTTAACAGCCTTCTTGAACTGCCTTTTTCATCTGGATTGGAAGCAGAAACCAAGAATTCTCACTCTCCCTAAGACTGGAAATAAATGATCTTCTGCTCTCCAAAGTGCAGTTCTCCCTGGTTGTCTGCTTATTTGTGCTGATATATGTCAATCCTAAAATGGACGTCTTACAATTCATATGCACACAGTGATATATGAATTTATTTAGAACTATGTTCTCAGCTGATGTTGCTCACATATGTAGTCAGAGTTTTCAACTACAAGCTCTAGCTGAGGAGCACCTGCCTACAACTAAAAAAAATACAGGACTGGAACAATGTCAGAAATGTAGAAAGCATTAAAGATAAATGTCAGTGTAATAGTCTTGAATATCTGCTGGCAGGTAATAGTGACTTTAATGGAAGTTTGATATAAATGAAGGTTATGATGTTTCTTGACTGATTTTTTTCTTTTCTCCTAGCCAGAAGCAGCAGATGAAAAATGAAGTTGCTCAGCCCTATTAACCACTGATGCCTGTGGATTGTGGAGACATATTTTACCAGGTTCTCCCAGCTGCAATCCTTAATGAATAGTTTGTTCTGTTGATAAGAACAATTCTAGAATTAGGTAAAGCCAACAGTTTAACAAATGCACAGTAGGTATTTCAAGGTTCCTTTTTGTCCTAAGTTCTGTTTGAAAAATAATTCATCTGTCTATAGCAATAGCTAGCTCTTGATCAGCTTTTTGAGAGGCACTCCTCATCCATCACTGAACAGTGACAGTTGGGCCACTGTTGTTCCTGCAGTAACCCCATTTTTCTGCATTACTTTATAATATCTCCATGTTTCAGATGGATGGTTTAATAATAAACACTGCAGTGATGCCTAGATTGCTCCTAAATTTTCTCTTTCTTCAAACAAAGGATTACAACTTTGCATTCAACAGCCTTTTCTGAAAACAAATACTGCTCACTCTTCTCCTTACTTTCTTGTCATGGTTGTAACTTTCGCTGAGACTGTATAGGAAAGGAGAAGAGAAAACATGCCTTAAAATCTTTTTTAGATGTCTGCTTACATGTGGCAAATTTCTTTTGCTATGACCACTTATTACAAGATGCTTTCTGGTTTCTTCAGATCAACACAATCTCCTGTATAAGGAATAAAATTTACAGCTGTGGTTGGAAGCTCAGGAGAAGCTATGTTTCAAAGTGAGGTGAACTTGAGCCATATATTTTATAGTGTAGCAATGATTGCAAATGTCCTCTGATGCTGGACATATTTGAATCTCACTTTTATTAGTGCCATTTTTATTTGCCATCTTCAGTGTATTTAGTTTTTCAGTGAAGGCTTCAGACATTTTCTCCTGTGCTTCACCTTTTCTCGCTTTGTTCCAACCCTATCCAAAGATGGCTATTTCAGCAGGCTACAATGTTGATGTGGCAGACATGTACAGCATGGTTATTCACTACATCACCCTTCAAAGCTCTGCCTGGAGACCACCAGGCAAGCCAGATTTAAAAGGTTTGCTGTTGGTTTGAATATATGCAAATACTTCTGCAAGGGCCAAGTTGCAGAAGTTTTGGGTACACTGAGTTCAGAGATGCTTAGGATTCTGTCTTTCTACAGTGATGTTCAAACCTCAAAAACTCCTCATTTACACATCAAAAATGAATACATACCATGTGGGCCAATTTTCATGTGAATAATAATCATTGTTGTATAAGTCATGCTGGTTTTGTTTGAAGGATTTAATTCTGTGACAAGCAGAAGAAAAGACAGCAGAGTATTCCTAAATATCTATAGCTAGCAGAAAAAAGACAAAAGAACAAGGATATTTTTGTGATGTTTCATGTTGAAACAGGTTATGAAATCCAATACACTGCTTGTTAGAAAGCATCACTAAGATTTAGAAATACCAGCTGATATAGACAGATTCTTAAACATAAACTGAACACAGGAAAAGCATATTAGTAAACTTTAATTGAAATTACAAGTGCTTCCATGATAGATAAAGATGGAAAATGGGAAGTTCCAACAGACTCACTCTTATAGTTTCGGTTGAAAGACCATTGAGAAATAAACAGTGTTTCAGGTTTCAGTGGCTACTGCAGGTATGTGGTGCTGTTCTGCTCTGGGCTGTGCATTGCAGCAATACTCAGCCATGATTTCAACTAGTATTCTGCACTTGTAGCTGGAAATAATGTTTAATTTGTGTTGTCTCTTAAGGGCTTTCCTTTTCAGTATCAAAGCTGGTTTATATTGGCAGGGGATATTTGCTCTTTCCATAAGGTGGGACCTGGCTTATTGCTGGAGAACTCGTGTAGCGGAGACCAACTTTCAACAGTACTTAAGAATCAGTACATTGCTGAACAATGGGCTTTTCACGTTTACGGACTCTAAATGTAGTATACATTCTTAATATTTTGCAGAATTAAATAATACAGTAATTTTTCCCTGCTATCCAGAATGTAAATTATGCTTACCTATATGATATGCCCTTACAATATCTGTCAGCAGCTCCTGTAGGTGCAGGGGAATATTTAAGGGGAAATACTGACTCTCTAATGGAAAACACTGCAAATGGAATAGCTATTTCATGAAGTTATTCCAAGATATTTGATGAATGATCTTCATTTCTCTGCTCATAATAAACTGCTGGATTTCATTATAGCACGAATTTCCATGCCTCCCCACAATCCCTAATAATCATATTCAAAGTCTCCCAGCAGAAACCATATGAGAGGGAATACATTTTTGCCTTGCCAGCTTGCAGTGGGACGAAACTTTAATAAATGTGTGGTCAAGTTCATGATTAAAACACTGTTCAGTTGGTCAGGAATTTGTATTCTGAAGTCCTCCTTAATGCCATTTGATTGCAGTAGTGTGGCAGGTAAATTAAAACTAAACCAAAACCCCCAAAAAGTATCTCATTATGGCAAATCAGAGTTCCCTCTGGATAATATAAATGAGTTAATATACTACTGTATGCTTCCAAATGTATTTATTAGCAGTTTATTTTCAATATGTTCTTCAGTGAGCTGTTTCTTTTACTAGCCAGCTGTTTAATTATATATTCCCTGTATGTCAGCAAATGATATCTTCTGTCACTTAAAATGTTAATGGGATTGATACATCTGTTTGAATTGGCATGAATGTAGGAAAAATGCCATACTGTGCTAGTAAGTTACTTCACACGATGGTTCCCACTTCTTTAGTGCAAATATACTGTACTAATTAAAAAAATTGCTATTGTAACAGCCTATTTAGATGAATCATAAAATTACAGCTTTGAAAAACTGTAATGCCACTATAGAATAAAATTTATGTAGAATAATAATAATTTGGGTTGGGTACTCTTTGAACTGTAGATGATGCTGGAAGCTGTATCTACACTGCCTTAGGAAATGCTGCCTGTGCCTGTACTTGGATTTGCAAGCCATGCACAAGTGTTGTATCCACCATTCATTCTAGTGCTGCCTTTTCCACTGAACCTTGCATTTCTAATAGTGTGCCCTTCTTGGGACTTGGTCATGCCTCATTTGCCTGCTTTGAATGAAGCTGGTTGCTGTCTGTCTCTCTCCAATAGACCTGATAAAACAGGCTATCAACCGTGTCAGTTCTAGGTCGTGTCCCCTCTGCACTGCAGCCACTACTGACAGGTGGGTACAGCCTCTCACACGGATCGAAAAGCCCATCTCAGGGGCCTGTGTGAACCAGGAGGCCCCATGGGGAGCAGCTCCTCAACTTCTACCCCACCTTTCCTTCCAGGAGGTAGGGCAAATATCTTCCTGGGGTGCAATTTCTTTCTTCTACTGGATGCAATTTCTTTCATCTGCCAATAGCTGCCTGAGCTTTGACTGCATCCAGTCTCTCCTCTAGAAAGTTTTGATTTTGGAGACAGTCTGTCAATAGCCACTGAAAGGGCCCTCTTTTCCACTTCAGCATGCAGTGACACAGACAGAAAAAGTCTGGATGAGGTAGGTCATGCTCAATGTCTGGTATCTGCCCTGCAGATACATTTTTCATGTTTGGCCTCAATTGTGGGTTCCTACAGAAAGAAGGAATCCAAAATAATTGATAGGAAGGACAACAAAATTAAAAAAACCCACTTGATTGTTTTAAGCACACTTTCCACAGCTGGGTTCAGTCTGAAAATGATGGTAGGCCTGCCAGACAGGGGGCATGAAGTCCCGAGTTTATTGACATTTGTTGACTGGCTTGAGTTTGGAAGGTCATCTTCTTTCAAAAACAATCAATTGTATATCTTGTCCACAGACCTTACTATCAATTATGTATTGCATTGTTACTTTGCTATTAAATCAGGCTACCTCTTAATTTACTATGTGACTATTTTACTACTTTATGTGCTGTGAAGGCTGTGTGATACCTGAAGTGCTTATGATTAATGCCTTTTTAATAAAATCAAATAATCACTCCATGAACTGTTATCACAAAACACTTGTTTTTTGTTTTGAATAAATTGTTTTTTCAATATCCAGCCTTATACTGAGACACTTATTCATCTGCTTTCAATTAATAATATAAGATCAAAGCTTTTATCTTAGTTTTCTGTTTTTCTTCCCTCCTCTTCTCTAAATTATGGACATAAAAGTAAGCTTTGTCCTGAAATTGTCTATGTGAATTATCATAATTCTTCTTCACTAAGGAAAAATGCAATCATAGTTAACCTGTTTCTGCTTTTCAACATCATGTAGTGGAAGCATTTTTGATTTAGTGGAATGCTTGTCCAGCTTCCATTGCCCGTCTGGACTGCTTTCCTGCTTGTACTCTGAGAAAATTGGAATAATTTTGATGGCTTCCTAAGGTGCAAAAATATATGGCAGACAAGGGACAGTTATTTAAATTGTTCAGAGGAAGAGAACTACTTATGGTAATGATGTTGGTCAAAAGGGATTTTAGCAGACAAGGGTTCTGTGACAGGAACCTAACAGGACCTCTAACTGATAGCCAACCCTGTCAAGTATAATGATTTGAAGGATGCACACACACAATAAGTACTCAAAACCTGATGAATCACAGCAGTTCTTGGGCTTTCCAGACAAGGGAAATCATAAAGGCAGTGGGAGGAGAAGGATGTCTTTGCAGCTGTATGTCTTCTTGACATTGCTTTCAAAAGAAAACGAAATGAGCAGTAGAAGTCATGGATTGAAACTTCCTGTATGACTAAAGCAGTTGGGTCATGATTAAAGCTGTTATGAGACTCCACACACTAAACTGCCAGCATTTAGTAGAAGGCTGAACTGTGTTCCTAACAAATATTAAAACCACAAATGTGCAGTTACCAAATATGGCTGGCTTACAAAGTTCATTCTGTTTTATTTTAGCTGTTTTGTCCTGATCCCTCCCACTCATCCCCTGTCAACAGTAACCCGTCTGGTGTCTGGAAAGAACAGTTCTGCATGACTTCTGAGACAACAAAATCTGGAGTAAGAAGAAGATTATTGTGAGAATTTATTTTATAGGAGATGGCTGTGGAAACAGCTCATACATGCCTGCTTCTGCCAGTCTGAAGGTAATCTCTTGAAAACCTCCTGGCTGATGGGCAAATGGAGAATTGGAGAATCGATTCTCCAATTCAAGAAGGAGAGTCTTTGAGATCTACAAATGGATATCTTGAGAAAGATCTTTTTCCCTTGCTCAATTCATCAAACCTGAATTCTGGCTTCCATAATTTCATTTTTTTTCCTTAATGAGAGTTTTAGATGCTTTTGTCTTTCTCCCTTTTTGTATAGTACTTAGCAGATTTGGTGCTCTTTTGGTGTTCAGAGACTGAACTGTGGATAGAATAGTCAAGATGAGCAATCCTTATGGCATGGTCCATGAGGCAGAGAGGTATTCTGATGAAAATTAGTTTAAAGAAAATTAAAGCTAATTAAAGAACAATAACCATGCAGGAAATCCCTTTACTGGTTTCTACTGCACAAGCAGTTATAGACAGGCATCCCGTAAAGACCAAAACCGAGACTCCAGTATCCCGAAATCATGAAGCAAGCATGCCTGAAGTCAGAAGGAAGTGAACTGAAAGCTATGTTTATTTTAAGGCTATCTTTATTTACATTTATTTTAAAGCTATGTTTATTTCAAGTTGAGTTTGGCACAGCAATTGGGAGTTTCACCTGCAGTTCTAAATGGAAGTGTCACACAACATTTGTGTTTAGACAAGATGTACCAGATTCAGGTAATGAAAGACCCAAGAGACAGTCCACATGAATATGTTGACTTTATGAATGAATCTTGCAATATGTTTCAACAGCACATTAAACACAAATATTCTGTGACAGACACATTAAACTGTTTGTGCATGTTCTCACTAGAGGAAAAAAAAAAGCATAGCCAGTGGTTATGTGATACTTTTGTTTATAGTTTGTTTTTTTTTAAACATCTATTCTTGATAGAAGAGACCAATGGAAAAAGAATTACTTAGGATAATTCCTGTTTACAAAGATTAGGCACTTGCATGTTTTTTACATGTTGTTTTTCTCAGTTTTAGCTCTAATCTACCCCTCCCACTGTCACCTCCACATCATTTTTGCACAGTCTTAGAGCAAAACATTGATATTGAGGAAACACTTTCCCTGCAGCCATTTGGAGACTGGCTTGCACAGGTACCTAGTGAATGGGTACATGAGAAGGAATGGGTACATGTGTAAGGAATAAAAGTGGCTACTATTCCATACAAGCTGTGTGACACTAAAACATTCCTGTATGCAATGGAGGAAACAGGATTTTCACTGAATAGTAATTTGAGGATTTCCACTTCTCCTGAATTGTTAACTGACAGATTGCAAAGTTTTGGATCTGTTAATTATTAGATTTGTGAATTTACTTACTGAATAATTCTAAGGCTGCAATTGATGTGTAATGCAATAAATAAGCAGCTGAGTGAGTGAGGTTATTTATGGGAGTCATGTTCTGTCCTTACATACATAACATGAGATTTATAGTATATCTTGCCATAGAGTGCAAGCAAAAGGAGCAATATATGAAGTATGTCCTTGGAGAATACTTGGGCTAACAGTGATCTTTTCACACATTATAAATGCTACTACAGGTCAAGACCACAGCCTGCCAAAAGGAGGGTTTGTCAGCAAAAAGTCTCTAGGTAATAGTAAGTATACTTAAACCAGCAGATTAAAACAGAGTTGAATTATTTGATGCAAATACTTAAATGTGGTCTTTTCTCTTGCTTTCTCTCATCCTAACAACAGTAGAGCAGGGAAATGTTCTGCCTCAGAGATCAAAAGAAAATCACTACAGTAAACATAGCTGCAGTGTGGAGGGTATGTGAGCAGAAACATGTGAAGGATGGAGCCCAGATACTCCTAGACCCTCAGTGCAAAGACCCTTGAAATCAGGGCCTCTTTATCTCTCAGTTAAATGAGTATCATTTCTTGCCACCCTCACTTTTGGAGTCTGTGAAGGTCATACAGAAATCAAGCTTGATGGTTCTTCCATGTCTGTAATGGCAGGTGATGCTGTGAAATGTGGTCTCTCAAACCTCTGCAACTGAATCTCGTTCTGGACCCGTTTTCAAACGTTTTGGAATTAGGATGAAGAGACACATAGCCTAACACCTGGCAGGCTGTGAGCAAGGATACAAGTGTTTGCAACTGTAAGGGGAAATCTGAGGAATAACATAGTCATTAGAGTGGGAGCTTGCTCCAGGCATTGAACTTGTTATTCCTGCTTCTCTCATGTGCTCTGTGGTGATGACACACAGGCTACTACCTAGTAAGTCACCCCAAGACACCCAAGCACACTGTGCCCCCACAATACTTCATCAGCCAAAGGGCTTGAGAGACATCACTGGCTAGAAGTGACTTCTTACTGATCCAGGTGCTGTATAACAGCCTATAGCATAGGCAGCTTGTCACCTTGGGCTGCAATGGGGTCTGAAATGATCTAGCTCAAGCTTTAATTTAATTTTCAATCCATCACCCTTGCACCATACTAAGGCATTTGTTTTGTGGTGGTTTAGAAGGAAGCCACTGACACCTGATTCACCATTTCCTGCACCATGTAGGTGTTTCTTGGAGCTCCATCAAAGAGTGACCCATCCCAAGGCTGCTCACCGTGTGAGCTGTGTCTGAATCACAGCCATGGCACCACAGTACTGCTTAAAGCTGGAGCATCCAGACTACTAATATAGAGTAACAAAAGACGTTAATAGTAGCTAAATGCATCTACTGTGTGTCTCCTGCTTTGTAATATCTTTGCTTTGTTTTTGCATATTGAAAACAAAGGTTAAAGTATAATTTCTGGTAGAACCAGGGTTGTTGCAGTGGAGTTGGACTAAAATGGAAATGGCCTCAAAAATTTGATTCACTGCAAAACTGAATAACAAAAGGATTAAATAAATTCTGCAATGCAAATGAAGCTTTTCCTGGCCAACTCTGAAAGTTAAAGCCTTGCAATAAGTAACATGGTTGTCATGGTGACCAAGTGTTTGTTTATGGTGAAATACATCAGGCAAAGCTGAAATGTTTTTAATTTAAAGCTCAGATGACAGGAAACTAAGTAATGTGAGCGAGAGCAGAAATATATTTTGGTAGATACATGAAAGTATTTATTTTTCCTATGAAAATTCCATCCACAGTGAATGGATGTGAATGCTCTCTTTCTACCCCTTCTTATATTCAAGTTCTGAATATATTTGTCTCCTGACAGTGCAATGAGCCAGCAAGACAGGTTTCAAGGAAGATGGAAATGGGCACTACTCACAGACACATTCCTGCTAGTAAACAGACAACCAGCCCTCTTATAGTAAAGTTCTAAAGAGAAGAATAGGTCTTAGATCTGAACGCTGCACAATACGTTCTGTGGTACTGGCACTTGCAAATGCATTAGCAGTCAGCTGAATAATCTGCAGCATTGCATTAGTTCGGCAGTTTTTTCTCCTGAAATTGTCAGATGACTCAATTGTCTGAGCATCAGAGACTAAAATTCAGTTTTCTTTGCCTAAAAATAGCAATCATTAAAAAAAAAAAGTAATGAAATATTCAATTTGCCTCTATTTAAATTGAGGAGAAAATCCTGTTAGGGGAGGAAGTGTCTGATAGACTAGAAGATAGATTGTCACATGATTGCAAATTAGTTGCATGTAAATTACTCTTGTTAAGCTGTAATAGGTCCTACTTCTGCAAGATAATCTATGTAACCATTGGGGCAAAGCTGCCCACTTGAATTTGATAGCAAATTTCCTAGTGACTTCAGCTTCTCTGGGTGCAGTTGAAGACAACTGAACAACAGCATCCTCACCTACAGCTCTGTAGTTCCAGATGATATTTTACATCCACGGCAAAATGTCCAATGGACTGTAATAGTAGATTTTCATGAGGTCTGGGACACAGAGCTCAGTTACTGAAGTGTTGGAAGCAGGGATTTTGCAGAAAGCCTAAAGATCATCATAGACATCACCCTGTCATTTCTTCTCTCTGTCTCCCTGTTTAAAAGCAATGAATGTGATAAACAGAGAAGAATGTATGAATGATTTGTTTGCAATGACTGCTAGCTTACAGGGGAGGGTTTCGTGGCAGCAGTAGGAAAATCAAATACTTTTGCATTTTATGATATTTTTAGCAATGTTCCACTATGCTTTATTACGTTAAATGAACTGGTAAAAAATAAGCTAGTAACAACCATTATAGATTAATAGTCAGAGATAAATCTCATTGAATTCAGTAGTAAGACGTATGAACTTTAACAAGCATGAGATCAAGACTTTAATGGTACATGATACAATATGGGTACCTTTTGAAGATGTCACTTCAGAATAAAAGAGAAAAAATGTTTAAAGTTCTCCTCCTATCAGAGAGGAAAAGACATGGTTTAAGCTAAAATTGAAAAACCTATCAGATGACTTTGCTAAATAATTTCATTTATTAACTAATTAGATTTTCAGATTCCTATATAGATTATCAAAGTAGTAATTGTTTTCATGGCATTATTAGTAACCACAGCATCATTAGTTAGAAATTGCGTAAGTTGAAAATAAATATAAGGGATATAGGAAGTCACTTAATCCACTGAGGATAAGAAACAATAAGAATGATCCTGTCAAAAATGCTTGAATGCAGAAGTATCAACACTTTATAAAGGTTTTTTACCTCACTCCCCCTATTTTTAAGAGGAATAAAATCCACCCCTTTCCTCGGTCACCTTAGATACTTTTTTAGCTATGCATAGGTTTTATGAAAGGAGAGCTGGGTGAAACATCCATCATGAAAGTAGCTTTTGGATGAAATTTACTTCATAATGTTTTAGCAAGACAATATCAATTTCATGTTTATTGAAAAACAGTCCTTAGGCTTGGGTGAAAGTGAAGGGTAAAATTTATTATTTGGCCTAAGGAGCTATATTAAATCACTGTAGCTCAAATTATTTCAATAGTTCTATATTTCTTGCAGGACAATGTGCCTTTTAAAAGAGTTGAAAATTCCTCAAGGTCTCCATTTTGCAAAGTGCCATATCCTTGAGATGCAAAACTAGGAAGTGATATGCAATTAGATTAAGGCTAAAATTAATCCTAATGGAAATACTTGACTGTTGAAGGCTCGGTTTCAGTAAGAGCTGCAAGTATTCAGTCCTTGGGAAGTGAGCTAGGAGACCTGTGTGACCACTTGTATCTGAAAAACTTCAGAGATATTTTTCTTGGGAGGTGACACGGAAGTCAACAGACCTGAGACCTGAGACTAGTTCTCCTGGCTACTTGTAGTACAGGCAGGACACATACAGGTAAAGATGATGAACAGCACAGACATCTGCTTTCTTCAACTGGCCTTACACTTGAAGCAGAAGAAATACTTGCAGTAATAAAAAGTTTGTCCTTTCGGTTTGGTCCTAATAGTTCTGAATGATGCCATGAGCTCTGTCATGAGGATATTTGACTTCTAGAAGATGGATTGAGATCTCCTTATCCATCTCTCATTATCCATAAAACCTTCTATTGCTCTAAGCAGGAGCTGCCTGCACATTTTTTGAGAGCACTGCAATCCATTTTTCCCCCGTCTTTTATGGATTTCCCCTCATGTTCCTCACTGCAATATTTGATCATATTATCTAAATCCAAGTCAGGCGCCAGTGATTGTAGAGAAAAGAAACAGCTACATAAATATAATTTTCTTTGTGTTTTGTTGTTTTTCAGGCTGCTATTTTGTCATTACCATTTAATTTCATTATACAATTCAAATCTGAAACACTAGCCTGTGAGTTTCCACTGGAGTGTGTTAAAAGGGTATCTGATTTCCCTTCTGTTTCCCCTGCCTACTCTATAATTTTTCCACAGAAACAGAAAATTAGGAAATGAGTTTTTAGCACAATGGCAGGGAGAAAGCTAAAACATTTAATATGCCAAGGCTTCTTTGCTTATGTAAAGTCAGGCATGTTGCTGCCCATTGGCACGGTCTGGGGTCTGGAGCAGCTGCGATTCACCTGCTCAGCCCCCAGCCCCACACAGTAACTTACCCTGCACAGCCAGGGCTAAGATGTTGTGGTGGAAAGGTCATGGGAGAAAAAGGAGACCTTTTTTTCCCTAATCCAAGGTAAATTACCTTTCCAATAAAATATTGGTACAACCTTCAGGGCGTTGGAGTTTAACCACATAGGTTAGGTTATTCAGAATGCTGAAATGAAAGAAGCAATGACACATAATTGGTTCAAATAAGCACTTATTTTCTAAGAAGGATGAATAGTTCACCTCTGTTGGAGCCCAGCTGGAGTTCTGGACACTCCTGAAAATCAGAATTTTTCTGCTGAAAGATCAATCACAAACCAAACCCAGGCATATTAAGCAAAAATGCCACTTTGTAAAGAACTGAAAAAGCAGGCTAGAATTTCAATAGCTCATGAATTAAATTTTTCTTTTCATAGGATCCTGGTCTTCAGTAATTTTTCTTGGTGATTTTCTGTCTCAAACCTATCTTAGGGAAGACTGTAGTTGAGTGTGATGTGTTCTGGCTACTTTCTAGAAAGAAGACCCCGAAAAAGTGTTAGCATGTGCACAAAACACAATTTTAAACTCTAAATTCTTCTACTGGCACCAGGTAACCTTTGTTCAAACATTATTTTTTTTCTCAATGAGCTTTTGCTGTGTTAAGAAATGATTCCTTACCCTTTTTACTCTGAAGAATACTTGTCCAGAAAGGCATAGTATTTTTCAGTAATTTCAGATTGTTTGAGCTCTTCAATGTCTTTAACATGTTCTTTTGGTAGCAGGTAATGTGTAGGGGAGTCCCATTTTCTTATTTATTGAACTGTTATACAATTTTGAATAATCCTCTTATAATACAAAAGGTTACAGCACAGGGAGTTTCACAGTCTTGTGTGTGGTGTTTATCTGTACCTACATAGTCTCAGACCATCTGCCAGGATTGCTTTTCCTTGATTATGGATCAGAAAAATTATAGTGACAATGAATAAATATTTTCCATGATAAACCAGGAGGCAGATGACTCAAAAGACTAGTAATGCCTAGGAAACAAGTCTTTGTCTGCCAGTTCACTGGTTCAAATTAATTCTGGTTCAAATGCAGATTGATCCATGATGGACCAGAAATCAGGCTCAACTAATTTTTGGGGTACCTTATGGAATAAGCTTAGTTGTATTATTTTGACTGTTGTGGCACTTCATGAGAATGTGTGGAAGAATGAGAAAAGAGCTAACAACCTCAGGACAGGCTGAAAATCAAGCTTAAGTAGATAAAACAATATGAGGAAGGAGTATGTATACCTATCTCTGTCCATCATTTTCTCTCATCTATATTTTAACTGAATTCATTAATGTGCTCGGTGACATGCAACTCACCATCAGATAAATATACACCAGGATTTCCCCCCACTTTGCAAATTATGATGTTTTACTGAGTAAAAATAGATTTAGGTGTTTTTATTCGCTACTATGGCAGGAAGGTTGTGAAAATAGTAGGACATGGTGTGTGGACTCCCCGTTAGAGTGAGTTAAAGCTGCCCTTAGCCTGAGCTTGTCTTGGGAGATGGGCAGAACAGAATGCAGTCCTACTGTGTGCACCCAAAAATGCTTTCACCTTGAGCTCTCCAAAACTTTTAGACCTGCAGAAAGAAAAGAGCTGTGAATGTAGATGGCTGGAGTGGCAGTGTTGCTGCAGGAAGAAAGCTGTAGACTGGCCAAACAGGTGCCTTGTCAGGAAGCACTGCCTGATACTACCTGATACTGTTGTACTTCAGGAACTAGATGTTGTGCATTGCTCTCCTTATCTCCTTTATTTTTACCCCTTTCTTTCCTCCCTTTAAGATAATAAGATAATATTGTCAAATCAATTGATTTACTTGCCTAAGAGAAAGTCAAGGCAGAAAATTGAGTTTTGTTTTCTAGAGGTTTCTGAGATGTTCCAGCTAGTATTTACTAGTGATTGCTTTAAATTTGAACCCAACCCTTGTTGCTGTCAATCTGTGGTTGACAGAACATCTAATTCTATGGCAGCAATATGATGCATCAAGAAAAGGACATAGTGGCCATGGAAAAACTCTGTTTGAGTGTCTGTCCTGGCAGACATGGGAACCTGGTAACCGGGTTGAGACTGCATCTGCTGAGGACCATTAGGAAAGCAGCTGAAATACAAATGTAGTAGAAGAGGCAGTGGGAAGTCAGTCCTTGAAATGGTTATGAAAATAATAACTATTTATACACTTAATGTATAAGCTGTCATCTGCATGTCTCAAATGGTTTTATAGACACCAATGAATTAAGTTTCAATGCAGCCTTATGAGATATTTTACTCCCATTTTGCTCCCATAATTAATCTATATATAAATGCACAGGGAGATGAAGTGAGCTGGCACTAGGAGCTCTGTAGGTTTATGTGATAATAATAATAATAATAATGGCCAGTCTTCGCGAGCGAAGATTTGGGAAAGGTCATTGACCCTTCGAGCCTGCGCAGTGGATTTTTTAGGTGAGACCCAGCGTGCG
>NW_016690223.1:2755154-2805599 GCF_001604755.1 Lepidothrix coronata
TTATGAGATATTTTACTCCCATTTTGCTCCCATAATTAATCTATATATAAATGCACAGGGAGATGAAGTGAGCTGGCACTAGGAGCACTGTAGGTTTATGTGATACAGTATAAAAATTAGGCCTAATGGTTCCAGCTGTCTGCACCCCAGCCATTACACCCTTCATTTTCCAAGGGTATCAGTTAATATACTCAAAGCTTGTCCAATTGTTCAGCTGCCATCCTCATAAAGGATGGAAAGAAACAAAGGAAATTATTAGGATTTCTGTGCACCCATTACAGATTATATTCCCACTGATTAACTGAAAGCTAGCTAGGTGCTTTATTTTCTCCTGGTTACTTAAAGTGATGTTTTCCGGTGTATGATGATCTCTCTTTCCCCATTAAAAACAGAGGCAGGGGTACGCTCTTGAAATTGTTTAAAAACTGTGCAAAGGTTAGAGAAAATTGCTATAAACAATGACCAGCAATATCAGCAGTGAGTATGGAAAGAAAAGACTCAGACTGAATATACTTCTTAAACATGCACTGGCTCCAATGGATTTTAGGTTTGGAATAGTTACAGAGAAGATGCATTATAGGATGTATCTAGCATGTATCTTTTTATCCTGAGGGATCAGGATGTATCTTTTGATCTAGCAAACAGGACAGGTTCTTATTCTTTGAAAAAATTAATTCTTCGTAAAACCAAAATCAGCTGTCTTCCTTGTGATCAAACTCTCATTTTCATTTAATGATTGCTGTATGCATAAGGAAACTGTTACATCTTTCTGGTTTTGGTTTTTGGTTCAAAGCTCTGGTTCAGTTACAGGTACTTTTCCTATCCTTTTGGATTATTTTGTAAAGGACACTGTGAAATAAATCAAGTTGGAGCAAATAATTGCCAAAAAAAGGAGCAAAAGCTGTTGCTCTGTTTTTAATATTATTTTTTTAATTCAAGCTTCAAAAGATCTTTTTCATATTAGAGCAAGTTTAAAAAATTGGTAATTTTACAGAGAGAGAAATATGCTTTGCCTGTGGTTTACTTTGTTCCCTCTACTCTTTTTAAAGGTTTTGTTCTTTTTCACCTTACATGCTACAGTTCAGAGGTGCTGTCTCTCCAAAATAGCCCTTTGAAAGACAGACCTGATTTCCCATGTCATTACTCTAGTGTTCACTTTCCTGCTGTTTATTTGGTTTTAGGAGAGTATTCCCAATTTTTCATCACTGGGGAAGGAAGAGTGGCTGGAAATGACAGCAGGGAGTTTGATGGTATGGTTGGCAGCTCAGGAGCCATTAACAACAACAGCTCTGCATCTCACTGGCAGTCTTCATTTAATGTTTGATTCTGAACTTCAGTCTTGATCACATAGAGCCTTTCTTTAGCATGTAAATATTTAACACAACAAGCAGTGACTTCTGTTTAAGAGGGATGAAGCCCAGCCTTCTCCAGCAGTACCTTTCTTTTTTTTTCCTTCTAATAAGGAAGGGATGATGTTAGTAATTTTATTTTTCAGTTTTATTTTGCTTCAGTTACATTTTCAAATTATTAGCTGCCCTACACTCTTAAAAGCTTGATGAAACCTAGATATATACATATATCTACTTCTAGAAATGTGAAATGTCTTTTGGGGAAGATTATCAAAAGCACATAAAGGAATTAGGAACACAAATTATTGGGCTTTTGAAACCTTTCATTCCTGGTTTTAATCCTTTTTAGCTATAGATCTGATGGTGTTATACAGGGCAGTACTTTTGTTTCCGTTTCTTCACAGCTTGGCAGGCTGGCCACTGAGAGAGCTGTCAGTCAGCTTTTGGAAGGCACATACAGCAGATTTGTTAGTGTGTTTGAAACTGAGACCCATCCCAGATCTTTCCTATATTAATCTTTTTACACCCTTTTAATCACTCATGTCATTGAATACCTTCCTTGACTTCTTCCTTCTTCAGCTATGAGGGCCACTGTCATGGGGGTAAGGTTTTAAAAATAAGCTCTTAGCTGCTGTTTTAAGTGATGTATTGGTAAGCAGGATTTACTTGATAAGATATAGCCTCATTACATGTTTAACTGGACAGAAAAGTTGCACTGGCCTCACATCATTCTTCTTTGAATACCTCCCATGCAGATCCCTCAGTTACCATATCTATATTTCTATCTGCTTCTCCATGCTAAAATATTCTCCCATAGCCAGTTGTGTTACTTGGTGAAAAAACTATCTTTCAGGGAGAATCCAGGATATAGACAGTGAAAGGACTTCAAAGTCAGCTTATCTTCATCATCTCTGCAAACTGGACTAGTTCTGAATGAAGGTAGTCCTGTTTACTCTGTAGGTAAGTAGCACTGCAGCATTGCTTGAACATACTGCTTCAGTCAACTAAATTAGCCTGCGTCACAGGTTTCCACATATATACCAAGGGATTATTTTGTTTTTCCAGGGAAGGCTCCTATTTAACTGTATATTAGTAAAATACACCTTCAGCAACAGGGATAAATAATGCCCAGCACTACCTGCAGGGTAATTAGACTTTATATGATACAGTGCATAAACTAAAGAAGTTTTCTAATTAGTAAATTTCATACACACGATTGGAAGTATAATGTGAACTTGAAAAAGAAACTAATTAAACAAATCCTTCGTGTGGTTGGAGCTTGATGGGAAGTTTTTTCTCCTGCTCAGAGTGGCAGTAGCTGGCCAGTCTATGCTTCATGTCTTCTTGGTTTCCTGCATGGCTGTGTGGGATGGGATCACAGCCTTGGATCTTGTTTGTTGTAGTACGATTTCCCTGCTAAGGAAAGAACCTGGAGCATTAACAATGTCTTTGAATTCACCTGCTCTCTCAATCCTTTTTTTTTTTTTTGAGTTGTGCCTGTGTGTATTTTATTAGATGTTTAAGGTTGTTAGGGAAGTTTGCAGAAATGTTTTATGGTGTGTAGGGGTAAGAGGGGATAGATACTCCATGGATGTGGCTGTGCCTACCACTGCGCAGTCAAATTTTTGCAGGTTACAAGTTCTCTTCTGGTCTTAAATTTCTACTGTCCCAGTATCTTTTTAACTGACCTGGAAAGGTTTTCACATGTTAATGTATCATAGAAAGCTGTTTTTGAAAGTAGAGTCTTTAAAGAGGTTTCAAAAGAGTCTGAGAGGGAGAAAACAAACAGAAAAGGGAATGTGAATGGTAAAATGTACAGATAAGACAATTTTAGATAGTAGGCACAAGGCTTTCTGAGATGCCATGATACAGGGAATGCTGTGTTAAAATAAACTGCCCAGGGTAATAAAGAAAACATCCATTTTCAATTCATTGTAGCAACTGGATTTAGGAAGTGAAGTAATTGAAATGAGACACCAGTAGCCAGAAGGGAAAGCATAAATCACTAGCTGGAGGGAAATGAAATGACAAATGGAGGGCAGTGCTGGGGAATACACACTAGTACAGCTTAAAATGACAACCATAACAACAAAACATAAAATCTATAGCTATTTTACAGAGCCAGATTTGTGGGTGGGGAGAAACGAAATATCCTGGCTTACTTATTTTTAATAATTTGGACGGTTGATTTCTGCCTACATGCTTGCTACTTTTATTTTGCTAGTGATTACTCACAATTGTGGACAGATCATGGAGAACATATTTGGAAATTATCTTCTGATGTCAGCGAAGTTTCTAGGATTTGATAGGCAATGTGTATACCTACATAAAACCAGTACTTCCTATATATGTAATAATTTCATTGTTTTGAAGACAGTGGCTGTTTTGTAGTCAATTTGATTGTTGTGTGCTCCAGCCTTATATCTCCTCTTCAACCTGAAACTCTTTTTCATGGAAACTGGATTGCAGACTTTTGAACTGTTTTTAATCTGAAATGATTTCAGTTTAGATTGCAAAATGACTTCTGTGAAAGGGAAATGTGACACAACAGAAGGCAAACTTCTTGAAGGTAATTCTTACCTACAGACTGCAGTACTGACATTACAGAGTATAAATCTGTAGATGTGTAAATCTGTCACAGTTACTTCATAAAAAAAAAAAGAAAAAAAGCACAACAAACAAACAATCCCAAACCCAACAATATCCATACATTTAAAGACTATTATTGAAATATGGAAAGACTGAACTGACACAGCAGAGCTCTTTCAAGTGATTTTTCTATGACATGTTTTAAACACAATTGCACATAAAAGTGCAAACCTTTTGCCTCCTTCACAGAAGCCTGCATAAAGCATTTAGCATCTACTTCAACATCCTTTACTGTGCAGATTCTCCTGAATCTCAGGTGAATATCCCATTTCATTCACAGCCAGCAGTCTGGCTCGGGAAACCAGCTCATCTATGCTTTGGACCTCTGACTTCTGCTGTAACTATTCAATCTGTCTTTCTGTTTCTGTATGTGACATTTTCTGCCCTTTCATTCATTCCAAATAGGCTTTCTCTTTAACCTGGTGGTACCAAAACATTTCATTGTATTTGAAAGTAATGGCATTTGGTAATTGGTGATGCACTAAGCGGCAAAGGGCACCTCCTGTAATTTACTTGAATGCTGTCTGTATGAAAGCTGAAATAATTTGATTCTTCAGCAAAGGGGTATGAGCATACTAACAGTATCTTCTGAACCATTAGTGTAAGGAGGCTGATAGCCAGCTGTCTCAGCTCTGCACTTTCCCTTTCACTGCTTTAGTTAAAATTAATAATCAACACCTATTGATAAGGAGGATAAGTAGTAAAGGTTTAAAAGGATTTGGAAGGATTATTCATAGCTAATATTTTTGTTGTTTCGGTTATATAGTGACATTACTGTAACTCTGCATTTCAATAATCAAAAATGGTCAGGAGCATTTAGGGTTATGAATAATTTTCTGTCTATATATTTGAAAGTTCAAAACATTTCCTGTGATAAAATAGTAGTTTCCTGAGCAATTCTAAATATTATCTGTATGCACACATGGCAGAGAAAGAAAATGAAGTATAAATATGCATTTGTGTGTGAATACAAAACAGCATATGTACAAGATTCGCTGTGGATTAAAAGGCAATGTGAGCCATGGGGCTGTGTACAGGGCTGTTAGTTGAAAATTAAAAAGTGTATAATGCTTGAACAAAAAAATTGAAAGATATGATTTACCATATGACTTTATATGAATTGAATAGTGTGTCTTCAGATTTTCCTTCTTCAAGATGGAAATGGTGAATTCATTCCGTGGAGTATTTTGAGGTCTTTAAATACATGTTCCAGGCAAGGAGGGACAGACAGAACAGGGAGTCTTGCTACCTTCTATTATTTTCTTCTGTTGATATAAAAATGTAAAGATTTGTTTTGATCAAGTCCATTGTATTTAAGTTAGTCTTGTTCATCTTAGGAGGCATTATTATATAATAATTATTAAAACATTAGTTAAGTATATCTTTTTTGTTAAGTTACATATGGGAATTACTTCCCTAAAGAGAAAAAGAAGGGAGTAGGGATAGAGGTATATGTACCTGATGTGAATTGCATAATGATATGGTTGAGAACCCTCATCAGAAATAGAAAAGCTTTCTAGATACGTATTTTGATATGTAGAGCATTTTTTTTGCCTAATATTTCTCATTCAGATCAATTCTTACTCATTTACATGTCATTATACAATGCTGATGGTATGCTTAGTGACAAGAATCACATAAGTCTTCAGGTTCAGCAACAGTTCAGCCACACAGATAGATGTTCGTTCATTCTTAATGGCATTAGTTTGGATGACATTTGGCTTTTAGTGCACATTATTCATGCTCGATTATGGTAGAATAGATAAAGAATTGAAAGACACAGTCACATCTGTGTTCCTGAATGAAGAGTCATTGTGACATGTTCATAGAGACTAAAGTGTCATCCAAGTGAATTAATTATAACAATCTGTTTTTCAATTCAACCTGGCAATTATTTCCTTTTTTAGAATAGTCAGCTTTGATTTCGTTTACAGATTTTGTACAAACTTTGCAACGGACCCATAACCATGTTACCAATTCATTGCCTCTTCGAGGATATAGGGAGACAGCTGTGCAACTGAAGAGGTTACAGCAGCATCGAGCCTGGGGAGGGGATGGGATGGTCTCCATTCTCTGCCATTGCCTGAGAGCATCACGGCAGGTCCATCTATCTGAGGCATGGATAAAATTTCTGAATATGGGTAATGAATGAGGGATCCCAAATTACTTTGGTTCTATCTTTCCATTTCTGAAATCTTAATCTGTCTGCCCATAGTGCATAAGGTTTAATGTGTGGTAAGTGTTTAATTGTTTTTCATAAAGCATTTTGATCCATTCATGTTGGAGTCTACAGGGCAAAAAAAGCTGAACTTGGCTCATGTCTGTCAATGTGGATGTATGGAAGTAGTAATGATTTTTTATTAGTCTGAAGTTCCTTTTTAAACTCGTAATAATGTCTTGTAGTGTTTGTTGCTGTGAGAGTTGTCTTCAAACTGCAGCTGAATTTTGCACATGGTGTCAGGGTGCCTTTATCCTCAGGTCCGTTAGAATTGCACACTCCTGTGCTAATACTTCTCTGGCCTCCAGATCACAACTTTAAACAACTCTCTCCTTTCGGACATTTTAAGGGTAATATCAACTATATTTTTTCCTTCTATAAACCTAAATTTAGTGAGATATAACAGTCATTAATACACTTTTCCATTAGTGGGATATCTCCAAATAAATCCTACAAAAAGCCAGTACTAAACCTTGACCTACTCAAGACAAATTTAGATCACTAAAAACAGGATCTGGATTTGCATCTCATTACAACAAGTCTGAAACTGGCACTTGTATTTTTTTAATGTCCAACATATTTTAAGTAATGGTGATCTTAAATCAAATGTTGAATAGATGTGTGCACACAGGTATATGTGTATGAAACTACATAATTTCTATCAGAAGGTATTTAATTGCATTTTTCAAGAGGAATGGAGAAGTGCAGGGAGGAATTTTTTTAATTGAAATGTTGGGTGTCTTACAGTTGATCAATAAATGAATTCATCATGATAGTGCTGCTTCCAGAGAAACGTAGAAAGTTATTACCTAGAAGCAAAATGAAGATCAATTATCTCCTGCACAAGTGCAGTGCACCTAACGAATGGCAACTGCATGCAAGGGAAAGAGTGGCAAAGATAGTTTTTTCTCCTGTAGTATATCAGTCATAGTAATCAGCTGCTTCATTATGTGTCCTAAGAGAGGAATTAAGAGGAGAAAGTGCTTTGAATACAAGGAGAGATGTTGGCTTGCCACCATATGTCCCTTTTGTGTATGATGTTGAAGTATCTTTACAAAAGGTAGATCTTTCTCTGTGCCATGTGCCACCAAGAGCAATCTCGAAGCAAAGTAGGTCTCTTACTAGCTAGTTCCTAACACAGGGGAGACTTTCTCTGATGGCTCAGCTGAAAGCTGTGTCTTGGGTTTGCTTAATCAGCAAACACTGCTCATTGCCAGCAATAGCAAACCATGGGGAGATTCAGAGCCCTCCCTTCAGCACTGCAAGAGAAGAAATTATTTTTACAGGTGAAGGAACAGCGTGAAATGCTGCAGAAGTAACTCCTTTAATGATTTATGAATCTAATTATTATTGTTATTAATGATGATACCATGCTTAGAGTCATTAGTACAAATCCTAAACAAATGCAGGGCAAGGACTTTTTTTATAGCCTGGAATTATACAGTCTAAGGGATATTCATAACTAGAAAGCTGCATTATAATAATATGCATTATGATTGTTATATCAGTTAATTCTGCTGAATTTGTCTCATTTCAGGATTTGTTTATAAGTCTTAATTAGCCACTGTGGAATTGAAAGCAAATAAGAGATTACCAAAAACAAAATAAAAGGTTTAGATAAAATCTGTTAAATTATGAAAATTAATTCTGTCACTTATCAAGAATAGTAATTTATTGGCTTTAGGTCTTACCACAGCCATAGTACAAAGGCACATTTTAGTTCTGGTTTTCAATATTCAGAGAAAGTTGGCTTTGTATTTATGTGGAAGCAAGGACATAGGAATGCAGATTCTTATGGAGATGCCATCAATATATATAAGCCAAGAAAGCTATACATTTGGCAATGTCCTACATCCTATGAAGTTATATGGGCAAGTGCCTTCAAAAATATCTGGGTACCACCACACACCCCATTCCTCATATCTGGTGGAAACAATGAGTCTAAGACAAAACCTGAAAGCCCAATAGGAACCAGTCCCTGCTATTGTTGCTGGGCAAATGGGAACTCAGAGAATAAGTGAGAGGCCTAGAGATCCCCCATGTTCTTTGATTCTGAAATGCCTCAGCTGTCCTGCAGATTAGCCTATAATGTGTTACAAAAAGACCCTGTAGCCATAAAATAATGTTTCTTCTGCTATCTCCTATTATAAATACCCATAGTTAGAAATCACTCTGTGCACATATCGAGCCTCATGTTCTTTTTTTTTTCCCCTGTCCTTGTTATTGAGTTACTGAATTTCAGCAGTAGTGGCTGTAGCTGTGATATTAAGGGAGCATCAGGAATGAAACTTCTCCAACATCTCCCCTTCATGTTGCATAGAGCAGATAAAACACACTCCTGTGCTAGCTGTGCAGAAGGGGCAGCTTTAGCTCCAACAGCCACCCTAGAAAATATCTGCTTGCATTCAGGATAAGTGGCAATGATTCACTGACTCAGTGGTCTAGTCTGCATCTTTGTATGCAGAATATTTACTGGAAAAAATGAATTATAGATCTTCTGAAACCATCTTGCCTCATTTTAGAGACTCCAAGTGACAGTGCTGCTGCCTCAGGAACTTACTGATGTTTAAGTGGCATTGTCACAAGGAAACTTGACCTTTTCCATATGTGACTGTCAAACTGCACCTTCTAAGTGACTCTGACCTGCCTCGCCTTCCTGGGTAGCCAGGCAGAGAAGCTGCCTCCTCTCACACACACCTCTTCACTGTCTAAACACACAAGAAAGTGATCAAATTGCTCCTCAGCTTTCTTCTTGGGTAATCAAACACCTTGAATCCTTGTGACATGCAATATGGTTTTCTAGCCCCTGGATAATTTTTTTGTGAAATTTAGACTGTGCAGCAGAAAGGAATTCACATCTTTTAAAACTTGACACACAGGTAGGATTTTGTCATAAAAAACAAGCAGCAGAGACATGCTTCTGAGTGGGCTCATCTGTGCTTCACTACTAATAAATTTAAATTTCTTTGTTCACTGATGTATTGCCAAAATGTCATAGCTGTTGAACATCTCATTTATTTAGCCTTAGTGTCATTCATAAGACTTGTTCTTTCTGGGAATTACTCTGCCATATATAGTGGTACTAACAAAGATTTGGATTATACCTCACGTATCGATTTCCAGTCAAACAAAGAGGAAATACATTATTTCATAGGTATGCCTTCTCTGGTGTTACTAATGCAGACTCAGACTTGAGCCTTTTTTACCTGAAAGGTCAGTAATTTAGTAATGCCAGCTAGTTGGCTCTTTTCTTGTTAGCTCATTAATATAACAAAGGGTAGCTATATCCAGAATGGTTATTATGGAATATATGTTATACCATCTGTTACAGTAGGATATCGAGAGCCTAGAGAGGATGATTCATAATTCTGAGGCAATGTCCTATGGAAAATATAGAGCATGATAGCAGATGGAAATAGATGGATCCAAGCAGATGGATCTGGGTGTGGTTCATGTCGCACATGCTGGCTTACACCGTGACAGAGCACTAAGGCTAATTTCTCGCCAGCAGGAACAGCCTGCAATGTGCACTTGTAGCCATCACCAGCAAATATCAAAATAATTCAGCTGAGAAGGCAGGCATGCTCACAGTGCTACTTATCCCAGCGCGACCACTGGCAGTGCAGCTGCACAGGGATAGCCAAGCGGAATATTTTACTTCCAGAATGGGATGCCAGAGTGACAAACCACATAAAACATTCAGGTATGATTGTGGATGGTTTCTAGGTTTATTCTGGACTGACCAATAGAGCTTCCCAGATGCCCACAATTACTAGTCAGTGACAGGGAGGTGACAAGCACATTGACAGCAGAATGTACTGGACCATATATGCTACTGAAACGGTGATTAGTACAGGAATGCCAGAGTTTGAATGAAGAAGGCAGTTCTTGGGAATGTTAGAGATTGTAGTTTGATTTCAATACAGTGTTTTTAAAAAATATATTAATACTTGTGATACTCCAAAAAACCCCAGCCTAACCAAAAGAAACATTTAGCAATGACACTGCTTTGAAAAAGCGAATCACACTGACTAAATACTATTTTCTATTTAAAATTTGAACTTGCCATTTCTAATATCACACATGTTACTCATTTTATGAAATAGGATGTAGCCTAGATCTCACCAAACTCACTAGGACTCTTTCCTCATAGTCTGATAGGAGCTAGATTATGCCTTTTGTACACTGATATTGATTTTGGGAAGGAAGTTGCTCCATAAAAAAAAAAAAATTACAAGCTGAGACAGAGAAATAAGCAATATACCTCATCACAGCTGTCATTAATCACTTTTCTAACTTGGTTTCTGTTCAGTTCACAAATTACACTAAGTAAGTATTTGAGAAGGGAATATTCCCGATGTACCCTCTGCAGGTGGTTTCAGGCAAAATTCTGTTCTGGATAACAGTGTAAGTTTTCATTAAGCCTACTTAATTGAGTCTTTCAAATGAGAACTATATGTTTTTGCTTTCCCTTGATCTGCAGGTGGTAACTATTAGGATTCATCAAGTATATTTTAATCAATAGTGAGGTTTGGCAGTACAAGTATATGAATGGTCATTTTGGCAGCCTCTGGAGCCCTGTGAGGTTATTTCTTCACCACAATATCTATCTATAAAGAGACAGCTTGAGGGAAGAGAGAAATATATTTGAAATATGCCAAAAAGATACCTGTGCCCAAAGGATGTCCGCAGAAGCCTGTGTTGGGGCCCAAGGGTAAACTGTGATTTAAGACGCATGTTTGGCATGGGGTCGTGCATGCTCAACATCTCTCTCAGTAACGTGCACAGAAATAGCTCAAATTGCTCCCCTCAGTGCAGGTAGCAAGTGACAGCTTCTGCCAAGTCTCAAGTGTCTGTTGGGATCTCTGCAGCCTCTGTTCCCATTAGCACCATGTTGTCTCAGATCCTGCTCTTCAAAGCTTCTGGATAAGCTATAATTAACGACTTAACAAGATCTTGAGGAGCTCTGAGAATCTCAGCTACTGGACTTCAGCTGGAGTCTCAGATGCTCAGAACCACTCAGAATTGGCTTGTAATGAAAAACAGCATTGTAAAATAGGCTTTTTAATAACTTTGCACACTGCCAAAAGTAGTATGAGATTCAAGAGACACTCTAAAAGCAGAAGGCAGGTGCACATTGTTTGTATAGTCTCATTTTGTGCCTTCTGCCCTCTCCTTCAGGAGGATTTTTATAGCTACATTTCCCATTCTGTACCTCCTTCCTTTATGCCTATATGACAATTCCCATTGCCCTGAGCTGAAGAAATCAGCTGTCTAACAGCCTTGTCTATTTTAGGAAATCTAATGATTTACCTGTAAACAGAAAGGCACATGTCTGCAAGGTTCATCATAGTAAGCCTTGTACTTCTAATAAAATATTGATTTCCTCTCATCCAATAATTTATGACTTGATGAAGCACCTTGGTATTTTTTTCACAAGATAAAGGCATCACCAAGGGAGTTAGGGTCTTTTTAGAATAAGAATGTGCTGTGGTTTTTTTTTTTTTTAAGATAGTATATTCATATGAAGCTTTGAACAATGTTATTACAGATAGATGAATCCCTGCAAGGCAAGCACTGTTGCAATACCCAAGGGAAACACAATTTTATTTTTACACATAGCTGAATTAATTTATTGAATTGGTGCACGCTATAGTTAAAGGTCACTATGTACACATAATTTCTAATAGCTGCAGCTTTTATGTGAATTCTCCAGTGCCATAGAAAGAAAAATGAAAGGTATGTTGAAGACAATGGGGTTCTCCCATTCTGTACTGAGATGATTACTTCTTTAATATCCTCTTTATAAGAATCTTCGTGGTTTAGCACCTCATATAAAACTTAATACTTTTATACAAATGGCTGACAGCAAGGAAGAAATACAATTGTCTCAGGACAAAGAAGTTATTTTTAGAGTCCTGTATTGTCTGCTTGGCATCAGTTTTCTAATACTTGATATGAGCATGACATATATAACATCTATATAATTGGACTACTTGCTGCACTGTATTCAGCTGTGATCTTATTTATATCTTTGCTTTGGGAAGTTTATATCCAGATGTGGTGACTGACCAGCTCAGCCATAGCCTTTTTTCACTGTCTGGTACAGTCACTGGTAATGTAAATGCTATTGGCAGCAGCAGTTTGATAATAATGAATATTTGGAAAATAATGGCCATTAAAATCTATACTTCTATATTCATTAGAAAATAGAGACTGTGCTGGTGCCCTGTGTTTAAGATAACATAATGCTGGTTAGGTAGGGGTGACCATGTGATACAGGATCCATCTTGTGGTTTACCATAATGCAGGAAAGGGAATTTTCTTGGCTGCAATGATTCTCTGCAAAACCATTTGCCAGCAGTCTTAGCACCCAGGCATAGTGACTCTGGCCCAGCAGCCATAAACAGACACTCTACACAGGATCAGGTATCTCTGTTCCTTCAGTATCTGTTTCATATGATTATGTTTCCAAAGGACCAGAAATTTCAGATACCTCCTTTGTTGATAAAACTTCCCAGCATGTATTTTCTTGTTCTGTCTTGAATGCCATAGAATGAAAATTGTTGGGATGTGTTTTTCCTTTGGTAAATTACACAGCCTCTTATGCTTGAAAAAAGATTGTGTCAGTGGGAAATTATGATAATAAAAGTAATAATAATACTTGTGTTGGTGGGAGTTATTAAGAGCATTACTGAAATATGTTCCGAGATTAAAAACTAAGCCAGGTTCCAACACTTCAAAGATTCTTGTAGTTACAGAGTCTGAAGCTGAAATCACGTTTTCTTGAAAAGGATTTATATTCCCAGCATCTGAATATACCACTGGTCCTCCTGACACATTATTGATTACTTCTATTTTTGCTGCTGATAAGCACTGTTGGCATTGTTGACAACTACAGACCAGAGTCAATACTGATTGAGGTGGGAGCATGCATCCTCCCTGCATTCAGCTCTGCACCCAATTACTATTCCTAGATTGCAAAAGGGAAGGATGAAAGACATTTTTCAAGGTTCTTGAAAGGGAAGTATAAATAGAAGTACTCAAAAAGCCTCCATTTCCTTATTTTAATTCTTTAATTTCTTTACTTTGATAATGGGAAAATGGGTTTAGTCTGTGGGTAGGAATGACAAAAAAATAAAACAAAACAGTGTGTTTATTTTCAAAGCAATGGCACACTTTGCAGAAAGCACAAAACTCCACAAGGAACAGATACACCTGCGTTCTCTTCCGTCAGCAAGGGATAACTTCGGTCATGGCTCGATATCTGAAATCACAGTGTGGAAGTGGAACAGGTTAGTGGCTGATGTCACTGATGTGTCAACAGATGAAGCACCTTCAGAAATGGCAGCTACTAACTCTTTCCAAAGCTTCCTCTGAATCTCCTCACTACTCACCCTGGGAAGGCTTTCAGCTGTGTGTCCAGTGCTGTCCACATGTCCATCCCACAGCAGCCTGTCTGTCCTTGTACCTGTTCTTCCTTGGCAAGCTGTACTTAGAGGATAAGAAAGCAATGACACACTGGCTCCTGAAGGAGCTGGAAAGGCTTTTTGTGTATCTATTTTGTATCAAGCTATGGTCAATAGCTCAGAGAATTTTTAAATGTGTATAGCTCATATAATTATTTGAGCACCTCATTGCAATGCTTACATATCTATAAAAACATATCAAAGCAAATAAGTACATTTAATATTTTCTCATTGCTACTCACATCTGAGAATATGGAGAAAATTTCTCAACAATGAAAGCTGATTACAGATTATCCAACTTGATAGAAATTTCTTCACACAGGACTTTTGAAATGAGACTAATGAAAAGACAGCGGGGAACAATTCTGCAGTAGAAGTGGAGTCATATGGATATGTGGATATTTACTTTTATTTTTAAGATCCTAGATGTAGATTTCATACTTACATGTTAGAAAAGCATTATTGACTCCTTAATTAGGTTTTTAATGAATTATTGATTTCTTTTACCAGGGAATTTAGCTCATGCATAACTAACTTACACTGGTATCCCCACAGCATGATTCATGGCTGAACTTCTAAAACATTTCATTTGGTACCCTATTTTTTATTAAGTATCTTTTACCTTAACTCTCACTGTAATGAGGGCATTCCTAAAAATAGCTTGTGAACTATGTATCAGTCTTTGCTGAGTCAACAGGACTAGTGGAAGACTCTCAGTCTCCCAAAAAAACTCCAGTAGATGGTGTAGGACAAAGAAATTTATTGATTTTTATTTTAACTAACACAAACTCATTCTCTGGCAATTTCCTTGCCTTTCATTGCAAGAGGAAAAAGCATCCTGTTTTAAATAGGTAGTTGTTATTCCTGCCCAACGCAGCACCCTACAGTTATTCTGTGTTTATTCACATATAATTATTAATATGATGTAAGAGCTCAGCAAGATTCTTCTCATTATCCTTCATAAATGAGAGCAAAATGAACTAGCAGTGAGCTACCAAGAGCTAAAGCAGTGTGTGGGAGAACAGTATGGTGCTAAAAAGTTAAGGATTTGTCCTGCTGGCCCTCTGAGGATGCATATGCCAATTTTCCAGTGAGTGTGTACCAAGCAGAGTGCTGAGTGACACCTTGCATTTGCAAGTTGGAAGCTTTCCTGAAATAAAAGTCTGACATGAGCTGATGGAAAGAGCCAGAGCTCCTCACAGCAGCAACAGGAGGCTTCACTGTCCAAAGGCTAGCTTCCTAACAGATGTAAAGCTGCCTTACTCCACTGAAAATATCTTCTCCTTATGCCCAAATTTCTTCATTTTAATTGAAATATAAAAGCAGATTGAGAGCTTTAGGTGGGTTTCCTGACAGACAACAAAAATGAATTGAATAATTTTTCTTCTAGTTAAACAGAGAAGCAAAAAATTGGCTTTAATGTTTTGTCTCAAATGGGAATGCTTCATTTTGGTTTTGAGTTTGAAAATGGTAACATCTCAAAAATATTGGGCAAATTATAGAGAGAACACTCTTCCAAATAATCTGTCACACTTGTTTTAGAAAAATGCCAAAAGAAAGCAGTACTGTTTTTACAAAAATTGTCTTCCAAATTATTTGTCCTAAACTAATATGAATTCATAAATGTGTTCTAGTTACCTAATTTTTTAATAAATATTGTTTTTATTTTGCCTATCTCCAAAAAAGGAAACATGTAAGAAACACCAACAATTATATCGCTCAAAAACAAAAAAAGAAAGCCTCAAAAATAGGAATTTATCTATGTATAGACAACCCATCTCAAGGAACTTTAAACAGTTATAAATGATTTTTTTTTTGTCCATACATGCATTTATGCTATAAGATAATCTCCACAATACTTCTCTTTTATCTGAAGGTTGGGGGCTACAAGCAACTGGTGAATTCAGACTGGCCCATCATTTGAAATTTTATATTATCCCAGAGACATCCAGGTATGAGGCTTAGGTACATGCAGGGAAATAGAGGAAAGACCTGTGTGCAAAGGACATGCCTCTGCAGCCCATCATGGCCTCAGGGCCTCCACATCATAAAAATATGTAGTCCTCTGAATGTCCACCTGGAGCAAGAGTTGGTCGTGGACCTTGGGATTATGATTTTGATTTGAAGGCTGATAAAAGGGCATCTTTTCTTGATATGCAGGTTCTGGGCATGCACAGGGTGGTGGGATGTCTACAGTGGCACTGCTGATAATGGCTAGTGTGCTTACAAAGGCAAGAACTAAGCTGCCCAGAAGTGCAAAGTGCTCCTGCCACGTTTTGGGGAAAGGCAGATGGACCAAACTGGAATCCTTGTAACCAAACTGCTACTAACTGGAACTGCCAGAATACAGAGTTGAACCCACTGACTTTCTGAAGATAAGTAGAGGTGAATTTGGCTCCGGGACCTTGGGACATCCCAAATATGAAAGGATCACAGGTTTCTCAGAAACCACTCAATCAAATCAGTATTATGACTACACTTGTACTTTTCTGAGAAAAGCTAATTTATCTGGCTGTACTAATTTCTTGAAAGTCAACATGAATTTAGATCGTGGTCATAGTATTCTAAGGTAAAAGTAAAGACGTGATGTTTATTGCAATAAACAACTTTTAATTTTAAACCTACATTTTCTAAGTTACTTCAGTTGCATACGAAGGAGTTCTTCAGAGAAGTAACTAACAGGGAGAAAAATAAATGAAGTAACAGGAAAACCAAAAAAGGGGGAAAAGCACAGAAGGTTGCAGTAAAAAGGAATCTAGGTTACATGACATCAGTTTATTTTGTCATCACATGTACATGAGACTTCATGATGGTTGGCCCTGAGGTTCATTCAAGCTCTGAGAAAATATTCCCAAATCTTGCTTTTGGCTGCCATTATAGTAAATGTGTCCTTTTGACCCAGCTGGAATACTGGTACCTAGTGAGCATTTTTTTATCTCTTCCCCACACAACATGATACTTCCATGTACTCTGCTGTGGCTCAGCATTCCTTATTTTGGCAATAAAGATTGGAGGAGATGAACAGAGATTTTTTTATAAATATTCTTCAGGATATTTAAGAGAGCAAGGTGAAATTGCAATATAACATTGAACTTTTTTCCTTTGCTAAAGTTAATATTTAAATACATATGATTGAACCAGCAAAATGAGAGTTGATGGTGTACTACAGGACATCATTTTTAGTGTCAAAAAAAGAAGTACATATAGTTCAATGCAGGGTTTATTAGCTTTAATTCCTTGTTTTATTTGCAGACATTTGGAATTATCTCAGAGTATCACATTATCGAACTGTCATTTTTTCGTATGGATAATATAGCTTAAAATAAAATCTGAGCACATGAAAGGAAAATTAATAAATGCTGAGAATTTGATTAATTTCATACTGCTTCCTGGAACACATAAATCACTTTGACATGGAGACCAAAATTGTCCAAAAAGCTAGCTAATTAATGAATATTTTGACTTCTAGTGATGTTGAAGAACAAGACTACAGTGCAACAACTGAAACGTCTGATCATTGAGAAAACATGCAGATGAAAATGACAGTAATTCACAGAAGTGAATGCCTGCAATGAAATAAAAAGGTAAAGCACACATCTCTTTGGGGGAGTTATTCAGCAGTACAAAGCATATTCTGCTGTATTTGGGGACTAATAGTAAGAAATCTGTAGCCTTGCAAACTCATTAGCTATAAATGTCAGAGGAGAGGAGCTGACTGATTGCAGGAGGAGTTTGAGCTCTTGATGAAATGTGCCATACTTCTGCAGGTGTAATATATCAAATGTATTTTGGCAAGCACAGGGTAACATTACAGCAGCTGTGACTGAGAACTGGTGATACCCTGGAATAGGTGCCCATCCCAAGAACAGAGTTCGGCTAATATGCAAGAAGAAAACTGTGAGTTTGGGAATGAGTAGCTCATCGGGCTTTTTTAGCAGTATAAATACCTGTTGCTTATATATGAATATACATATTTATACTGAAATAAATACTGCGAAGAAAGGAGACACAATTAGACAAAAAAGTTGTTACAAAGAGAAGTAAGATAGACCAGCGGTTAATAAATCTAGGCTGGTAGGAACTTTCAAGGCTCTTGTTGGGCCTTTTGTTTTTTGCTCTTGGGTGTGATGATTCACAGCTGACAGCTTGCTGGAGCTCAAGGAATAGGTTGAAAGGATCACGACGGCTCACCCCGGCCACATGGGAACTTGGGCCAGCTCCATTCCCAAACTCCCTTTTCTTCTGTATAAGAAACACATCTTTAAACTAGGGGTCTTTTTATGCTTTTCTATAAAGCCTGGCTAAACAGATCAAAATCGCCACCTAGTGAGGATAGTCTCTCAGCTCACTCATTTCACACAAGTCTGTAAATACAACTGAATATTCGTAATATTCCACTGAATTTGAGTGTAAATGCTATAAACATTTTGCAGGAAAAAAAAATCAAGCATTTAAGGAAAAATGTGACGGGAACACAGGCATTTTCCATAAAATAACAAATACAGGGATTCCTACCACTTCTCACTGCAATCATTAAGGTGCTTACTTTAATGTCTTCTGAGTGTATTTACAGGTATCTTGAATGAAGAGCCTGATTTACTGTCTGCATTGGGTGTGTTATGCCTCCTGCATGGATAGTGTTTCAAAAGGTCTCCAAGTTCTTGATCCTGGTTTCTCTGAATGAACTGCTAAAAATAAACAAACTGCATAATTGGCTAAAACCCAAAGAAGTATCCAGAAGTGGTTTCACTTGAACTATGTCCGTAATGAATTGAAGTGAATGCACAACAAAGAAAAGATAAACCAACATGTACCATTTTAGCAAGTTTTTGAAAAGGCTTCCAGTTAAATCCATTTTGCAGGTTCCTTTGGCTTGATCTGAGTGACTGAACAGGCATTTGGAATCTGCAGACTTCTTCATAGCTATCAAATCATTCTTCAAGTTTCCACTTTCTATTATTTCTACCTTGACACCCCATGTAAGTTGCTTTCTGTTACAGTGAAGAAATAAACTGACTGTTAAGGTTTAAAAAATGCATAGTAAATCACTGTTAAGATTTTATTTTAAAACAATTAAAGTTAAATATACTATATTTTAGATTTTTTTTCCCTGTCCTACATTTAGTCTTTTAAAATTTACATTGTAAAGACTCTGTGCAGTTATGAACCTAAACCATAAGAAAAGGTAAGGGAAAATACACAAGAACCTCGAGATACGACAGCTGTGACTTTCAAATAACCACATAAAAGAATTCTGAAGAAATCGTGAGTAAAAATAATAGTGAGACAGGAAGTATCAGGGTTTTTTTCTCAAATAAAGTTATTTTCCTTGACTTGCCTTGGTAGACATAGAGTTGTGGTGCTTACTGCTGATGAATATTTCTAGATCTTTTTGAAACTGCGCATGCCAGGCTTACTTAAAATCAAATTTTGAATCTACTAGCGATATCATAGGGATCCAAAAAACCTTCAGGATTTATTTTTTTTCCTTTCCAAACAGGGCTAATTTTAAACTGCTAAATGCTACTGCCTACGTTTATTTCCTGCTTTCCACATAAATAAATCATCCTCTAAGTGTGAATACTAGATATAATGATGAAATGTGCTACTCAGAGCATGAGGGATTATCATGGTTGCAAAATTCAATGCTAGGTTGAATGTGGAGTCACTGGCAATGCATTCACAATACACTGTAATATCTTATCCCTTCTTCTGTGAGGTCCCAAAGATATGTGAACAGGACTGAGACACTGCATTTTGAACAAACAGCCATCAGATGTGGAAGGAAGACCACCACTGATCACATCAAAATAGGTGTCCAAGAAATTACATCTTGTATTTCACACATTTCCAGCACTATCTCTGTAACAAATGTGAATGCAGCATTGTTTCCCTGCGCACCATCTCGGTATGAAGCTTTTTCTTAGGTTGGTGGTGCTCCACAGAACCTGTACTATGTTCATGTATGCTCACTGAGCTGTCATGTGCTCGTTTTCTGTATGCCAGGAAGGAGAGCTCACTTCTGCCTGCATGGGGTTACCAAGAATACATCAGCAGTCATAGTCATAGTTTGACCCTTTCTGGATTTCTTTTTTTCTGCTGCAATACATTCCAAGGACAAGCAGAAACTGTGGTTTACTGTGGCTTATCTATTGGGTTGCACTGCATGAGGATAAGCAAAGAAGATGGTGAAGCAATGTGTTTATTTTCTCATTCTGAGAATACAATGAATCTCAGGAATTGCTTCACAGATAGTTGGCACAGTTATAGTTCCTTTTGCCCTCTAAAAATTAGGGCTTTTTACCTTCCTTCCTGTTTAAGAGTCCTTGGGTCTCCTAAGGTTAAAAGCCCACTTTGGTAGACACAGGAATTATCTCATGTAAGAGTTGGTGCCTCAGATTAGGATACTATTAGGAACAGTGGGGAAAGGAGTTACAGGGAACAAGTTAGAGGGAAGGAGAGGAAAACAGTGGGGATGAGCTGTGTCCTGAAGCCACTGGATGCCCACTCTCCTACCCAGTGACCATCTGTTGTGTGTCTGGATGGACTGTGGAAAGCTGAAATGGAAGAGACTGTAGGAGCTATGGAACCAGGAGGGTGACCAGTTGTGAATGCTGTACCACTTTGACTGAGTTTTCTATCTGGCATCTAGAAGCAGTTGTTCAAGGAAATACAAGGGGAGGATGTATTTTCATTGGAGCTGCATTTTACAGCCTTTCCCTCTTTCTCTGCACCCACTGGAGTGGAGCCGCTAATCTCTGCAATTTCCCCAGTCATGCCTCCTCAGTCTCAGCAGTTCGTTTTATTTAGGGATGTGAGCCTAAGGAATTCTGCCCACACTGCATTGACAGGATCAACTGTATTTGCTCACAGTGTTTACTCACACATATAATTAGGTATGTGAAACAGAAGACAATGTATAGATCTCTCTTTTAGACTGTAGCTTTCTGGATTTAGAACTTGTCATGACATCTGCTAAAATACCAGCTATGAGATGAAGGAAACTGAGGTGACAATCTTTCCAATGGCTGAATATACCCCTAAGATACGACTGGAATTGAGAAGCAAATAAACTCTGTGCTAAAATGCTAGAAATTTGAAACAAAATTATTCCTGGGTGTAGTTTTTCATGTGGGGTTAGAAAAATAGCCATGTTGTCCCTCTATTGTTAAAAGGGAAGAAGACTTTAAACCGGGAGAAATTAAAGATCAGGCCAAGATTCTACAAGAAATCAAAATATATCTACAGCTAAGATGGAATATAGCACAAATTTGGGGATATTAGGACCAACTCTCGAGAAAAGCTTGTGAAAGTTGTTTATGTTAAATAAACTTAACTTCGTCATCTGAAAGGCAATGAACCACAACTAGATGATCTGAAGAATCATCATAGAATCGCTGAATGGCTTGGGTTGGAAGGGCCCTTAGAGATCATCCAGTTCTAACCTCCCTGCCATGGGCAGGGACATCTTCCATTAGGCTCAGAGCTCCATCCAAACTGGCCTTGAACACTTTCAGAGATGGGGAATCCACTGCTTCTTTGGGCAACCTGTTCCAGTGCGTCACCATCCTCACAATAAAGAATTTCTTCCCTATATCTAATCTAAACCTACTCTCTTTCTATTCGAAGTCTTTGCCCCTTGTCCTGTCACCACATGTCCTTGTAGGAAGTCCCTCTCCATCTTTCCTGTAGGCTCTCTTCAGGTACTGGAGGCTGCAACTAGGTCACCCTGAAACCTTCTCTTTTTCAGGCTGAACAAAACCAACTCTCTCAGCCTTTCCTCATAGGAGAGGTTCTCCATCCCTCTAATCAACTTGGTGTCCTTCCTCCGCACTCACTTCAATAGGTCCATGTCCTTCCTGTGCTGGGGATCCCAGAGCTGGATGCAGCACTCCAGGTTGGGTCTCACCAGAGCAGAGTAGAGGGGCGGAATCCCCTCCCTCGACCTACTTCCCATGCTACTTTTGATGCAGCCCATGACACAACCGGCTTTCTGGGCTGTGAGCACACATGGCCAGCTCATGTCCAGCCTCTCATCCACCAGCACCCCCTGAAGGTTACACATGATTAGACACTAGTACAGTATCTGGGTGTGCTTTCACACAGTCTTTCAGCACCTCCATTGTTCATCCTGCAACAGATCTTCACTTTACCAAGAAAACAAAACAACGGAAAAGGAAAGAAAAGAATCTTTTGTCCCCGTATTGAATTTTTAACCGAGCAGTTGCTATAGCAATATAATTTCTCAAAATACTAAAGTAACAGCTCCTGTGAGACATTTTTTTGTTTCAATTTCTCTCACACTCCATTTAAAGAAACTGTTAAGTCTCTACTCCCACCACCAAAATATTCAAAGTTAATTTGGAAAACAGAACAAAAAAGGGATTGACCTATTTTCCTACTTTTTTTGCACCTCCCACTGTTTTAGCATTCCCATCCTACATTAGTGATATGATGTGTACACTTTGATGTTCAGTGAGAGATGCTATGGGATACACATTCTACTGTACACAAGCTGGATAGAGGCTGTAGGTGATACACTGCTGACAATGCCTCTGGTTTGGCATAGATGAGAATCTGACTCTATCTTGTGCCGTGTCTTTGTAATTCACTTGGATCAGGCTTTTTACATATCATTTGATACAGTTTTTTCCTTAGTGTTTTCTGTTTGGTTTTTGGTGGTGGTGGTTTTTTTTGGTTTGGTTTGTTGTTTTTTTTCTCCAAAGTCACATTCCAGAATGGAATTTATGTGAATTATCTTTGTTACTTTTAATTACAGCTGAACAGCCAAAACTTCCCTGAGTCAGCTTAGGCTAGCAATTTGACAATAACACAACCAAAAAGAAAAACCTTTATGATATGCACAATGTGTTTCACTCTCTTTCCCCTTATCAGAGGATCACTTATCAGACACTACCTTGGATCAGCAGCACTGGGGACCCTGTAGGTGCAAAGGAGTTGGTGGCCTTGGGCAGGGGTAAGCTGACATCTTGCAGGGCTCAGGGACCACCAGGAGCTGCTGTCTCATGCAGAAGGAAAACCCTGGCAACTGTCAGCACTGGCCTATGGGTGCACAGGAGGTCCCAGCTCCCACTGAGCTCAAAGCCCTTCTTCGCTCTCCTTCCCTGCAGCCTTGCTCTGTGCAAGCAGATTTTCTGCCTCTGAGGTTGTGCCGGTTCCAAGCCCCCTTATACTCCCACCCATGTTCTCCCTCTGTGCTGTGTGGAGGTGCGAGAAAACAAATAGTTTGGTCCCTTACCACCTTAGAGAACTTGACTGATAGTGACACTGATGAAATTGGTAATTAATATGGAAAGTGGCCCAAGAGTGACATTGCTGAAGACTGTCACCAGACTTACCAGAGTGCTTTCAGTAGCGTCATTCTCTGTGAATGGAAAAAGGAAGTGGAATATATTAATCTTATAACTCAAATTCACACTTCCTTTCACTTTTTTCAGTTATTCTGAAGTTAGATGTGTTAGAAGCTCAAAAATAAACCAAAAAAGGAAAAGGGTGGCCAGGTGTCTGTTAGCCTATAATCATGTGAGTCAGGACTGACTGCAATGACACCAACAAAGTGAAGCTTATGTTTAGCTATGTCAGAAAGGAATAATGATCTGGGGTGATGCAAGTTGTGGCTGATGGTTGGACTAGATGATCCTAAAGGTCTTTTCCAACCTTAATGATTTTAAGATTCTAAAGAAAACAGATTAAATGAAGTCCGAAATTCCACCAGCTAGGTCACCACAGTTCACTGAAAATCCCCCAACTTACGAAGCTGAGCTATATATTTGCTGGACATTTGGCAGATGGATTCTGCTTTAAGTGAATTATTGATAGACAAATTCATCTCTGCTGTTATCAAGCTGATAGCAGTATCATTTGGCACTGACATTTCATAGTCTGTGGATATTAATTAAATTACCATCACAGCCCTTTTAATTATCCATATTCTTATCATACAGATTTGAAGTGAGATAGGAACTACAGTGACTCACTGAGACCATACACTAATGTTTTTAGGCATTGTCTGTGGTGAAAATGGAATTTGAATGCATGCCTTTCTTCTTGCCATTAAATAGACATTTGAATTTCATAAACTCTTTTCTGTAAGGAATGTCCTTGCTTTGGGAAGAGTTCCTGTGGATTTGCCTATAGAGCCATCAGGAATTCTAAGTGGAGTATTCAATAACAATAATACATAGCATGGATTGGAGCCTGGATGACATTTACCATGTCCTATGCTTCCTGTAACACTGCAATTTTAAACAGAACATAGGTGTTCACTTTCATATAGTAAGTTTGGTCCAACTGGGTCAACGAAATTTGGAGAAAGAATGAAAAGAAGTGTAAATTTTTAGCTATGTAAGAATAATAAAGTAAATACACAAATGATTGAAGTACAGGACACTGTAGTCTCTACATCTAGAAGTTCCCTCATTTCTCCAGAGGACTGTGATTTGAACACACAGATTGTTCATTTTGGAGCAATCGAAGGAATTAGGTACTTACATTTTATTATCATAAAGGGATAGGACCCTGGACTTATATGAGTTTTTCGTGAAGCCCAGCCTATGGGCCACCCACTGTCATTATTTTCCTTTATCCTGAAGTGAATCTTCAGCAATGCGGGGAAGTACTATAGGAAATGATGCTATGAAAAATATCCACACATACCAATATAGGTTGGTCCAAGCTATGGCTTTCAGGAGCTTTGGTGGAATATTAAAAATATATAAAATCTCAAGATCAAATTTTGTGGAAATTAAGTTTTTTGCATAGGGTCAGGACCCTAAGTTTACCAACAGAGTCTGTAGTCTCTTCTCCTACCACCCTGGGGATTGACTACCTGTGCACAGGCCAGTGCTGACATGGTGCTGCCACGCCCAGCCTTGTACCTCACTGATCCCAACCTTGCCTTCCTGACTTGGCTTCCCAACTTGACCTCAGATCTGCCTCATCACTACAGATTTGTCTGGTGATCACGAACAGCTGTCCAATACCGGTTACCGTCAGCAGATCTGCTCCGTGTGCCTCGCTGGGGTGCCATAGGACTGTGTGGCTTGTCAGTGATGATGCTGCCAAGTCTGCCTGGCTGTACCGTCAGCTCCTGGCCCACTCCCCCATGCAGAGCAGCCAGCTCTCCCTATTCCCTGACACACAAGTTAAATTGCACTCAGTTTTGTTGCTTAGCTTTAGTTTTCATTATTCTTTATTCTGTAAATTAATTCTTAAATTCTTTAAAGCGCAAATAGAATTAACTTTCCAAATTTTCCAGCATGTGACAGATCTAAAAGTGAATCACTGAGTTCTTCTTTCCATGAAGTTACAGTGAGGTTTGGTTCTGCTTTTATTCCAGTGCTACAGTGAAATTTCACATTCTGTTGCAAAATGCATAGGTCAGCACAAGGACAAATCTGTGGTGAAGTAACTTGCACTGCTCCTTGCATAATTTTTCCCTCATAATATATAAGAAGGAACTACAGGAGAAAAAGAAAAAACACACCAAAACAAAATCCAGCAAATGGAAACAAAAAAGAGAAGGGAACATATTTTTCTAGAGAGGAAGGCAACAGCCAGAACAGTGACATACACAGTTCATAGGATCACAGGACAATTGTGGTTGGAAGAGACCTCAGGAATTCTTTAGTCCAACCTGCTGCTCAAGGGAAGGTCAGCTACAAGGCCAGATCAAATTGCTCAAAGCTTTGTTCAGGTGGGTCCTAGAAACTTCTCAGGATGGAGCACACAGAACACCTTGGTGCAACCTGCTCCACTGTTTGTCAGTTCTCATAGTTCAAAAGTTCTTCCTTAAATCAACTCTTACCCTTCTTGCTTCAGGTTATGCACATGATTTCTTGTCCCTCCTTCTATGAGCTCTTGTGAAGAGCTTGGCTCCATCTTCTCAATATCCTCTTTGCAGGATTGCAAGGCTGCCATTAGGTCCCCCAATGTCTTCTTTTCTCCAGGCTGAACAAGCTCAGCTTTCACAGCCTCTAAGTTCCCATTTCAGAATGTGAAATTAATTGAAAGTATAAATAGACACAAACAGCAATTCACAAAAACTATGGAAGTGCTCTTTGTAATGGAGAAAATTTTAATTTACACACAGATTGATGTTCTCATAAGAAATTTCTTACTGCTTGTGACTACTGTATGCACATCCTCCATATATGTCAGACCTAGAAGTGTGCTGAAAAGTGATGATCAAAATCTTTCCACCACACAGATTTGCTAGAGGAGAATTTTTTTTGATGGAAAGAAAAATTCTTTCCCTATGAAACTGAAAAACTACCATTACCAAATATTCTTCCTGGCAATTGAACAAAAGTAAAAGGTAGTGAGAGGAGAAAAAAAAAGAAACTCCCCATTGTGTTTAACTCTTTTCAGAGGCTTGGGTGCCTGCTGCTACCAGGGAACCAGGCAGCTGTTTCTGGGGCCTGTGCAGGAACAGGTCCCTGAATTAACAGCTGCTCTTTCGATTTGGACTAAAACAACTCTTTCAAAATGTGGGTTCTTTTGCTTCTGTTCTTCCTGTTTGTTGGTACATTCATGTTCTTTGCTGGTTTGTCAGTTTTACTGGTTGGTTTGTTCAATTCTTTTAAAATCAGCAAACTGAGAACCCTGGAATCTCTAGCTGAGGCTTCCAGGTGCAGTTAAGTAAAAGATATAAACCTTGCTCTATTGACTCTGAAAATGTAACCACAGTCCAGATTTCAGTCATAATAAGCAAGTCTAAAGGCTGGCCATTTATGTTGTGGAGATGTAAAACCTCACTTTTCAACCTTTCTCTTCCTCCCTTCATATATCAGGAAAAGTTTCTTTTGATTTAAAAAAGTAGTGGCTAGAATTGGTTCTTTATAAGCACTTAAAGTAATGAATCTTCCACTATCTGAAACCCAATATTGATATTGTAATGAAACTGCATAAAATATGGTTATTCATTAGAACATATATATTTCAAAGGAAACGAAAGCTGAAAAGCTTAAGAGCAGGTAAGTACCCCTGCACATGAAGTAAAAATTTTAAGAAATGGCTAATCTCAGGTGTATGCTGAAGAACAATTTGAGTCTTCACTGGAACACAGGAACCATCACAGCAGCCTAAATTGCACCATGAATTTAGAGAGAAATTTACAACACTCCCTCTGTCTGCTCCTTTGTCAATCAGGACAAGGAGGACTTCAGCCTTCCTCCAGCTGAGTACATGAATGCCCATCTTGTGGGCTAGCTAGCAAGCTGCAATAGAAGGCAGTTCTGTGGGGAATCCTCAGTAATTCTGTCATGACATGGTCATTCTTCTTGACTGTGCATGTGTTTGTCGTCCTTGATTTATGTACCATACCTGATTTAAAGATACGTGTTCATGCTCCATTGATTTCATTGATCCTATAGTAAGTTCTTATTGGCTCCAGCTACTGGTTTTTTTTAGATTGGCATCTCTAACTTTTGGGGTGTTTCCTAGGTACAGACTGGAGAAGAATTTTTCTTTCTTTTCCCTTTAGGTCATCCAATTTTGCTTTGAATGTGCTCACTCAGGCTTTTTTGACATCTCCATTTCACAGGAAGTTCTGTAGGTGATCAGGGCACTGCTTTTTGTAGCAGAACTGCACAGAGCATGGTCTTTCACTCGGTCTTCCTCACGCTTTCGTAGGCACAAGCAGCACCTCAGCACATTCAGAATGTGTGTTTGTGCAGTTTCACTCATAAAGCAGTAAAGAATGGGGTCCGCAATGCAATTCAAACTTGTTAAGGCCTGTGTGATTCTGTAAACCTTATACATCAGCAGCAAAAGGTGTGGGTCAGTGGTGGAAGGTTCTCTGATGCTGCGAATAAGCAATATAATGTGATATGGAGTGAAGCAAACAATGAAACTAACTGTGATATTCAGAATAAGTTTCCTCACTTTTTTCTTTTCTTCATCTAGTGTGGCTTGGTTACACTTCACTACTTGGTAGATTTTATGGTAGCAAAACACAATGATTATCAAAGGGACCAAGTACCCTGAGCATATCCGAAATAAATTTATCCGTGCCTGCCACCCTTCCAGGGGGTATGTATCATAACATAATGTATGATTAGTGAAATTGCAAGGATCACTGAATACTTCTTTGTACACCAATATGACTGAATTCAGGATGCTTTCCAGAAGCCAAACAGTTACACTGACAATGAGTGAAAATCTTGTTGTGCGCAAGTGCTGGAGCTTCAAGGGGTGAACTAATGCCAGGTACCTGTCAACAGAGATGCAAGCAAGGAACGCGGTGCTGGTGTAGAAATTCATATACATAAGGAAGGCAGAAACCTGACAAAGTGAGGCAGAGAGTCTCCAGTCATCTCCATTCCAGGCATAATTAATCCACAGAGGTAGAATCAAAGAGTACAAAAGATCAGCTAGGGATAGGCTAAAGATGTAGACTGCTGACTCATTCTTTTTCCTCACCTGAATGCAAGATGAATAGAGGGATATGCAGTTGATGGGGACACTGATCATCATCACAACGCTGTACACAAATGGAAACAAATATTTATCCAGAGTGTGCTCATCATGGCACTCAGCAGTGCTGTTGTTCATTGTAAGCCCCAAGTAGTATCTTTGGGCTAATTCCAGCCTGGGTGCAATAAAGACCCCTCTGTAGTCTGATGGGTGGTCATCTGTTACTTCAGAACCTTGTTGGCAAGATTCTCACCTTCTGTTACTAAAGAAGAAAAATGCCAGCTATAATGTTTTTGTTTGTTTTTTTTATGGGCTTCTTGGTGTGTGTCTTTTTTTTTTTTTTTTAGAAGAAAGAAACTGTGTTTGTAGGAGATCAAAGGTTTTAAACACTCCCGGAGTTAGGACTGCATAGGATGAGGAACCCAAAATCTAAGGTGTCGAGGTCAGTTAGATGCAAACTTTTACAGCAGAAGCAGGATGAGTAGTTAAGACACTTCTGGTGGTGGGGTGGTGTCCCGTAATCCCAGGTCTGTCTTGTGGGAGAGTTGAAGGAGATCAGAAAGTGGCCTAGAAATAATAGAAAGGCACTTTCTATTATTCTGGTAAGCATGATTTTGGGAACATAAATAACCAAATAACCTCCTCCCCTCTAAGTCAATGGAGGGACAAGGATAGAAACACAGGGATTCAATTACTGTTGGGATCTGCTCAGAAGAGAAAATGCATGACTGATATGTCTTCCTATTGCGAATCACTCTCTCACTGTACCTTCACACATCCCTGCTTTCTCTCTCTTCCTTTGTATGCAATCCTGCAAGAACTTGCCATCAACTGTGCTATTCCAGCAAAATTTACTGCATGTCCCAGAAACCCTCATGTGAAACCTAGCAGGCTGTTGGGTTCCTGCATGCACAGGAGAATCTGCTGGGTGTCCCTTTGACTCATGTCAGGTGGAGACTCTGAGTACAGTTGTTCATTTACACTTCTTTCCTCTAAAAATTGCAGTTGCCATGCATGAGCTATAAAACCATTAGCAATTAAGCTTATCTTAGGCATTACCAGAGCTGTGGGTATCAACAGCTTCAACATGAATATACCAGTAAAATGGCAGCTCTGACTAAAGCAGTGGGATGGGAGGAGCTGTGCGTGTGAGATGTAGAAGCAAGTTGAAGAGCTGACCTTTAAGTAAGAAATGGTGTACAACCATAGCTGTGAGACAGCTGGTACTCACTGGTTGTATCACAGCTCTGACACTCAGTAGTTCTCTTCTCTAAAGACCTAATTGTTATGTTCAGGAAATATGAGAATGGAGAATATTTGTTGTGGTCCAGTTCTACTGTCAAATATACAAACTGCTTCAGAGACTATCTGTGATAACTCATCTGTGCTTTGAGCCTGGACTACCAGCAGGGGAAGTGAAGAGGCTGAAGAAGGAGTAGGTTGCAAGATAGCAATTTTGCAACTGTCCCCACATGGGAAAGAACTCAAAATGAAAACAACTCGCGTGCAGAAACCTTCCCATATGGTAAGAAAAATTCAGCCTTTTATGGGTTTGATGTGTGTGTTTGGGGAACTTTGTGGGTTTATCAGAGAAACCCAAGCAGGTTTATTGCCTCTGCTGAGAGGTTATTATATGGATCTCTTGTCTATAAAAGCCCCTTTCATGCAAAAAAAAAAAAAGGACCAATGACAAAACTAGTCAGAAAGCAAGTATTTAATTTTACCAGCCACTGCTTTATTTGATCAAGTTGGCTAATCTTTTACAGTTAGAGCTAAATTAATTCCCAAGCTTGAAAGACAAAGAAAATTCTTGAGAATGACTTGCCAATTTGGTCCATTGAAGAACTTTACCTACATGGGAACTAACTAAAAAAAATGCAGTGTCTGTATTTAAGACAAACATAACATCTCTACATTTCAGTGTGGTTTGATAAAACCACACGGTAAATAGGGCATTGTAAGCTTACCAGTATAGACAAGTATCACAAATTAAAAATCTAGCTCTAAAAATTGGATTGCAGGCTTTTGCTGACCCAATTCATACCAAAAAAACCACAGACCAGATGAGTAAAAGATAAAATAACTACCTCTTCTTCTAATCACATTTAAGCATCTCTTTTCCTATGGCAGGTCTCTTCATGTCTAACAGGGAAACATGCCCTTTCAAAAGCATGTGTGTAATGTAGTGTATGAGGCAGTGTTTACTAGTCTCGTGACTGAGAAACTGGAATTCCTTCTCCCTCCCCCATAAACTCTTTCTCTTTTGTTAGTTGTTGTATTACAGAATCGTCATCCTTACAAGCTCCTAACTTGTCTCCATGTTGCTCACAACAGCTTCTCTCTTTCATATCTACTCACAGACCAACAATTTCCTCATACCACCCACCTTTTTTGCTTCAGCTTTCTCATTTTAGCTCATTGTTTCTAAGAGTTTTGCTCTGTTGATCTCACTGATCATAGGGTAAAACACTTGTCCTTATATTGCACTTGTCTGAATAAACCACATGTTATTTGGGGCAAGACTTTGCTTTGCTCTTCTGCCATCTGCCTTAAGGAGCTAATATCTGAAGGTATAATTGATCGATGGCAGGCTGGGCCACTGAAGACGAAATGCAAAAAAAATGAATTGAGACCACATGAAATTTGCCATCTTGGAAAGTTTTTTCTGTCCTTCATATTCACATGTCACTGTACCCCATCTTTTTCTTTTATTTTAAAACAGTATGTTCATTAGCTTCTGTGAATGCAGCCCTGGACACTGTTTAACATCCAGGTAATCCATGTCCCAGCTGTGATGACACATTGATGGTACTTATATGAAGACATGCTTTCAATCAGGATAATAATGAGAAGTGTGTCATTCTGGCATGTATTGATGACCTATACTTAAGTGTGTCAAATGAAGCATACCACAATGCACGCTGCAGTTTCTTGCACAGAAATATAAAGCAGAAAGCACTGTTTTTCCCTGATTACAAGAAATTCCAGTCAAATTGCTTGGGGTCTTATTTCAGAGGACGTAGTCCCTATCATACTTTGTTGCTCAGTTGTTTTTCTGATAATTAGGACTTTGTAATGCAAGATGATTTTACTTACCCTAATGCCTTCCCAGGTTTTCTGTCAGCTACTGAGCGTACCTGCTGCTGGTTTTGCCAAGGAGGATGGCATTGACTTACAGCTATTCTAAAAAACAATGTTTGATAATTTACCCCACTGATTTTTATTTAAAACAAACAAAACACAACAAACTATAAAGGAATTTCTGTTTAATGATGTAGTTTAATGGTTTGATTTTCGTGGTCCAAACCCACTGTGACTAATTCCGTAGACTTCTGACTTATTTTATAGACTTGTTTTGGTATGAATTGCATTTCAAATGAAAAAAAAAATATTTTTAACAGTAATTTTTTCTTTTAGACACATTATTCAATTATTATCATAATTCCTGCCGCTGTCATTTTGCTACAGAAAACCTGCTGTACAAGAATTCAACAAGAACTAAAATTTGGAGAAATGGACAGGCAAATGTTATGCTTCAAGTAACATATGCAAACAAGCCTGTAAAGGAACCTTGTGAAAGTTTCTAGAGAAAGGTAGTAATTATATATTGTATTTGTATCAATGCTTTCCTACAATATCTTCTTCAGGCTCAAAGAGAGATTTATGTAGTCTGTCCATTAATGAAATTTTGAAAGTAATAAAGTTAAAGTTAAATTTTCATAAGTATAGATACATCAATACATAAATACTCTTATCTGTAAACAACTTTCTAAGGGAAGAAAGGAACAGTGCTGTGTGAGCTACTGTGGTAGATGCTGTACTGGTGATATCGTATCAACCATAAGACAGAAAGACAGACAACTTTCTGGATTTCTTTTTTCTCTTAAAGCAATTTCAACAAAGTAGATTGCTTTGTGTTCCCAAAAATAAGTTCTGTTGCCAAGTTGATTTCCTTGAGAAACTTCACAGTTCAGGAGAACTGAGGTACACCTTTCAGTAACGTGGACTTTTTTGCTTAAAATGAACAGCATTTTTCCTCAAGCAACACTAAATTTCACCCATGGGTCTGACAAGATTCTGTAGAGACTCCAACAGGTCTTAAAGAGCTTGGCCTTTTTAACTTGGAAATACGCTTTATGGACTGCTTTATTGAGCATAAACATTCTGTAAATGTGAACAAATAGAAAGAAAAAAGCCATGTCTTTCAGGATATAGGCCATGGAGGCAAGTATTATTTTGCTATATCATTATGTGCATCAAGATTTCCTCTATGCATGAAGAAAGATTTACAAAATATTTTCATGTACATGACACTTGGTATTCTAAGAAGCTATTTTTACCAGAGCTTATTTTTCTGCTAATTTTAAGCTTTGTTTATATCTATCTATCTATATATATATATAGATATCACTGAGTATTTTGTTAGTGCCATAAAATACTAAAGAACAATAACAGAAGATCTACTGGAACCCCCTGTGAGGCCTGAGGCACTTTTTGCAGTGATGGGACAGCTCAGAATATTGAAAACTCCCTCTCATAAGCACCAGGTATTCTGATCATGGCAAAATCATTACAACAAACAAAAATCAAGCTGGCATGTCTTCCCTAAATCAATCTTTAGTTGTCATTTGCCCCTTAGTCTCATGTTTCAGTTGTGCTGAGATTCAAATAATCCTTCCTCCAGAGAAATCTTTTCCAGCTCCTTTTGTGTCCCTTCTTTTTATTGTATGATACCAACCTCACATTAAGGGAGAGATAGCTTGAAACCTGTTCCAGAATATAAATTGTGTGTCTGACTTGGATTCTGAACTTACCTTGGCAGCCACGTGTCCCTGTGTAGCAGTGTCCCTGTTGTACCATTGGTAGTGTAACCCGTGTCTGCTTCTGAGGAAAAGTGTCTAAGTGTCTGCTTCTGCTTTATCAGATACAAGACAGGAAGCTGCTCTTAGAAAATGAGTCACACGTTTCACACATTTCTTAATTTTTTTTGGCCTCCTTTTTTTTTTTTCCCCAATTCCTTGTTAATCTAAGTTTATCCATGGGGAAAAAAAGATTACGTAATTACAAATAAATATGCAAAAAGGATGGTACCAACCTTGCTACATCTAGGAATACTTTTAGAGAGTTTAAAAAAGTTTAATTGAAAATATTGCCTAATTGTTGCAGTTCGAGGGGTTTCTAGGGGGTCACTGTCGGCCGCTCTGTGAAGGTTTTCAGGGCTGGAATCACCCCCCCACTGCCCGTCCCTCATGGCAGGGACAGGCAGCGGAGGTACTTAAGCCAGGAGAAGGAGACCACGCAGGGAATCCAGCAGCGAAGAAGAGACTTTATTCAAATTTCCCGCAGCTTATAAGGGCTGCTGGGCCAAAGAGGGGATTGGCCATTTGGCTAGCCAATGCAAGGAGACAATATAATAACTATGGCAACACAGAAACCAATGGTAGACAAGTGAGTTAACAACTTCCAAACCCCGGCAACTAATTACATGAGCAGAGTATATTTTAAATCCATTAGCTAGGAGACATTATGTTCTGTAGAGAAATCAATCCACAGAAATAAAATACCATGTTTTATTTGTGTTTACTTGTATATGTTCAAAATATAGCATCTTTTTTTTGACTGAAGGACCTCACTTTCCTTTCCCTACAAATTTATCACAGAATCAAGTAAGAATGCACTTAAGAAGAGCTAAAAATACATCACAATGACTTTATGACTTTGTGGAAAAAGAATTAAGTATTTTCAGAATTTATGGGAAGTTTCAGAATAGTTCTAGTTAACAAAGGATAACAGAATTTTATACACTGTGACAGGCTGCATATTTATGTATTTTTATATAAACTGAATCTGAGGTTGGATACAGCTTTCACAGGAGTGATTCTTTTAGCAGGTAATTCTATTCAAATAGGTGGAAAGTTGTTACATAAGCACAGTTCTCTTTCCCCTCTGTGATCAGAATAATTTACTGTGTGTATTTTTTCTTAAATTCTGCTTGGAATGATACAATTCTTTAAGAAACTGGGTACAATTTCACTTTAAATGTGGGGCAACACAAAAACCTGTCCTGTGATGATTCAGATGCTAAGGAGAAATGAAACAGATGAACAAATTTAAAACCTCTAAATTAGAGACATATAGACTTTCTTGATAACAATACCAGACAGCTCTATAACATTTAACCACTGGATGGAGAGATTTTTTTCCTTCTTTTTCATCCACAATTTTTTTACTGATGCACTTGTTACATGAAGCCTAAATATTAAAACATTCCATACTTGTGGACATTCTCAAACTCTTATCATAGCCTCCTCCAGTTTGGTGAAAGGGAGGCCACTTGCTTAGATCAATTTCTAAAACAAATTTCAGTCACACCTTCATTTTCACTGAGAGAAAAGTCATTAGACAAAGTTTATCACTTTCCGCCTGCCTTTTGGTAACATGGTACCTACTAAGAATGGTGTCCAGTGTGCTGGTTCTGCTGTTTTGTTGAGGATTCCTACACTTTGATAAAAAAATACCTAGAAATAGAGAAACATAGTTGAAACATTTCTACAGTTCTTGGCTGTAAAAACTGATAGTGGAATTGAAAGGTCAAAGGAAGCAAGCATATAAAATGCCTTTTATATGTTCTGGAAGTAAAGTCATATGTAAAAATCAACTCTTGACTGTGTCTATATGCAACAATTTAATGTCTGATGTAAGCAGCACAGTTTTCCAGGGCTTTTTGAGATCTGGACATACATGGTATCTCAGATATCTGGCTATCTTGGAAGCACAGGTGTTCTTAGTGTTGGCTGAGATTAATATAGTATCTATAAAAAAAACTGAAATAGAAAAGCATTAAAAGTGGAAAACTACCTTATCTAGAAAAGAAGCAATGAATAAGTCCTCAATAATTTTACTGGATATATTTGGACTTACAAAGGGTCTAGATCATATGTCCTTGGGCCATGAGAAATACGTAAAGAAGGTTCATAGCAAGGTCAAGATTCTTAATGCAGAATAAATTTCACAGAGTCACACCAAAACATCCTTTTATTTCCATCAAAACATATTCTGAGAATGTTTTTCTGTACCACCTGAAAAGGGGAGGCACTCACCACATCACAGGACGCAAATATGAGTTTTGAAAACTGACACTTTTAAGGTCCTATGAATGATTAAGAAACTGAATTTCATAGCTGAGCTTTCTGTGTGGAATAAATTGATGCATTTATTTAAGAAACTATCAAAATTAACCAACTAATAATTTATGATGGTTTTGCAAACCTTCCAGGTGTGCAAAGCTGTACAGTCTGCTGGAATGAATGTTAAGTAGGACCATGAGCACAATTCTACCTCTGCCACTGACTCACTGTAGCCCTGAGGAGTCACTCTGTCCTTCTACATGTAATAATGATATTGTATAGCTCATTTGGGTGTGAGCAGGTTCATTAGTTAATGCTTGATAATGCTGCAAAGTACAAAATGTTTTGTGAGTGGTTGGTATTATTATTTAAAAAGAAATAAACAGGAAACGTCAGCCAGGTAATGTCATCACTGAGACATTAGATCCCTAAATGACAAGAGCCGCAGAGGCTCCAGTAACTGCATTCTTTATGGTTAGAAACGTGCAACACCTGGGCTTTTCCACAATGTCTGCAGGACGTGAGCAACAGCATCTTCTGGTGCCTCATTCCTCCTTTGGGCACATGAAGCATCTCCTCTGTAACACACTGTCAGCATACTGAGAGCTCCCCATTATGAATTTTATAGGACAATCAAGCTGATTGTCGAGCTCCTGAATACTTTCCTCTGAGCCGAATGCTTGCATGCTGGAGTCTGAGGGACCACTCTGCTATCCCCACGGAAACTTTGGGCGTGTGGCACCAGCTCAGCTGCTCACGCTTTGTTGAGGCTGCCCCACAGCGCGCCCCTGAAGGCATAAAACAGAAAGGCTCCTTCAGCCCCTTATATGTTAAACTCCACTTTCAGGATCGCTCTCTGGGGTTGTGTTGACGCAGCTGAGGCCAACCGGGATTCCCCGGGAAGGGCAGCCAGGCCGCGCCTCTGCGGGACTGGCGCGGGCCCAGGGCCGCTCCCTGCCGCTTCCCCCACGGCGACCAAAGGTCCTGCTCACAGCGCGCTGGAATGTGCTCCTTCAAAGCGCCGACTTGTGCCGACTCTTCAAAGGATTTGGTGGCAGCCTGAGAGCAGGGCAGAACCAGGAAACTGGCTCCGAGGCGCTGGCGAAGGCCTAGGAATGAGAGTGGCACTGGAAAAGGCCATTCCTCACCCAGGACAAGTACCTAGCCCTGTCAGAAGCCCCGAAAATGAGGGTCAGAGGCTCCGTAAAACAGGGTCAGCTGGGCTCTGCCCCCACCCGCGCCCCGTCACTCCGGACTGAATGCAATTCCCGGTATGCTCCCACATAAACCCCCCCTCGCCTCACAGCCATCGGCTTTCCCATGCCCAAGATGGCTCCGCGATAGCTTCACTCGCCGCTCAAGGCCAGCTCCAGCATGGCGGTGCGCGCCTCTCCAGCCTTGCCCTTTGTCAAAATGGCGACTGTTGACTGCAGCTGGGGAGGGGTTACCCGTAAAAGCTGAAGCGTCTTCCCCTCCCTCCGCTTTTCCCTGGAGCAAGATGGCGGCGCGGGAGCTGACGCCCCTCCCCGTGGTGGTGCCAGGCGGTGTGGTCACGTGACGCGCGTTGCCGGGCAGTGCCGAGGCGCTGCAGGAACGGGGCGGGAGCGGAGCTGAGTCGGGTTTGGGATTGGGACTGGGATGGGGAACGTGGTTCTGCTGTGGGGTGCGATCCTGCTCGGCTGCAGCTGCGGCCTGGGACCCCCCAGGGTCGGTGCCGCTCCGCTGCTGACGGCCACCTACGTGCTGGACGATGCGGACGGGCTGGGCAGGCAGTTCGACGGGATCGGGGCTGTGAGCGGCGGCGGGGTGAGCGGCGCCCCCGGGGCTGCGGTGCTGGCAGCGCTAGTGCCCTCCTCGGGACCACAGGGGACAGGGGCTGGACGTTCCGTCCCATGGGAATGTGTGGTGGCTTCGGCGGGGCCTGGGCCGGGGAGGGGGGGGTTCTGGAGGGGAGCCGTGAGGGCTGGGGGATGTGAGGACACACACGCGACGTGATGGGGCTCGGAGCAGGAGGTCTGGAGGGCTGAGGGGAGCGGTGCGGGCAGTGGTTCTGCCTGCGAGGAGAGCTGGAGTCGCGCTCCGCTTCGCCCCAGCCCTCCAGTTTTTTTAGGGTTGGCAGGGGCTTTTTGGGGTGCCGAGGGGCAGCCATGTCCCGGGTGCCAGTAGAGGAGAGCTAAGCCAGGATGGGCTTTTCTGTAGAGGGTCTTCGTAGCTCCTCGTCTCTGCGTCTTAAAATGCTGGAAGAGCCAACGGCCGGTTGTCGTCTCTCCTGTGGTCCAGTCAGCAGAGCCGTGAAATCCTTGGAGTTTTTACTAACTCATGGACCTGCTGGGATGCTTTCCTTGCCCTCCTGCCTCTGTGCCTCCTGTTGCCTTTGATATACGGTGAACCGAAGCAGGGAGAAATGATACCGGGAGGGAGCTGCGTTTTCGTGCCATAAGCCTGTGTGGTCTCTGTTTCTCTGTTCTCTGGACTCTCTTTGCAGTGAATTGCAGGTAACCAGAGTACAAGGCAATTGCAATCTGCGAAACCAGAAATGCACAATTGAAGGGTTAGAAATGCGTTTGTGTAGGGGCTTAGCTGAGTCCGTGGTGCTATAATTATTTTTGTAGGTTTGTTAGCCATGTAAAAGTCCTAGACTGAAAAACTGGGACATACTTAAGCATTTGAGTTGGGTTTTCATATTTTCATGTTTTCTTTCCATTTTAGGCCACATCTAGACTCCTGGTGAACTACCAAGAACCTTACCGCTCCCAGATTTTAGATTACCTGTTCAGGGTAAAGTTGGTTTCACTGCTACAGTAATGTTTAATTTCATGCAGAATTTGTGATTGTGTAATGTTGGAACCCCAACTATAGTATATTTAATGCTACCTGAAATTAGACAATATCCTATCTTATAAAGAATCTAGTTTAATGTTGATTGTTACCAGAACCTTAAATTTTAGCTGTTGTTTTTGACAACCAGGATTCTGTTCGAGAGTCCGTTTGTTCAAATTACTATGAGAATTCCTTTCATGTTTTCAAAATATGTTTTAAAAATACATTTTCAAAAATGTATTAAACATACATTGATCATCCATGGGAAATCATCCATGAGAAATCATTTTTATGGCTAAAATGAGGATTTTAGCTGTTCTTAGTGATGACAGTAAGTGGGTCTTTGAGGCAGTTTTGATTTTTTGGAGTACATACAGATAGATTAATGTAATATGAAAATGACTATGCAGCCTGCATGATTTTAGTAGCTTATCTATTCCAAACTAGTCTCAAATATAACTACAGTTACTCTAGAAGGTGTGTAAATATTATTGGTTTGTAAGCTGCCTTAGTTAGCAAGTGTAACCTGTGCAGTTCCCCAATTTAAGGCAAGATTATTGCACTGGACATTAATAGCTTGTTTTGCTTTTGGCACTGTAAGTTACTCTGCTGGAAGAGGATGTCATGTCACTTTCAAGTAATGCAATCCAGATGACTGGAGGGGAATAATTTACCGTGTAGTTTAAAGAATTAAAGTGTAGAGTAAGGCATAATGTGTGACTGAGCAATCAAACCCTATGTTTTTTGGAGACTGAAGCTGTGTGTTACTAATACAAGTTTTCTGAAGGAATCAATAGGCACGTGATAAAAGAAAATCTAGTTGAGAGATTATGATTTTCAAAGAATTTTTGACATGTTCTTTCACCAAAGCCTCTTAAGCTGTTATACTGTGGAGGGACTATACCTTTCCTTATTTTCCTTGCCTTTTAATGTTAGTCAACTTTTGTGATGGGGATGGGAGAACAAAAGTATTAGTAGTTTAAAATCAGAAATCTCGGGAAGAGAAACGGTAAATTGGAAAAACATACTTTTTGTTTCAAAGCAAGTAAAAAAATCCAAAACTTGTAAGCCAAACAAACTACTGTCTGTATAACTTATTTTTTTAATCAAAATGCATTGTGATGTCTTACAGCATTCTTTTAGGTACCAGAATTATATTTGGGTAATTCCATGGAGGAGGCCAGGGTTATTAAAATAATGATTAATTATAACTTCTGGCTTGAGCAACTCTTAAGCCACTAATGGCTGGAAGAACATACTAGGAGTATGGTCACCTATATGAGCTTGAATTTTATATTTGTTTCCACTAGTCAGATGCCAGGGGAGGGGGATAATGGATTAGGTGGGTTTTCCATTGTGGTGGGTTTTTTCCCCTCACTTGCCTTTCTGCATCTGGTTAGCAGATTATTTCTGACCTGTATGTATGTTCTGTCACATAAGCAGGATAACCCTTTAGACCAAAGAATAAATTATTTACAGAGACATTAACTTAAGTAATTTGATTTTAAAAGGAAACAAATTTGACTTCTAATAACACTGAAATACTGTTGTGTTCCTCATGTAGCCCACATCCTACTTTAAGAATGGTTCAGTATTTGCTTGAGCATAACCAATTTAAAATCTGCACAGTTGTGGAGGTGTGTTGTTAACAGTGCAAGAGTCAATGAAATCTGTTAAAGACCAGTGTACTATTTACACTGCTCGATTTTCTTTTGAAGCAGAACTCTGTGTATCTCTCATTACATTTATAATAGGTGTTTAAAAAAAAATTGTTACATTTTTAGCATACTCAAAATTGTATCCTTACTTAACACATTCTTCTTAACAGCAGGATTCTCTTTGGTTTTGTCTCCTTTTTTCTAGCCTAATTTTGGTGCTTCTTTACATATTCTCAAAGTAGAGATTGGAGGTGATGGGCAGTCAACAGGTATGGATTTTGGTTTAACTTCTTGTTTCAGTGTTGCTGTAAGTAACATGTCCTGCACACATCAGTTTAGCTGAGACATGGAAATGCAGTCTGTAGTTGTACTGAAGTTGCAAAAAAACAATGTATCTGCTAACTTGTAAAGAGAGGTTTATACTAACCTTATGGAGACAGTTCTCACTATCATATGGTTAATGGGTTGCATTCTAGAGCAAATGAGTTCTTCCTCCCCCCCCAGTAGCTTTCTGCATTGCAGCGCATTTCTCAAACACCAGTTTTGCAATACTTAGAAGCATGAAAATGCAAAGACAGCTAGTCAGAAGCAATGACATTTCTTTGGTTTAATGAGCTGCTACATTTCACTGGAGTGGCATTGGCTGACGGTCGCTACTGTTTTTTTTCTTTTTTTTTGCCTGAGCAGAATTGCAAATGAAAATGTCTTGGTGAAATTTGCCTAGCCGACTACATTCACATATAGGAGAAACTGTTTAGTAACTGCTTGTAATCAGAAGCTGAGAAGCAGTGATGACAGTTCTTATCTTTCTTCTCTTTTCCTTTATTTTATCTTTCCCCAAAGTAAGTCTGGCCACATCAAGAACAGACTTAAACCAGACACAGCTGATAAACAGAAAGTACAGAATCTGGTTTTGTGACATTATATATATATATATTTATTTGTAATGCCTGTGTTTGTATAATTAGATAGTGTTTTTTGTTCTTTGGTTTACTTTCTTTTACAAAAATTAACATGATGAAAAGTACTATACTGGATTTAAAAGCTCGGTATTTGTTAATGAGTTGCTGGTGAGAGGAGAAAGGAGATGTCTTCTGGCAGAAGTTGAAATTTGGAATTTAATTATTCTGTGTTACTAAGGTAAAAATATCAATCCTATTTTTTGTAATGAAATGTCCTGTTTAAGCAGGCTTCATTAGAAAAAAAGTCTCATTAAAAGAGGTCTCTGCATATATTTTAGCATAAATAATTGTTGCAGTTGTGTACATAAGTTATAACTTAACTTTTGTGTATGATGGCTTCCTTTGCAACACTGATTCTTTTGCACCTTTCTAGTTTGTTTACCTTTGCCTGAGGAAAATCAGTATATAGTGTTCAATTCCAAAAACTCTTCCTGCAGTCACTGAACACCGTGGAAATTATAAACTGCATCTTTTACTGTAAAAATAAAAACTCCCTATTTCCTGTGATTGAAACATTTCATTGTAGTTCCTTTCTTTTTTCTCCCTGCACTTACCTTGCCCAGAATAAACAAACTATAACCTTCTTTTGTTTGTTTTTATTGGTTTAGAAATAAGCTGCTTGTTTAATTTTTTTTAATCACATCTGATATTAAAAGCAGGCAGAGTCCCTTAAAAATCAAAAATATTAAATTTATGCTAAGTTAATATGCTAAGAACAGAGGGTGGCAAGTCTCGCATGTTCCCTCCCACTCTTCATTTTGCTCTGAAATACATGCCAAAGAACTTGTGAACCATGTCGGAGATATGTACTTGCATACTATGGCAGTGAGCAATACAGCAAACTTTGCCATGTGTAACAGCTTATGACACAGAGGATAATTGTGAGCTACCTGTCTCTTTCCTTCCTAGATGGTACTGAACCCTCCCATATGCACTATGAAAATGATGAGAACTACTTCCGGGGCTATGAATGGTGGCTGATGAAAGAAGCTAAAAAGAGGAACCCCGACATTAAACTGATTGGTAAATTGCTTCAAGCTTTGAGATTTAAATGCTTTTTTATTCCTCTGACTAAATTACCTATCTCTCACACTTAATTAACATATTAATTTTAATGGGCAGATATTTTGATGTTGCAGCAAAGTGGAATCTCTAATTTATTAAGCTTGCCTTGATGCTTCACTTACTTACCATGTTTCACTTTGTTACAGTAGCACAATATCCTTATGTTGCACTACTGTAACAAGAAGCATAGGGCAAAAATGTCTAATAATTTGCTTGTATCAAGTAACATTAATGCTTAGAATGTATCACAGCAATGAACATGGATGATTTATCATGAGAGATGAATTTCTGAATAATAGAGTAGAAAAATTGGGAGGGATAAAATAAAGCTACTGGAAGTATAAATCTGTAAATCTCATGCACACTTCATTCAATTATATGTTCTTATTACAAACTGATCACCCCCTCCCCACACTAGTGGTTCTGGTCTGCTGCTTTGTGTTACGTATGTAGCTGAGTTGTAAGAGGAGCTTCTTGTCTTCCTGTTTTGATCGTGAGTTGTGTATGTACTGTGACAACACAGGTGTGGAACCCTAGATTGTATTTTCAAGATACAAAATGTATGTCACACAAAACAATGTAAGAACAGGTAAGAAATGTGTCAGTTAAAAGGTGTCTAATGCCCCCGGTCTTCCAGGGGTCAGGCTTTACCATATCCAGCCACAGAGCATGACTTGGTGCAGGATTTGTCAGTCAGGTTCTGTTAAGCTTACTATGACTAATTGTGACTATTGATAACAACCCTCTTCCCTCAGATCAAGCTCTCAACAAAGGAAGGAGGGTTTACCTTTAGATTAGCCTATGGTATCTTGTACAAGTCAGCTGAAAATTTAGCAGCATCTGGTTAGGTTAATTTGTTTTTCTTCCTTACTACAAGATCTACTAAACAGCTGAGACTTCGAAATTGTTTTTCATGATCCTAATCTTCCTTCTTCTGTTATGATCTGATCATCACTTCTGAAATTCATAATCAGGAGATTAACAATTTTTTATGTTCAGTATTGATTCCTTGTCTTTAACTTTGTAAATTTTTATCCTAAAATCTTTGGATTTTTAAACCTATTAGAGCTAATACCATGCAATTGAAGGATTTTATGTAGTCAATCTAGTTTTTCTTTAGTAATGAAAGCTTTCTAGCTCAAAAAAACCCAAACACATATTAGAGCATACTCTCCAGTTAAATAAGTTATGTTTCATTCATTAAATAAGTTATGTTCCAATTCTTCACTGGAACTAAGTGAATTTGAAGTGCATGTCTGCTTCTTCATTTTAGGTAAATTACACCTTGCTATTGAAACTTTCTGAGTAATGTAGACCAACCACTTACCTTATTAATTTGTTTTTCTTCTCTTTCCAGGATTACCTTGGACATTTCCAAGATGGATAGGGAAGGGTGAAAACTGGCCCTATGACTATCCAGATGTCACTGCTTACTATATTGTTTCTTGGATATTAGGAGCAAAACAGTATCACGATTTGGACATTGATTATATTGGGGTCAGTAATGCAAAATCTGTATATTTTATCTATTTTCATTCCTAAGATCTTGGTCTTGTCTCCCTGTTTGTTGATTACTGGAGGAGGAGGATGGAAAGAGAATTTTTTTTGTTTTTAATTGCAGTTTTATCTTGTTCTGTTGCCAGGGAAAGGCAGAAGTTATGTTAGTTTACAGTCTTTCTGCAGTGATGGCTGTTAAAGCAGAACCCGTGTCAAATGGCTCCCAATGCTTTCCCAATTCTAGAACAAAGTTACCAGAGAATCTGAGTGTTCTGAAATCTTTTCCTTTTGTCCCTTGCTTTTTCTGCTTGGGTTTCAGCAGTTACCAGCTAATGAAAAGCATTAGTTAAGACAGTTTGTGAAAGTCAGCTAACATGACTTCTTAGCATAAAATATGGTTGTTATTTTGCAGAAGAGCAATCCTCTACAACTTCTTCCATTTTTTCCTGCATTATTTATAGTAGTTAAAGATGCATATCTTACAGTACATTGTAACTGCTATATTGTGCTACAGTGCAATATATGGAAGATAGTAAATGAATGTTTGAGAAAAAATGTCATAATTTGGAAATGAGAAGGAGAAGCAGACAATCTGGAAAAACATTTTTCAAGTTCATTATTTGACCCAGAAAGTGTGTGGCTAAGATTCCTCTAAAATCAGTCCTGTACTTATTGAACACTTATTTTGGACTTTGAAGTGTTTTTATATGAGATAGTTTAAAAGCAGAAAAGCTGAAAATCACTTCAGCAGTCCAGAACAAAGCTTCTAAAACTGTTCCCATCCCTCAAAAGAGGTATGACCTTTCTGCTGTAACGTGGGAAGGTGTACCTCATGTATATGTCCTCTGGAGTGCATCCCCCTTCATATTCCTCACTTATTTCAGCTGGGTCAGTCTTGCACTGTGGGTAACACAGTGGTGCTTCAGCAATTCAGTTGTGGAGACAGGGAGAACAAACTACTGTTACTTTTTTCTCTGTCCTATGCTCTTGGACTAGGAGGTAAGTTCTGCGCTTCATATATTTGAGTAATGTTCGACTTCTGTTTTGTTGCTTCATGGTACTTGGCCTTCAGAATTCTTTCCTTCTAAGAAAATGGAGTTTCTACTTCTATAGGAAGTGTGGTGACATTGCGTATTGTTCAATTTCTTTGTGGGTATAACCTGAAATACATGAAATCAGTGAGGTCTGTGAAGGCTCAGAAACCGTCAGAACAATTTTAATGCTGTTATGATTCTTCATTGTTAGCCTTTACCATTCTCTTTGTTTATAGCATTTGTTCTATATTGCTCTTTACTTTATGATGAGATGAGCCTTTCAGTAAGTTACTTTTTTACTGGCTCATTTCAAAAGTCACATGTTAGCATTTATTGAAAGATCTGGAAATACCAAAATCAGTGGGGCTTATCCCATCTGCAGGAAACTGTCTGCTTGTACATGGTTGTGTAATCTAATCCTGTGGAGGATACTTTCACCTTTACTGGTGAATGTGAGTTGGTGTTCATGTTGCAGTTAAAAAAAAAAACAAAAGAAACAAGGTTTCTGCTTATACATTTTATAGGCTAGGAGATTTGCTAGAAAGGATTCCTTTCCTTTCCTTTCCAAAATTCAAAAACATATTCCTGCTTTTGAATTTTGAGCCGTGTTTAGCTTAAACACTCTTTCCATAAAAGTTGGAAAATTTAGAAATGAGCTCATTTTGTGTCTGTTTACTTAAACTATGCTAGATATCTTTTGTGTTTGAGTTTGGATGTAGTCCTGTGTAAATTAGAAAGAGCTGTAATCTTCATTGAATTGTTCAATATGTGACTTATTCTTACTCTCTTATGTCATTGTATTGCAACAGGGCCCATTCATTAGGTCACACTTTGAAGCCACAGTGTGTTTCTTGATGATTCCTAACAAACTGTAGACCAGTTGGTAACAGAGTCATGTGTAACACTGCTGCCATTGTAGAGCTCAAGCAGCTCTAGCACTCTTTTCAGCAAGAAGGCAATCAGGAGATCTTACAGAAAGATAAAAACCCAGCTATTGTGAACTTCCTTACAGAATTTTCCCCTGAAAAGCTGATAACAAAACCAACCAGAGCACTTTCCTCTAGCACACCGAAAACATGGAGTTGATTAATGGATTGTATAATCTCACATATATATAAATAAAATCTTCCATTATGCATTAACATATCCTGATTTTTCTAAATGGATTTTTACTTTTCCTTTATAGATATGGAATGAAAGGGCATTTAGTAGCAAATACATTAAGGTATGTGTTTTTTTCTTATTTTTGTAAAGTGAAATGCTTGTCTTATCATATGCAAACAATTAGCTTTTCTGAATTTGCCTAGTAAAGAGACCCTAATTCTGCAACTACTTCACTTACTGAACTCTGTTTCTTGTAGTTGCACGCATGGAATGCTAAAATGATCAGATCTCTAGGTTGTAAAGCAAGTCAGTGTATGCTAAGTGTTTAGGACTTTCACATTTTAATGGACACTTCAATGTGTCTGAAATCGTACAAATTTGTATCATCTTCATACTGACTTGGATATAGCTAGAAGTCCAAGATCTAGAATTACTTAAAATTCTGTAGCAAAGTTCTGAGGTTATAGTACCTTAAATATTGCTATAAACCTCCAGGTTCTTATTTTATGGAAAACATAGTAAATGCTCTGTGTTTTTAGCTGTGCAAAATTCAGTACCTTTTGTTCCAAAAGGTTGGAGGAACACAATATTTCACATAACCAGCCTCGAGTCTCTAATATTTCTCACTGCTGAATGCCCCCGCTACCCCCTGCCATGCTTTGAAAACTCTCTTCTGTTTGTTACATTATATTGCAGTGAAATCTTAAGTACAAGCTTCTGGTTTCTTCCTTTCCTTGGTGTTGCTTCGAGGCTAAGAAGCAATAGAGTTACTTCTTCGTAAAAGCAGATAAGACTTATAGAATGGCTTGACTTGGAAAGGACCTTAAAGATCATCTGGTTCTGACGCCCCTGCCATGGGGAGGGACACCTTGGACTAGACCATGTTGCTCAAAACCCCATCCAGCCTGGCCTTGAACGCTTCCAGAAATGATCCACCATTTCTCTGGGAAACCCATTCCAGTGCCTCACCACACTTAAAGAATTTATTCCTTATACTGATCTAAACCTACCCTCTTACAGTTTGAAGCCATTCCCCCTTGTTCTATCACTACATACTCTTGTAGAAAAGTCCCTCTCCATCTTTCCTGTAGGCTCCCTTCAGGTACTGGAGGCTGCAGTTAGGTTGCCCTGAAGTCTTCTCTTTTCCAGGCTGAACAATCCCAACTTTGTGTCATGTCACCTGGAGGCTTTTTCCACTGTCTTACCTTCCTAGTGTGGGGAGAAGGAGTGTGGAGAACAAGCTGTCAAGTCTAGGTGCAGCATTCATTTGGAATGCTGTTGAATTGAGCTTTTGGCTTGTAGAGCTTAATATTTAGTTTAACATTTATTCTTAAAATCACCCAAATATTTACTGAAAAATCTTGGCCCGTTCTTCGCTGTATGTTAACTGATAAAAGTTGGGGTTTTTTTAACACCTGTTTTACCATTCATTCTTTTAGTGTCACATGTCACCTATTCTCTAATCAGCATGATAATTCTATTTGCAATTTGCCATTTTGAAAAAGGTCAATTTACTGAAGTGTGCTGCTGCACATCAAACGTTTTCTGTAATGTCTGTTAACTAAGAGCTTATCTGTTATGTATTTATCTTAATTGTAAGAAGTTATTTTAGTTAGTTCATCCACTAAGGCATTAGTTATGTTTCTTATTAAGTAGAAAAAAAAAAAAGAAAAAAGAAATGAGGATTCTAATGCTTATAAATTCTTGTTCAAGAAGATCCTGTTCCTCCAATTATATTTTTAAATATTGCCATTTTAATGCTAGAATTTAAGGAGTGTCTGTACATAAACATGAGTACTTCGTGTGGGGGAACTGTTCTGCATATGTCGTTGTGGAATGCATTTTGAGTGTCTGCAGTTCTATGTCCTTAGTACTTATCTTTCAGCTTGGAAGTTCTGCAACTGTTCCAGTCATTTTGTTCTTCTGAATTATCTCTATGGTTAGGCAATATTTCCCAGTGTCTAGCTATCTAGAAAGCTTTAAATTGTGGCGACCTTCTAGCTTTATGAATTTTCCTTCTGGTAAACTTTGTGTTTCAAAGGCTTCAAACAGCTGAACAGAACTTCATTGCTACTCCTCTTCTTCTTAGTAAGTTTTATGTCCTTTAGATCGAGGCTTTTATTGTCATCAACACTTGGACTTTGATTTCTGTCCTTATTTGACTATATGAAAAATGGAGATTCTCCCTATTCTTCTTCTTCTATTGCTAGAGGGCTATTATGAGAAATTATTTAAGGATTCATACTTACTGATCTTTGAGTGGTTGGAAAAATCTTTCTTTTTGTCTTCAATAAAATGGGCTGTGAGAAGAGTGTTTAGGTGCTCTTCACTTGAACAGGACAGGTGTTAGGCAAAGATTTCTGTTCCTATAGAGAACTGCATGGTTACGAGGTCTTTTCAGTCCCCATTTTCTCAATATACTTTTTTGGGGATCAGGTTAACTTCCACTTTTTTCACTTGTGGAGGTATGTCCACTGCCACATCCAGCCAGTCGTTATTTTTAGATCAACTTAATATGACTGACTTTATGATAAATCCATTACTTACGTGTAATGAATTGCATGCATGCATGGAGTCAGTATGTTGAGAGTGTCCAAGTGGAGTATATGTATGCACATGGGGTGTCAAAAGTAATCCAAGTGATGAGAAGCCCCTTTTGTGTAATGACTGTCTGAATATCATAGATAACCCTTCAGCTTTAAAAATACTTACCATTAACTTCGTCTTAGTTGTCATTTGAGAAGTGAGAACTTATCTTGGTCTGAAGATAAATGCTTTCACTGATGACTCCTACAGTTCTTAAATTGTTTTCAGTCTTAAATTTTCATGTTGCCTTACTGATGAAGGCTGTACTTTAAGTGGTGTTGTCTGTTACTAAGGTGCTTCGACATTCTTTGGACAGACTGGGTCTAATGAACATTGGCATCATCGCTGCGGATGGAGATTGGAACGTTTCAAAGGAGATGATAGTTGATCCCTATCTTAATGATGCTATTGAGGTAGTCGGGTAAGTGTGGGAGAAGGGAGGCATTTTAAACATGGCTTGTTGCTTCCTCTCTTTAAGTAAGTTTTCATCTCCATTTTCAAGAGTCATATATTCTTACTTCATACTTCCTAGCCGTTCCCATTTTTTTCATCATCATGTACAGTGGTGATGGATTATTCTTTCTTGTCTTCTTCTCTTTCAGTTTAGTGCATGTGTAAGCTGACCTTACCACTCTTCCATTATTTCTTTCAAGTATCCATTTAGGAACTGTGTTTTAGGCTTCTTAGCAATAGTGAATGACAGGAAACTTCTAACTAACCTGCATGTGCATCTTCAAAGCCAGAAAAAGTTCAGACTGAATTCTTGGTCTTCAATTGGCTTTAATTTCAGGTAAACTTGAACTTTCACAGTGGAACTTATCACCCTGGGACTTCCTGTGCTTGTGGTATTCCCTGGTACATGTTTGTGATTTTTCTGGTCATATCTTAAATCTAGAATTTTCTGTTTTGTTGCTTATATCTGATAACAGATAGTATTAAAAGTGCACACAGAGACAGTAAAATAGAAGTAAAAACAAACTTCCAAACTCTGTAAACTAATACAACCTATCTCAATTTTGGCAGCTAGGAATGCCCACTGTTGCAGTTTTGGCAAATACCAACTCGATTGTTTGCCTTCACTCTTGTTCCATAATACAGTTTCTTACTACCTTGCTTCTGTCAACTGGCTTGATACTTATTCTGCTGCTCCTGCTTTCTTTGTAATCTCTGGTTTCTCAAAACTATAAATAGTTTTTTAAAAATTACAACATGTCCCAAGTGGAAATGAGCTATATCTGTATAAATTGCTCACTTGTGTTACATTTGTTAACTTATCCATGTTGTTAACCTTACTGTGATACAAACATTTTTGTGGTCACTAGTGTACCAGTTATCCTCTGTATGTAAGGAAGTGCGATATGCTCATCTTTGTTTAAATTAATGCATTATTCAAGGGTTATAGTCAGTTAAGCAGGGATTTTATAAAGAAACTACTTTCATATGTGTTGAGCTTGTAAACACGGATCACCTGGAAGTGGCTGCCAGAGAAATACAAATTATAGTGTCAGCATTGAGTAACTCCTTTGTTTTAAAAATTTAGAACTTTCCCAGGTTAGGCAAGACTTGCACCTCGGGAAGTTATAGTGCATTAGGAAATGTTTTACTAATGATTTCCATGCCAATACAACTTGCAGAATGAATGCACTGAGTGTGTATGGTTCTTATTTCTTTAAGAGCTTGACAGAATCAAGATTAGGAGTACCTGTTTTTGCTTGTGCCTTTAGAACCACAGATGTGTTTTAATTGTTCTTTAAGATGAAAGTTCTTTTTGTAAGAGGTTTTTCTTGAATGTCACAGAGATTTTTCCCCAACTCCCTCTGCCACTGCTGATCACAGAAAAGGAACAGTTAGGTTTTCCTGTGCAGTGGTGTTATCGGTCAAGAAACTAAGGGTAGTACAAAACCAGAACACCATGTTTCTGAGCCATTGCTGATTTTAAGATACCAGCTATTAGAGTTCTTGCTGACCTAGTGAAAGATAATAGTATTTAGGCATCTGTCCTTCAAATGCTAAGGTTCATGAAGTTGCTAGAAGTCAGCTGTATCTGTATGTCTCTTAGATAACCATGTCTAGTTGTTTGCAAAATCTGCGATTCAGTCTGTTTTCCTAAATAGCCTTAAATTCTTTCCTCAGAAATCCTTTTCTGTATATTCTTCTGTAGTCTCTTTCCAGGTATAACCTCTCAGTGACTTTTTCTTAGTTCTTTCTAGTGTGGAATGGAGACCTGGGTTTAAATTACTATATTGTCTTATTTAGAAATTATCAACAGAATTGAAGTGATTGCTTTGGCATCCATCCACAAAAAGTAACTGCCCTTTCCCTCTCTTTTGTGTTTCCTTTAATTTTCAGTTTTCCTTTTTGCGTTTTCTTTTTTTTTTTTCGTTTTTTTTTTTTTTTTTTTTTTTTGTGGTTTTTTTTTTTTTTTTTTTTTGTTTTGTTTTTTTTTTTTTTTTTTTTTTTTTTGCATAAGG